>NW_027361761.1:18577500-19112500 GCF_039654945.1 Dendrobates tinctorius | reverse complement strand
TAACCCCAAGTGTAATAACCTGTCTTGGTATTGCAGACCCCCTAGTTCCCTAATAACCTTGGTCGCTCGTCTCTGCACCCGCTCCAGTTCAGCTATGTCTTTCTTATACACCAGAGACTAGAACTGTACACAGTATTCTAAGTGTGGTCGCACTAGTGACTTATATACAGGTAAAATGATGTTCTCCTCATGAGCATCTATGCCTCTTTTAATGCATCCCATTATTTTATTTGCCTTTGCAGCAGCTGCCTGACACTGGCCACTAAATGTGAGTTTGTCGTCCACCCATACACCCAGGTCTTTTTCAGTGACAGTTTTGCCCAGTGTTTTACAATTAAGCACATAATTATACATCTTGTTTGTTCTACCCAAGTGCATGACCTTACATTTATCCCCATTAAAGCTCATTTGCCATTTATCAGCCCAAGCTTCTAGTTTACATAAATCCTCCTGTAATATAAAACTGTCCTCCTCTGTATTGATTACCCTGCAGAGTTTAGAGTCATCTGCAAATATTGAAATTCTACTCTCTATGCCCCCTACAAGGTCATTAATAAATATGTTAAAAAGAAGCGGGCCCAATAGTGACCCCTGTGGTACCCCACTGCCAACCGTGACCCAGTCCGAGTGTGCTCCATTAATGACCACCCTTTGTTTCCTATCCCTGAGCCAGCTCTTAACCGACCTACACATATTTTCCCCTATCCCCATTGTTCTCATTTTATGTATCAACCGTATCAAAAGCTTTTGAAAAGTCCATGTACACCACGTCCACTGCATTCCCTTGGTCCAGTCCTGAACTTACCTCTTCCTAAAAGCTTATCAGATTAGTCTGACAGTAACGGTCCCTCGTAAACCCATGCTGATATTGCGTCATGAGTAGTGTTGAGCATTCCGATACTGCAAACATCGGGTATCGGCCGATATTCGCTGTATCAGAGTTCCGATACCGAGTTCCGATATTTTTACAATATCGAATACCGGAATCGGAAGTTCCCATAATGCAATGAGCCAGTTGTGTTAGCCATGTTAACTAATGGCATGGCTGTGATTGGCTGCTGAAATGATGTCATCATGATGCGCGGTCTGTGCGGGCCTGCCGGGGGTCTGTGCGGGCCTGCTGGGGGTCTGTACGGGCCTGCCGGGGGTCTGTGTGGGCCTGCTGGAGGTCTGTGCGGGCCTGCCGGGTGTCTGTACGGGCTGCCGGGGGTCTGTGCGGGCTGCCGGGGGTCTGTATGGGCTGCCGGGGGTCTGTGCGGGCTGCCGGGGGTCTGTATGGGCCTGCCGGGGGTCTGTGCGGGCTGCCGGGGGTCTGTGTGGGCCTGCCAGGGGTCTGTGCAGGCCTGCCGGGGGTCTGTGCAGGCTGCCGGGGGTCTGTACAGGCCTGCCGGGGGTCTGTGCGGGCTGCCGGGGGTCTGTGCCGGCCTGCCGGGGGTTGTGTGTGTGTACAGGCATCGTCCGATGGGACTACGAGTCCCATCAAGCTATGCCTGCTACAATGACAGTGATTGACACATTAGCCAATGATGGGACAGTAGTAGTCCCATCATCCGACTAATGTGTTGAATGTAAAAAAAAAAAAAACATACATACTACATACATACAACAGTCATAGAACATACATACATACTACATACTGTACATACTACATATATACTGCATTCATACAGCATACATACATACTACATAATACATACATACTACATACTGTGCATACTACATATATACTACATTCATACAACATACATACATACAGTACATACATACTACATACATACTAAATATATACTACATTCATACAACATACATACATACTACATACTACATACATACTACATATATACTACATTCATACAACATACATACTACATACTACATACATACTACATATATACTACATTCATACAAAATACATACATACTACATACTACATTCATACAACATACATACATACTACATGCATACTACATACTGCATACTACATACTTTCTACATACATACAACATACATACAACATGCTAAATACATACAACATACATACTACATACATACTACATACAATACATTCATACAATACATATATATAGACATACAGTACATATAACATAGAGTACATACTCACCATCACTTGTCACTTTGATCCCCGAGGCCAGTGTCATCTCACTGTAAAAAATATTAAAATAACAAACAAGCGATATACTCCCTGATCCAGAGAAATCTACGAGAGTCCCACGACGATCTCCTGCACTGCATCACTGAGAGGTTACTATAGTTCACTGGTCTCACTTTATGGCAAAAGCTGCGTGGGAACTTTCTCACATAGCAATGCCAAAAGTGAGACTAGGGACTATTTTTTTACAGTGGCGGAGGAATACAGTGCGGAAGGATACCTACCTCCCGTCATTGTATTCCTGGTGCCCCTAGAGAGCGGTTGCATCAGCTGATGCTGCTGTTCTCCACGGGAGATCGTCGTGGGACACGCGTGGATTTCTGTGGATCAGGGAGTATATTGGTTGTTTGTTATTTTAATATTTTTTACAGATGACACTGGCTTCAGGGATCAAAGTGACAAGTGATGGTGAGTATGTACTCTATGTTATAAGTACTGTATGTCTATATGTATGTATTGTATGAATGTATGAATGTATTGTATGTAGCATGTTTTATGTATGTAGTATGTATGTAGTATGTACTATGTTTGTATGTTGTATGATTGTTGTATATATGTAGTATGTATGTATGTATGTATGTTGTATGAATGTAGTATATATGTAGTATGTATGTAGTATGTATGTATATTGTATGAATGTAGTATATATGAAGTATGTATGTAGTATGTAGTATGTATGTATGTTGTATGAATGTAGTATATATGCAGTATGTATGTAGTATGTAGCATGTATGTATGTATGTTGTATGAATGTAGTATGTATGTAGTATGTATGTATTATATAGTATGTATGTATGTTGTATGAATGTAGTATATATGTAGTATGTATGTAGTATGTATGTATGTTGTATGAATGTTGTATATACAGTATGTAGTATGTATGTAGTATGTATTTTATTTTTTTTACATTCAACACATTAGCCGGATGATGGGACTACTACTACGGGCAGCACGGTGGCTCAGTGGTTAGCCTTGCAGCGCTGGAGTCCTGGGTTCGAATCCCACCAAGGACAACATCTGCAAGGAGTTTGTATGTTCTCCCCGTGTTTGCGTGGGTTTCCTCCGGGTACTCCGGTTTCCTCCCACATTCCAAAGACATACTGATAGGGAATCTAGATTGTGAGCCCCATCCGGGACAGTGGTGATAATGTGTGCAAACTGTAAAGCGCTGCGGAATATGTTAGCGCTATATAAAAATAAAGATTATTATTATAATGTGTCAATCACTGTCATTGTAGCAGGCATAGCCCGATGGGACTTGTAGTCCCATTGGACGATGCCTGCACACACACACATGACCCCCGGCAGGCCCGCACAGACCCCGCCCACACTCTTCCCCCCTCCCGAACTGGATGTGCAAGGAAAGAAAGGGTTTATTTTCATTCCGATACTTGTGCCCCATTGACTTGCATGGGTTTCCGGTATCGGAATTGGCGATACCCGATACTTTTTGGGTATGGGTCCTATCCAATGCGATCCAATATTTCACGATATCGGATGGTATCGCTCAACACTAGTCATGAGGTTATTCTTCTCCAGATACTCCAGTATAGTATCTCTTATAAAACCCTCCAGGATTTTACCCACAGTTGAGGTTAAACTTACTGGCCTATAATTTCCAAGTTCAGTTTTTATCCCCTTTTTGAATATTGTCACCACATTTGCCATACGCCAGTCCTGTGGTACAGACCCTGTTATTATGGAATTTTTAAAGATTAAAAATAATGGTCTATCTATGACTGTGCTTAATTCCTGCAGTACTCGGGGGTGTATCTCATCCGGGCCCGGGAATTTGTCAATTTTAGTGATTTTTAGACGCCGCCGTACTTCCTGCTGGGTTAAGCAGGTGACATTTAATGGAGAATTTTTATCCCTGATCATGTTATCCGTCATGGGATTTTCTTGTGTAAATACTGTTGAAAAAAGTCATTTAGCATATTGGCTTTTTCCTCATTCTCATCCACCATTTCACCCAGACTATTTTTAAGGGGACCAACACTATCATTTTTTATCTTCTTACTATTTATGTAGTAAATATTGTGTTTGTCTATGCATTGAATTCAATGCCTGCCAAAAATTGGGAGGCACTCCAATGCCCATTGAAATAGTGGAAGAAGGCCACACAAAAAAATGTTCCCATTATAAAGGAGCAGGTCTCCTTTACTTGGAATGCTACTGCACTAAGTGTATGGACTGACAAACATTTCCCCCTGTGCGGTACATTTTTTAAAAAAATTTTGGGATGGGCATCATAAACACCCTTTCAACAAACCTCCAAGGCTTAGAGAGCCAGTTCATGCCACGTGTCCACCTTAGATACCCAATAATTAACCCCCTTATGACCAGAGGTATTTTTGGTTTTGCATTTTCATTTTTCCCTCCCCTTCTTGCCAGAGCCATAACTTTTTTAATTTTCTGTCAATATGGCCATGTGAGGGCTTGTTTTTTGCGGGACGAGTTGTACTTTTGAACACCACCATTGTTTTTACCATGTCGCGTACTAAAAAATGGGAAAAAAAAACTCAAGTGCAGTGAAATTGCAAAAAAAGTGCAATCCCACATTTGTTTTTTCCTTGGCTTTTTTTGCTAGGTTCACTAAATGCTAAAAGTGACCAGCCACTATGATTCTCCAGGTCATTACGAGTTCATAGACACCAAACCTGTCTAGGCTCTTTTTTATCTAAGTGGTGAAAAAAAATTCCAAAATTTGCTGAAAAAAAAAAAAAAATTGCGTCATCTTCCGAGACCCGTAGCGTCTCCATTTTTCGTGATGTTGGGCTGGGTGAGGGCTTATTTTTTGTACACCGAGCTGATGTTTTTAATGATACCACGTATGTGCAAATACGTTCTTTTGATCGCCCGTTATTACATTTTAATGTAATATCACAGCGAGCAAAAAAACGTAATTCTGGCATTTTGATTTTTTTCTCACTGCGTCGTTTAGCGATCGGGTTAATCCTTTTTTTTATTGATTGGTCAGATGATTCTGAACGCGGCGATACAATTATGTGTATGTTTGATTTTTTTTGTTTTATTTTGAGTGGGGCGAAAGGAGGGTGATTTGAACTTTACATTTTTTTTAATTTTTTTCATATTTTTAAAAACATTGTGTTTTACTTTTGGCATGCTTCAATAGCCTCCATGGCAAGCTAGAAGCTGCCATAGTTTGATCGGTTCTGCTACATGTAGGCAATGATCAGATTGCCTATACTGTATGTAGCAGAAATACAGCATTGCTATGAGCGCCGACCACCGGGTGGTGCTCATAGCAATCAGGTTATGCCAACGCATCGCTGACCCCCGATCACGTGAAGGGGTCAGCGATGCACGCATTTCTGGCCACGCGGCTGGAAGCGTTGGTTAAATGCCGCTGTCAGCGTTTGACAGCGGCGAATAAACTAGTTAATAGGCGCAGGTGGATCGCGATTCCACCTGTGCCTATTGCGGGCACATGTCAGCTGTTCAAAACAGCTGACATGTCCCAGCTTTGATGCGGCCTCACCGCCGGAGCCCTCATCAAAGCTGGGAAGATGTCCAATGATGGACTGTCATTGGATGTTAAGGGGTTAAAAGGCACAGAGGAATCACGGAGGATGTTGCTACGGTCAGCAAGGTACTCCCTCAGCATCTTCCAAAACATTCTATTCCTTGTGACCTTAACCTGCGCCTCTGGGCCAGCAAACTGTGACGTCTGCCGTCAGCGTTTTCAAATGCAATTTTTTTTAATAATTTGGCAACAAGGGCCCTCTGGCACTGCACCATTTTAATAGACCTGTCTGCCTCTGGAAGAAGTGATTGAAAGTTCTTCTTGTAGTGTGGGTCGAGAAGTGTCACCAAACAGTAATGAGTGTCACCGTAAATTTTCATAATGCGAGGGTCACGGGAAAGGCAGCGCAACATAAAGCCAGCCATGCAGGCCAGACTGCTAACAGGCAAGCCTTCCGTGTCCTCACCAACAGGATGACTGACCATGGTGTCCTCCTCCTCCTCCCTGTCCTCAGGCCATCCATGCTGAACAGACAGTATGACAGTTGTGCTTGTACTACCATCTATAGCGCATGAAAGTACCTTCTGTTCTTCCTTCTCCTCCTCTTCCTCATTGTCAACCAATCCACGTTGTGATGACATGAGGCTGGGCTATCTGTAATTACCCTGTATGCTTCCTTGCTCCATATCCTCGTGCTCTGCCTGCAATGCATCCTCTTTCATTGTGAGCAGAGAACTTTTCAGAATGCAGAGAAGCGAGATGGTGATGCTAATTATGGTGTCATCGCCGCCCACCATCTTGGTGGAATCCTCAAAGATTTGGTGGATGGTACATATGTCTGACATCCATGTTCACTCCTGAGGTCTTATGTGTGGAGTCTGACCTGAATAATGATGGCCTACTTGATGCTGGTGTGGCGCCCCTGAGGCTCAGTCGCCACAGAGGTACTGCACCTTCTCCTAAGGTGTAGTGCCCCACCAACTAGGTAGGTTGGGAACTCCTTTCCACACTCCAACACCTGCATCCCACACACAGGATAGTTCAGTAGGTCCGCCTAGCAGCTTCAGGCTGGGGGTAGCAGAGCACCCTTCGTGGAACCCTGCTTCGTAACACGAGATGTGCTAGGAGGTGGGTGGAGTTAGTATAAAAGAGAGGGAAAGTTGTGGATAGGAGGTCAGTCTGACGGGAGGTCAGGCGAGAGGAGTTCAGTTCTGAAGTTAGTTTCGAGTTCAGTTTGAGTTCACTTTAGAAAGAGTGCTGCAGCTGCCTCAGTGATCTGAGCCAGCTGGCACGGGAAAGAGAAGAGGAGAAAGACGTAGACCTGCAACCTAAGCTTCCATAAAAGGAGAAGGAACAGCGCGGAACGAAGGAGTTGGAGAACAGAGAGGAGTTGTGGGCTGGAAGAGGAACCCTGCCTATAGGTTCTCAGCGCAAGGCCAGGGCCCGGTCCCCAAGGTTGTATGGACACTTATGGTTCTGCAGCAGACACCGGTGGAGTAGCTGGCTGTAAATGCACTACTCCCATCCAAGACTTGGGACACAACAGCAACTGATTTGCGAGCCAGGACTCTGAGAGGAGTCCCCAATAGAGGCTACAGCTGTCTGTCATACAAGTAAGGTTCTAGGAACATCTGACAGGAGGAATTCCAGAGAACTACGGTACTGGAGCTCTTCACATTAAAAGGCGCAATAGAGGAGTCGTTCAGGAAAGGCACATGTTGGTGGAGTGTTGGCGAGGAGAACCCTGACTTGCCCGGGAGGTTGATTGAGTCTCTACCCCGGAGGACACGGCACGGAGGCGGGCACCAGTGGGTACCACAAACTGTGAGTAAAGCTTTGAAACTACAAGCCCTGGTGTCCTCCATTCATTCATCACCAACACCTTCAGCACCGCTACATCTGGGTTACCGTATCTATACCATTCTGCGCCTCTCCTCATCCATTGCACCCACACTGCCCTGGGACTACAGCTCCACCTGTGGGGAGCTACACCATCTTTGCTGCACCACAGCATCAGTCCCAGTGGATCTGCATACAGCGTTGGCTCAACATCTTACTTGCCAAACACCACGGGTGGCGTCACAAACTATTCAACTAAGCTATAACACTATTGACATCACCGCCATTGATATTGGGCGCCCAGGGCCACGGACCGGGTCACCGCTTCTGTGACACATCCCCCTGACACCGGACCGGTACCGAGTACCCCGCTGCCCTGGGTGTGAGGGGCGACCCACTGGTAGTCAACAACTGCCCTCATCTGCTCACAAATCATTTCCAACATATGCAGTGTAGAGTTCCAACGCGTGGGGACATCACACACTAGTCCGTGAGCCGGAAGCCGCAAATGCTGCTGAAGCCCGGCAATGGCGGCGGAAGCTGGAGCTGACATTCAAAAATGGGCACACAGGTAGCATACTTTCACAAGCAGATCCAGCAGCTCTGGGTAGCTTTTGAGAAAATGTTGAACAACGAGGTTAAGCACATGGACCAGCCATGGTATGTGTGTGAGCTTGCCTCGCTTCGCCTCAAAGCTGCGACCAGGTTCCGGCCATTATCACACACGACCAGGCCTGGCTGTAGGTTCAGCAGTGTTAGCCACACATCTGCCTGCTCTTTCAAAACTGTCCACAACTCTTCAGCTTTGTGTGGCTTGGCACCTAAGCATATTGGCTTCAGTACAGCCTGTTGACGCTTGGCTGAGGCAGTGCTGCAATGGTTCCTGCTTGTGACTCATATGCTCATTTTGGAGATGAAGGCTGAAGAGGAGGAGGAGGATGAGGTGCTGGAGCTCTAGACTGTGTGGGTAACCCTGATTGATGTAGGTCCTGCAATCCTCGGCGTCGGGAGGACGTGTTCGATTCCAAGGGCCGTCTGGGTCCCAGCTTCCACTGTGTTAACCCAGTGTGCCATCAGCGAGATGTAGTATCCCTGCCCACAAGCACTTGTCCACGTGTCCTTGGTTAGGTGGACTTTCCCAGTAACAGCATTGTTCAGGGCATGGGTAATGTTGCGGGACACGTGCTTGTGTAATGCGGGGATGGCACACCGGGAGAAATAGTGGCGGCTGGGGACCAAGTAGGTTGCGATAAGCTTCCATCTCCAAAAGCCTAAAAGGCAACATTTTGACTGCAAGCAGACGAGAATTGTGTGAATTTAGTACTGTGGCCTGCAGGGCGAAGGCTGCGTATTTACGCTTGCGTTCAAATGACTGGGGTATGGACAACTGAAGGCTGTGCTGGGACAAGGACGTAGACGTGTTTGATGATAGTGGTAGTTGAGTGTGGGCAACGACAGGTGCAGGGCAGGAGGCATCTTCGCATGCACCATGGACAGGGGATTGGCTTGCACGCACAAGAGTGGAAGAAGCAGTGTTTTCACCCACAGAAACTGTTTCTGGAGCCTGGCGTTTGGACCACAAAATCGGATGCTTTGCTGCCATGTGACTGATCATGCTGGTGGTGGTTAGGCTGGTAGTTTTGCTACCCCTGCTGATGCAGACATGGCAAGTGTTGCAAATGGCCAGTTTGGGGTTGCGTCAGTTACTATAGCATCCACCACCTCGGATTCCACTTCTGCACCCTGGTCCTCCTCCTGACTTTCTGGCAATTGTGTCTCATTTCTGTCCACCTCTTGTGACATGTTCCTACCATCGCCTTCGTGTGACCGTGGCTGCTCAAATATGCGCACTGGGCAGCGGGAGACCAGCGATCGAAAAACGGCCCAGGCCGCTCGAGCACGATCAGCGATAATCGGCAGGGGGGCCGGTCGCTGATCCCCGTCACACACAGTGATCTCGCTGGCGAGATCGCTGATGCGTCACAAAATCAGCAATCTCGCTAGCGAGATCGCTTAGTGTGACGGGGCCTTAAGCCAAATACAGAGAGATTCACTGATTTCAGACAATATTGTTAAAAACACAAACAAAATACCTATTAAAGAAGTTTGGAATATGGCTATTATTGCAGAACATAATCCTCACAACCACATCTTGAGGAACATTATAAAAAAACATTGGAAAGTATTACAGGGAGACCAAATCCTGGGAGATCTACTTCCTAGTGAACCAAGGTTCATATATAGAAAAGCTAAAAATGTTGGTAACATTATAGCCCCCACGGTACAAGACAATACACATAAAACAAGTCTGATCACATCATATTTAAACCTAAAGGGATTTTTTCCGTGTAAAAAATGCAAAATGTGCCGTACACTAACTCCATGTAGGAGAACTCACTTCAAACAAGGGAATGAAACAATAAACATAAAGACTTTATTTCTTGCCAGACCAAGGGAGTCATATATTACATTGAATGTCTGTGCAATAAAAAATACATAGGACGCGCAAAAAGGAAACTCTCCAAAAGGATTGGTGAACACATTAACAATATTAGCAAGAAAGTTAAAGATCACCCTTTATCGAGACACTACCTCGAAAAACATGGAGGAGACCTTAAGGGTACAAAAGTGTGGGGGATACAAATTGTTAAAAAGGACTGCAGGGGGCGTTAACTACACTAAAAAAATGTCACGTAAAGAAACTGAGTGGATTTTTAATTTGAACACGTTAAAACCACACGGCCTAAATAATGACATAGAATTCTTTGGTTTTCAATAACACTTCCCTCCCTAATAAGAACCACTGATCCCTGATTCCTTTTTTTTCCCCTGTGTAATTCCTTCTCTACTATTATTGAGAGAGGTGCCAGAACAGCTTGCAAGCAAACAACTTTGATTTGAGTCACATGACTGCCCTGACCTTTGACCAGGATGTTTAAGATTTTATCACAGTGGAGTCACACTATCCCTGATGAAGGAAGCCGCTATAGCTCCCGAAACGCGTTGGATTGTTATTCCACGACCGCTCTTTTAGACCCGACCACAGGTATGGGAGTGACATCACTTCTCTTATCTAAAACCGTTAATATCGCTAAGGTCTAACGGCGTTTTATTCAGCGCTTGCCACCGGCCGGGGCAGCGTTTGGTCCCTTTTTTCACCGCCTACTACAGCCCTATGCGATATTCCTGAATCTCTATCTCTTACTGGTCATCATGGACAATTACTTACAGGATATTGGCAGGTAAAATCCTATCCCAGTATCCTACTGCATATTTGCCTCACTATACCCTTCATAGACCGTGCCATTTGTGTCTATAGCACGAGACTTCTCCACCATTTACCATTTATCCATATATTTTTACTACCAACCACAGTTCTGTGCAGTACCTGCATACTTTTGGGCCATCACAGATGGATACCAACAGGTTAGTGGCAGACTTTTCCTATAACTCCTGCTGCTCTGTGTCATACACTTTATTACTCCTTTCATAGACCGTACTCCCCTTTGTCTGCAGCACGGGACCGCCAGGTCAGCTGGGACTTATCTATTGGCACTATGTGTACTTCAAACGCACTTACCCTTTAGACTCCATTGGCAACCATTCCTAAAGTACTCATTGTTACAGCAGCGTGTTCTTTTTGATATATCTGTTTGTGACATTTTAATATTGCATTTTTAACTATATGGTATTTTTTCTAAATAATCAACAAAAAGCAACCACTAGATCAAGAGGTTAACTGTGCCTTGTGCCTACCATAATTCTGTTGTTTGAAGTACTTTGCACAATAAGCTTACTGTTAGTGCTTTTGTGTGTTTCTGTGCTATAGTAAGATATTGAAATTGGTTTTCCAGCGCCATTGGACTTTCTGTAGTATTTTGACCATTATCGTTTTGTGACAATAGGTGGTTATTGTCTTCCTATTTAGGCTGCGGAAAGCCAGTACTTCACATATTGAGGATAGTACCAGTGGATCTTTGACATTTTAAATATTTTTTGTCAGCAAAATGGTGTAAAAAATTTTTATAAGACACTCCAAAAAATACTACAGTACCACAAAAAATGCGAAGCCTGGGATGGGCAAAGCCGTTTAAAATTGCTGGATTTTCACGCTGTAGTATTAAAAGGATCTGGCTGTAGTCTGCAGTGTGAACAAGCAAATGGAGAAAATAAAGGGTTCTGGATTGCTTTGCAATAAAATAATCAGAATTAAGGTGCCAATAAAAAAAATTCCTAGCCACTGATACTTGGAGCCAGGCATATACTGTATGTAATAGGCAGCAACAGCAGACAGTAATGCACCCTTTTGATGTATGCCATAATGTCTATATACTCACATACAGTGCCTGCATGCCTTGCACTGATGTGTATATAGCCACATACACTCCCTGCCTACCTGGCACTGCACTCTATATACCCTGTAATTATTCCTTAGAAGGACTGTTGGTTTAGCTGTATTTGTGGATTCTTTGATAGTATACTCACACTGACTAATAAAAGCACAAATCTCTTCCTATCTCAGCAGCAGCTCTCCCTACACTGTCTGATTCCGGACGTGACTGTGACAAGCAGGGTGGCGGCAGGTCTCGTAGTGGCAGGTTGCTGTTCGGCCAGTAAAATCACAACAAAGATGGCTGCAGCATTGCAGTGCGTGGCAGACTATCCCTGCATGTTGATTGGCACTCTAAAAAGTGCAAAAATTGCAGGGCAGAGACTCGAGCTGCCGCTGAATAATTCCATAAATGCTCGGTGCTCGCCGAGTACCGCAAGTATAGCGATACTCGGGCGAGTACCGAGTAGTGGTGAGCATGTTCACTCATCACTAATTGCCATGAAGACATGATATAGTCCTCTTCATACAAAACTCATTGTTTAATTGTTCAGAATGTTCTACCTGGTGCACATAGAACTCAATTTTTGCTTATATACTAGAAACAATGCTGCGCAGGCTGGTCCGTCTGGTGCATCTATATATTTGCACTTTGGTGTTCTCTAATAAAGAATTGTTTGTTTTTTTTTGGTAATCCCTGTTTTGTATGCATGTACTTTCCTTGCTTGTTGCTGTGTTTACTATTTATATGCAATAGGTGATCCCGATTTATTTTGTGGTGGTGCCCGCTCATATTTACTTGGATGTCCAGCATGGTTTAATTGGTAGGTGAGGCCAGGGTCCTCCTCAATACTGAAGTATCCAGCAGTACGATGGGAATGTTGTGAGGGGCACAGGGTGGAAGTCGTGGTGAGAGGCTGCTGTTCTCCCACATCCTGGCACACCACAAACAGAAAATGTCCTGTCTGTCTTGTGGTTTGTGTATAGTGCATAACATTCACATTTGAGCTTGGAGATTTCTCTGGTGCTGATATCCTGGATCTGGATGCTAACACACATTCAACGACAGACTCTGTTTCCTTTTTCAATAACTTACTTTACTTAAGATTGGATATTCCATTGAAGTTACAACATAGGCACACTTTCACTTTTTCCATTTTTTCAGCCTGAGCTCATCCTTTTTTTTCAGGCACCTCTAGCCCATGAGATAGTTTATCTGGCTCTGCAGCCCCCCATGCTTTCTGGCCCACTTTTCACACTCGGTTTCCAATCCGGCCTCTCCTTCTGGGAGATGAAAAAGGCATCCGCTTCCATACCTAGTTTGGGCCATAGGGCCCGGATATTTTGGGAAGGACAGCTGAAATTAATGGCGGCCTTCCGCATGCTGCTTCCATAGTTTTCCCATGCTGTTCAGCACACTGGCCTGCTCTGCCTTACTTCCAATCTTCATCTCAATTCTATATCTCCCACTCTATCACTCCAACTAACAACTGAGAAGTCTCCTACTCTTTTAACTCCCATCTGGGAAATTCCCAAAACACAATTATCTATCACCTTATTGTATATAACTACTTCCTTACCCACAGTGCCATTCACTTTACTTTCCCAATTCCTAACTATCCTTATCCCCTTATCGAGTTCCTATACATATATCCTAATTTCCTATCGTTTCCCTATGTTATTACATCATAAAACACATTTTTATTATTCAACATTAGTCATCCACATATAAAACCGTACATTTTATATTGCTTACATTACTATGCATAAACCGTTATCGACATAAAAGAATTATTCACACTCTCACAAACAAGTGTACCCATTATATTAGAAGGTGTCAGGGTCCTGACAGCGCCGGCGTACAGCCTCCCCTAAGCAGGCACTCACCCGCACCATAGGGACCCCTGGGGACAAGAACAGCCAGAAAATAAAGATGCACAGGACCTGAATGTAGAAGTTTAGCAAGCCGGCACAGGACCTACAGTCATGTGAACGTTCATGTGACTGAAAGGCTTAGCGTCCTGCTTTCAAAGAAGGTAGAAAACTCAAAGTCGGGCAAAGCGGGGGTCATGCACAGTACAGGCAAGCGAGGTACATGAGGGATAAACAGACGGGAGGTCAGACAAAGCCAAAGGTCATACACAAGATATCAGTAAAGCACCAGGGATGAGACAGAAGGGATAGTCAGGGCCAAGCAGAGATCAAAACCAAACAGACGTAGAAGGTATCAAGCAGAATCCAAAGCAATATCCAGAGAACAGACCGAGTCATACACAGAGAATCATGCAACCAGAACAGAGCACTAACACACTCAGGGGTCACCACACAATGCCAAGGGCGAAAGTATAACTGACGGGGGATGGGAGCTTCCTGCGGCTATAAGAAGCCTCCTCAGAACCAATGAGACTCCACCATAATAGGTCCCAGGTGTGCAGGTGAGAGTCTGCACTGAGGTCAGAACATTAACCCCAGCAGTGCTGGTCACCCAGCACTGGTATCATGACAGTACCCCCCTCTCAACGGGGGGCCTCTGGACCCCCAGGCTTGCCCGAACCAGACGATCCGCATGCATCAACTGGGCCGGCACCCAGGACCTGTTCTCCGGCCCATACCCCTTCCAATGAACTAGGTACTGTACTGACCGCCATACCAACCTAGAATCTACGATATGACTAATCTCATATTCCACATGTCCCTCAACCGAAACCGGAGGAGCAGCGTACTCGGATTCTCCCTGGACTGCTTCAAACGGTTTCAGTAGAGATCTATGGAAGACGTTAGGGATCTTGAAAGAAGGTGGAAGGCACAGCCTGTACGCTACTGGGTTGATTTTTTCCACAATCTTGTACGGGCCAATGAATTTGGGGCCGAACTTGGCTGACGGAATCTTTAACTTAATGTTTCGCATGGAGAGCCAAACTTTCTCTCCAACCTGAAACATGGGACCAGGTGTTCGTTTCCTGTTGGCGAAAAACTTATACCTGCCTTGAGACCTAGATATACGCCGCTGGACTTCTGCCCATGTATCTTTTAACCGCTGCACAGAGTCCTCAGCCCCGGGGCACCCCGTATCCAGACGAGAAAACTCACCAAAATGAGGACTGAACCCATAGTTGATCAAGAAAGGGGACATACCAATGGATTGACTCACCCGACTATTGAAGGCAAATTCAGCCAACGGCAGTATATCACACCAGTCATTCTGTCTAGCAGAAGTCAGACATCTGAGGATCTGTTCCAGAGACTGATTAGTGCGTTCCGTCTGACCATTACTCTCAGGATGGTATGCAGACGAAAAAGGACAGAGATATCCCTAATTTTTTACAGAAAGCATGCCAAAACTTAGCCACAAACTGCACACCACGATCAGACACCACATTCAGGGGTACCCCATGCAAGCGGACCACATGCTGCACAAACAATCTGGATAAGGTCTCAGCAGAAGGTAATGCGGACAGGGGTACAAAATGTGCCTGCTTTGAAAATCTGTCCACCACTACCCATACCACCGTATTACCCCTGGAAGAGGGAAGATTGGTAATAAAATCCATGGACAGATGGGTCCATGGTCTTTCGAGAACTTCCAAGGGCATCATGTTATGATTGAGTCACCGTAGGAGGCAAAAACAGAAATGCTAGCTAAGTCCAGAAAACCAGAGAAGTTGGCAGCTATCGGATTGCAGACCCCTGAACCTATCAACACAACTAGCAGTAGCTGTGGGGGGTTCCTAC
This sequence comes from Dendrobates tinctorius, assembly GCF_039654945.1. Taxonomy (NCBI): domain Eukaryota; kingdom Metazoa; phylum Chordata; class Amphibia; order Anura; family Dendrobatidae; genus Dendrobates; species Dendrobates tinctorius. The sequence goes on along the minus strand of NW_027361761.1, from coordinate 19,096,942 downwards.
GATGCCCTAGACCCCTCGATCACAGCCGGAGAATTAAATAGGCCTAAAGAAAGAAAGGGGAAATCTAAACTGCCCCAGAGCAGACCCCAAAGCAATAGGCAGCCCCAACATATAATGACGGTGAAGCAAGATGAAAACACTAACACAGGCAGAAAGATAGACTGAGCAAAGACGGGGCCCAAGCTAACTAGATAGAAAAGGACAGGAAGGCTGCTGTCTGCAATCCGTGAAAAACCCTATGAAAATAAGAGCCAACAGACTGACAGTGAAAAAGGCCCTGAAGACGCTAGGCTTCAAAAAAGCTATGTCAGTACTCAGGAATAGAGTTGAGCGAAACGGGTCGAAAAAATTCAAAAGTCGCCGACTTTTGGCAAAGTCGGGTTTCATGAAACGAAACCCGACCCTAGGATGAGGTCGGCCACGAGGTCGGCGACTTACGCGCCAAAGTCGCGTTTCAAAAGTTTGTTTTGCGCTCTTTTTCAGCCAATCAGGATCCACGGACACTGTGGGCAACGTGATGACATAGGCACGGGTCACCACCATCTTTCAGAAGGGCATGCAAGTGATTGGCTTGCTTTGGTGGGCGTCACAGGGGGTATAAAAGGGCGTGCACGCCGACCGCCATCTTACTTCTGCCGATCTTAGTGTAGGGAGAGGTTGCTGCTGATTCTGTAGGGAGAGCGTTAGGCAGGGAAGAAGACAAAAAAACTGCTTCTGCTGCTAGCGATTTGGCCTGCACAACACACAAGTCACTGTGTGTGCAGTGCAAGGGGAGGCTATATTGTGGTGTATCAGTGGTGTTGGTTGTGGGGCTGCCTTTTAAGGCTTCCTGACACGCTGGCATTGCTGTTTACCCACTGCTCCGCAAACTGCTTTTTTAAAAGCAATCCAATCTCCCTTATCCTCTCGTCACTTTGGTCACAGGCAGCTGTGCCATCGAGCGTGTCACATAGCGCTCAGATATCAGTGGGCCGCACACAATCCACATGTGTCCAGTGTCCAAAAGTGTACGCAGAGATTCAAAATCTCCATTATCCTCTCGTCACTTTGGTCACAGGCAGCTGTGCCATCGAGCATGTCACATAGCGCTCAGATATCAGTGGGCCGCACACAATCCACAAGTGTCCACTGTCCACAAGTGTATGCAGAGATTCAAAATCTCCATTATCCTCTCGTCACTTTGGTCACAGGCAGCTGTGCCATCGAGCGTGTCACATAGCGCTCAGATATCAGTGGGCCGCACACAATCCACAAGTGTCCACTGTCCACAAGTGTACGCAGAGATTCAAAATCTCCATTATCCTCTCGTCACTTTGGTCACAGGCAGCTGTGCCATCGAGCGTGTCACATAGCGCTCAGGTATCAGTGGGCCGCACACAATCCACAAGTGTCCAGTGTCCAAAAGTGTACGCAGAGATTCAAAATCTCCATTATCCTCTCGTCACTTTGGTCACAGGCAGCTGTGCCATCGAGCGTGTCACATAGCGCTCAGATATCAGTGGGCCGCACACAATCCACAAGTGTCCACTGTCCACAAGTGTACGCAGAGATTCAAAATCTCCATTATCCTCTCGTCACTTTGGTCACAGGCAGCTGTGCCATCGAGCGTGTCACATAGCGCTCAGATATCAGTGGGCCGCACACAATCCACAAGTGTCCAGTGTCCAAAAGTGTACGCAGAGATTCAAAATCTCCATTATCCTCTCGTCACTTTGGTCACAGGCAGCTGTGCCATCGAGCGTGTCACATAGCGCTCAGATATCAGTGGGCCGCACACAATCCACATGTGTCCACTGTCCACAAGTGTACGCAGAGATTCAAAATCTCCATTATCCTCTCGTCACTTTGGTCACAGGCAGCTGTGCCATCGAGCGTGTCACATAGCGCTCAGATATCAGTGGGCCGCACACAATCCACAAGTGTCCACTGTCCACAAGTGTACGCAGAGATTCAAAATCTCCATTATCCTCTCGTCACTTTGGTCACAGGCAGCTGTGCCATCGAGCGTGTCACATAGCGCTCAGATATCAGTGGGCCGCACACAATCCACAAGTGTCCACTGTCCAAAAGTGTACGCAGAGATTCAAAATCTCCATTATCCTCTCGTCACTTTGGTCACAGGCAGCTGTGCCATCGAGCGTGTCACATAGCGCTCAGATATCAGTGGGCCTCACACCATCCACAAGTGTCCAGTGTCCAAAAGTGTACGCAGAGATTCAAAATCTCCATTATCCTCTCGTCACTTTGGTCACAGGCAGCTGTGCCATCGAGCGTGTCACATAGCGCTCAGATATCAGTGGGGCGCACACAATCCACAAGTGTCCACTGTCCACAAGTGTACGCAGAGATTCAAAATCTCCATTATCCTCTCGTCACTTTGGTCACAGGCAGCTGTGCCATCGAGCGTGTCACATAGCGCTCAGATATCAGTGGGCGGCACACAATCCACAAGTGTCCACTGTCCACAAGTGTACGCAGAGATTCAAAATCTCCATTATCCTCTCGTCACTTTGGTCACAGGCAGCTGTGCCATCGAGCGTGTCACATAGCGCTCAGATATCAGTGGGCCGCACACAATCCACAAGTGTCCACTGTCCAAAAGTGTACGCAGAGATTCAAAATCTCCATTATCCTCTCGTCACTTTGGTCACAGGCAGCTGTGCCATCGAGCGTGTCACATAGCGCTCAGATATCAGTGGGCGGCACACAATCCACAAGTGTCCACTGTCCACAAGTGTACGCAGAGATTCAAAATCTCCATTATCCTCTCGTCACTTTGGTCACAGGCAGCTGTGCCATCGAGCGTGTCACATAGCGCTCAGATATCAGTGGGCCGCACACAATCCACAAGTGTCCACTGTCCAAAAGTGTACGCAGAGATTCAAAATCTCCATTATCCTCTCGTCACTTTGGTCACAGGCAGCTGTGCCATCGAGCGTGTCACATAGCGCTCAGATATCAGTGGGCGGCACACAATCCACAAGTGTCCACTGTCCACAAGTGTACGCAGAGATTCAAAATCTCCATTATCCTCTCGTCACTTTGGTCACAGGCAGCTGTGCCATCGAGCGTGTCACATAGCGCTCAGATATCAGTGGGCCGCACACAATCCACAAGTGTCCACTGTCCACAAGTGTGTGCAGAAATTCTAAAACTCCCCTGTCCTATAGACACCTTGTACCTTGTTTTACATTACTATATAGTTTGTTGGATTTTGTCTACATTTCTACCAAAAATGAGGAAGGCTGGTGGAAGAGGCCGTGGAATTGGGCGGGGGTTGGCAGCTGGTAATGATGGTGTTGGTGGTGGATCTGATGGTAGTGGCAAGAGCAAAATAGGACCGAATGCAGGAGGTGCTGACCCTGCGTCATCGTCTGGCTACATAAGGCCTCGAACGCTTAGTTTTCTAGGAGTTGGCAAACCGCTTTTAAAGCCAGAGCATCAGGAAAAAGTTTTGTCTTACATTGCTGACTCAGCCTCCAGCTCTATCGCCTCCTCTTCTTCAGTTGTAAAAAATAAAAGCACTGAGTCGTCATTGGAGGCTCATGTTCATGAACCACACCTTTCCTTGTGTCCTTCACCCCAACCAAGATTGAAGGATGACGCAGGCCATACTACTGATTACTCCATGGATCTGTTTTCACATACCATGCCTGGATTATCAAGTCAAATGGTGAATTACCCAGGCCAAGATGAATCTGACATGGAGTGCACTGATGCACAGCCGCTGATGGATGATTCTGCTGGTACATTCACTCAGAGCACTACATTGTCCTCGCAGTGTACAGAGGCAGATTTTGACCCTGATGAGACTCAGGTGCCCCTTCCTGCACACTATACCACCATACACGGTGACACAGAGAAAGGTGCACATGACATAGAAGAGGAGGTGATGGATGACCCAGTTGTTGACCCAGATTGGCATCCATTGGGGGAAGAGGGTGCTGCTTCCAATAGCTCAGATGAGGAGCATCCACAGCAGACATCGACATCGCAACAGCTGTTATCTGGCAGGCCCGGAGCACTCCAAAGACAGGTTCCAAACATCAAAAGAGTTGCTGGACAGCTTGTCCAGAGGGTCAAAAGATCACAGCGTGCTAGGCCGCAAAATGTCTGCCAAAGTAGGAAGAGTGCAGTGTGGCACTTTTTTGAACAAAATCCTCATGATCAGGCCAAGGTTATCTGTAAGAAGTGCGCAAAGACCTTTAGCCGAGGGAAAAATCTGAAAAATTTGAATACCAGTTGCATGCTTAGACATTTAACCAGCATGCACTTGCAAGCGTGGACACAACACGAAACCTCAAGTGCCACATGTGCAACTGATCACAACGAAGGTAGTCAGCAACGCTACATTGTTTCCCCCACTGTAAGCCCACCGGTTAGCACAGCAGCAAATGTTGAGGTGTCGTTGCAAGGCCACAGCAGTCAGGGAATCCCACTGTTATATCAACGAAAGACTGATTCTAGGCCATCAGAAAGAACACCAACTCCATCACCATCATCAACCCTCTCTCAGTCCGCCCTGTCCACCGCTACTTCCACCATATGCAGCTCTCAAGTCCAGCTCACCCTCCCAGACACTATGAGTAGGTCAAGAAAGTACTCAGTCTCTCATCCGCGTACACTGGGTTTGAACGCCCACATTGCCAAACTAATCTCGTTTGAGATGATGCCCTTTCGGTTGGTGGAAAGCACAGCTTTCCGCGAACTCATGGCCTATGCAGTACCACGCTATGACCTACCCAGTCGCCACTTCTTCTCTCGCAAAGCCATCCCAGCCCTCCACCATCATGTGAAAGACCGCATTGTCCATGCACTCAAGCAGTCAGTGAGCGGAAAGGTGCACCTCACAACTGATGCATGGTCCAGTCGGCATGGCCAGGGCCGTTACGTGTCCATCACTGCGCACTGGGTTAATGTGGTGGATGCAGGGTCCACAGGGGACAGCGGTGGTGGGACAGTGCTGCCTAGCCCACGGTATAGGAAACAGTTGGCTGTAGGCGTTCGACCCTCCTCCTCCTCCTCCAGAAGCGACAGCTCGTCCACAGAGCGCAGTCGTACGAGCACTCCATCTGCAGCTGCCACTGTTGCACACGATGTGTCCCCCTATCGAGCAGCTAGTGGAAAGCGTCAGCAGGCTGTGTTGCAGATGATGTGTTTGGGCGACAGACACATCGCCGAGGTGCTGGCCGAGTACTTGAAGCGACAAACTGAGTCATGGCTGGGCAGTGTACATCTTGAGGCAGGCAAGGTAGTTAGTGGTAACGGCCGTAATTTTGTGGCAGCCATAGCCCTTTCAAAACTCAGCCACATACCTTGCTTGGCTCACACCTTGAACCTGGTGGTGCAGTGCTTCCTCAAAAATGATCCGGAGTTAACAGCCCTGCTCCAGAAGGTGCGAAGACTGTGCGCGCACATCCGCCGGTCGCCTGTACACTCCGTTCGTATGCAGAAGCTGCAGCGATTGCTCCACCTTCCCAACCACCGCCTCATTATCGACATTGCAACAAGGTGGAACTCCACCCTGCACATGGTGGAGCGGCTGTGCGAGCAGAGGCAGGCCATAATGCATTTGTGGGAGGATACACGGCCAGGCACTTTGAGAGCAGACATGGAGTTGACAGGCGTGCAGTGGTCGAAGCTGAAAGACCTTTGTAAAGTCCTTCAGTGTTTTGAGGAATGCACACGGCTGGTAAGCGCAGACGACGCCATCCTAAGCATGAGCATCCCACTTATGCGTCTGCTCATGCAAACTTTGACGCACCTTAAGGAGCAGGCGTCTGCAGCCAATGTTGATGAGGAGGAAGAGGAGGAGGGAATCCTTGATGACATTCAGCCATTGTCTGCTCAGGGACCTCTCCTGGACGAGGTGGAGGAAGAAGAGGAGGAGGAGGATGATGGGGATGATTACTTAGGGGAGGAGGATGCATCTTGTGGGGCAAGTGAAAATGTTGGCGTGGCAAGGTCTGGTACAGGGTTTGTGCGTGACTGGAGGGATGTGGATTTGCCAGAAAGTGCTCCTCCACCCAGCACTCGCAGTGCATCATTGACACCGGGAACATTGGCCCACATGTCAGATTATGCCTTGCGGATCCTAAAAAGGGACCCCCGCATTGCCAAAATGATGAACGATGACGACTACTGGTTGGCCAGCATCCTGGATCCACGCTATAAAGGCAAATTACAAAACATCATGCCACAGGAGAACCTTGACCTAATATTGGCTAATAAACAAGCAACTCTGGTAAATCGGTTGCTTGAGGCATTCCCAGCACACAGCAGCGGTGATGGTTCTCACACGAGCCGTACGGGCCGGGGGCAGCTTGGCAGAGGTGTTCGTGGTGCACACAGCAGAAGTGGCGTTGGAGACAGGGGTTTCATGACAATGTTGTGGACTGATTTTTCAAATACCGCTCACACAACTGGTAATACTTCATCGATGGAAAGTGACAGGAGACAGCAGTTGTCAACTATGGTTACAAACTACTTTTCCTCCCATATCGATGTTCTCCCACACAGGTCATTCCCCTTTGACTATTGGGCCGCTAAACTGGACACCTGGCCTGAATTGGCCCAATATGCCTTACAGGAGCTCGCTTGCCCAGCTGCAAGTGTGCTATCGGAAAGAGTCTTCAGTGCAGCTGGATCAATCCTGACAGAAAAAAGGACCCGTCTGTCAACCCAAAATGTGGATGATCTAACCTTCATTAAAATGAACCACGCATGGGTTTCCAAGGATTTTGTCCCACCTTCCCCTGATGACACATAGGGTGACAGAAAAATGGCTTGCTTTGGTCCACCTCTTCCTGGTACTTCACCTATTTCGCCTTTTGCATCAGTTGAATGTCCAACATCAACATATGCCACTTTCTAAAACTCCCTAACTGTGCTGCCTCCCCCCCCATGGCCGGGGTCACCACCTAGCGCACGACACCGTGCGAGTGCCGTTGCCCTGGACAGGTGGGTAGGCCGACTCTTGGGCGCGGGCACTGGCACAGGGTCCCTCATAGTGCAATCAAGTGTCTCTGACGGTGGTGGTGCACACCCGCCGTCAGACACACCGCTGTACTATGAGGGGCCCAGTGCCAGTACCGACGCCCACGAGTGGGCCCCCCTTGCTTGGCCAGGGCCCCAGCATTTGCAATCTTTACCTCTCCCTGCTCCTCCGCTGTGTAATCTGGGCCGTCAAATCCATACTGTGCCTGACACCGTCTGAGCCTGCCTCCTGAGACATATATTTTGAATGTGTACGCTATCCATACATGTTATCCGTGGATACGGTACCCTTTCTAACCTTTGTGCAATGACGTGCAATCCATACTGGGCCTAACACCGTCTGAGCCTGCCTCATGCTGTATAGACATATATTTTGAATGTGTACGCTATCCATACATGTTATCCGGGGATACGGTACCCCTTCTAACCTTTGTGCAATGACGTGCAATCCATACTGGGCCTAACACCGTCTGAGCCTGCCTCATGCTGTATAGACATATATTTTGAATGTGTACGCTATCCATACATGCTATCCGGGGATACGGTACCCCTTCTAACCTTTGTGCAATGATGTGCAATCCATACTGGGCCTAACACCGTCTGAGCCTGCCTCATGCTGTATAGACATATATTTTGAATGTGTACGCTATCCATACATGTTATCCGGGGATACGGTACCCCTTCTAACCTTTGTGCAATGACGTGCAATCCATACTGGGCCTAACACCGTCTGAGCCTGCCTCATGCTGTATAGACATATATTTTGAATGTGTACGCTATCCATACATGTTATCCGGGGATACGGTACCCCTTCTAACCTTTGTGCAATGACGTGCAATCCATACTGGGCCTAACACCGTCTGAGCCTGCCTCATGCTGTATAGACATATATTTTGAATGTGTACGCTATCCATACATGTTATCCGGGGATACGGTACCCCTTCTAACCTTTGTGCAATGACGTGCAATCCATACTGGGCCTAACACCGTCTGAGCCTGCCTCATGCTGTATAGACATATATTTTGAATGTGTACGCTATCCATACATGTTATCCGGGGATACGGTACCCCTTCTAACCTTTGTGCAATGACGTGCAATCCATACTGGGCCTAACACCGTCTGAGCCTGCCTCATGCTGTATAGACATATATTTTGAATGTGTACGCTATCCATACATGTTATCCGGGGATACCGTTCCCCTTCTAACCTTTGTGCAATGACGTGCAATCCATACTGGGCCTAACACCGTCTGTGCCTGCCTCATGCTGTATAGACATATATTTTGAATGTGTACGCTATCCATACATGTTATCCGGGGATACGGTACCCCTTCTAACCTTTGTGCAATGACGTGCAATCCATACTGGGCCTAACACCGTCTGAGCCTGCCTCATGCTGTATAGACATATATTTTGAATGTGTACGCTATCCATACATGTTATCCTGGGATACGGTACCCCTTCTAACCTTTGTGCAATGACGTGCAATCCATACTGGGCCTAACACCATCTGAGCCTGCCTCATGCTGTATAGACATATATTTTGAATGTGTACGCTATCCATACATGTTATCCGGGGATACGGTACCCCTTCTAACCTTTGTGCAATGACGTGCAATCCATACTGGGCCTAACACCGTCTGAGCCTGCCTCATGCTGTATAGACATACACTCACTGGCCACTTTATTAGGTACACCATGCTAGTAACGGGTTGGACCCCCTTTTGCCTTCAGAACTGCCTCAATTCTTCGTGGCAGAGATTCAACAAGGTGCTGGAAGCATTCCTCAGAGATTTTGGACCATATTGACATGATGGCATCACACAGTTGGCGCAGATTTGTCGGCTGCACATCCCTGATGCGAATCTCCCGTTCCACCACATCCCAAAGATGCTCTATTGGATTGAGATCTGGTGACTGAGGAGGCCATTTGAGTACAGTGAACTCATTGTCATGTTCAAGAAACCAATCTGAGATGATTCGAGCTTTATGACATGGCTCATTATCCTGCTGAAAGTAGCCATCAGATGCCTGTTCTTAGCTGAGAGGAGTGGTACCCAGTGTGGTCTTCTGCTGCTGTAGCCCATCTGCCTCAAAGTTCGACGCACTGTGCGTTCAGAGATGCTCTTCTGCCTACCTTGGTTGTAACGGGTGGCAATTTGAGTCACTGTTGCCTTTCTATCAGCTCGAACCAGTATGCCCATTCTCCTCTGACCTCTGGCATCAACAAGGCATTTCCGGCCACAGAACTGCCGCTCACTGGATTTTTTTTCTTTTTCGGACCATTCTCTGTAAACCCTAGAGATGGTTGTGCGTGAAAATCCCAGTAGATCAGCAGTTTCTGAAATACTCAGACCAGCCCTTCTGGCACCAACAATCATGCCACGTTCAAAGGCACTCAAATCACCTTTCTTCCCCATACTGATGCTCGGTTTGAACTGCAGGAGACTGTCTTGACCATGTCTACATGCCTAAATGCACTGAGTTGCCGCCATGTGATTGGCTGATTAGAAATTAAGTCTTAACACACAGTTGGACAGGTGTACCTAATAAAGTGGCCAGTGAGTGTATATTTTGAATGTGTACGCTATCCATACATGTTATCCGGGGATACGGTACCCCTTCTAACCTTTGTGCAATGACGTGCAATCCATACTGGGCCTAACACCGTCTGAGCCTGCCTCATGCTGTATAGACATATATTTTGAATGTGTACGCTATCCATACATGTTATCCAGGGATACGGTACCCTTTCTAACCTTTGTGCAATCACGTGCAATCCATACTGGGCGTGAGAACGGCTGGCGAGCTGTTAAGCAAGCTACAGCACCTGTCCAGACAAGTACAGGGATTCCCTAGCGAGGAGACCTATTTGATTGTTTTCTATGTTGGGACAGCAATTTTTGGGGAGCACTATACTCTGGAGAATGATAGATGGGGCCCACCATACACTGGAACATTCCAAAGGTGGACATCAGACACTGGAGCAGCATTTACAGGGCCCATTATACACTAGAGCATTAGAAATGGGGCCCATTATGTTTGGAGCATTATTTGGGCCCATAAGACAGTGGAGCTTCATCCATGGGGACCAACATATACTGTAGCATTATGTGGAGCTCATCATATACTGTTTCAAACATTATATGGGACCAATGATTTTGTATGGAGAAATAGATGGGCCTCGTCATGAGATGTAAAAAGTGAGGTATTTTTCATTGTACTATACCGCTATTTCTCTGCCGTATCGGAGCATGATGAGTTGTGGTATGTGTTAAAGGGGCGCTCTTTCGCCCAGGGCACATGAAAACCTGCAGCCAGCCCTCCCCCCCCACAAATTTAGCCAAATAACCCCCATTTTTCAGTGCGTAACTTGTATTATGAAGTTAATTAAGGTTGACAAGCTTAAGTAAGAAGAATTGATGCTTTTGGCATTCAAATGGGCACTGTAGGTGTGTTTCCTGTCCTCCTCTCACTGCCGACTTTTATTCCCCATTGACTTACATTGGGTTTCGTGTTTCGGGACAACCCCGACTTTTCCCTATAATCGGACGATCTTGCTCGACCCGACTTTTGGAAAAGTCGGGTTTCACGAAACGAAACGCGACCCTAAAAAAGCAAAAGTCGCTCAACTCTACTCAGGAATATTCTGAAGACAGAGCTACAGGCAAAAGGAGATTCAGCTCACCCCAGCAGGGAATGGCAGAATCCAGAAAAGCAAGGAAAACCAAAACAAACACAAATGCTAACAGGCAAAGCAGAAAACTTAGCTTTAGAGGAGCAGGAATCAGACTGGTGTCCTAGAAGTCCACAGAGAAATCACCCGCAGGGCAGAAGGGCGTCGGCAGCCCTATATCCAGTCCGTGACTCCACTCAGCCAGTCATCCTCATTAGGCTCAGGTGCCTGATAATCAGGCTCATTACCTTCCTTTACCAGAATAGGGAGTTCACCAGACCTCAGTGACGAAGGGGAAAATGAACTCACAACAGTACCTCCCCCTTGAGAACCCTCAACCACGCCACCAGGGCGATCAGGGTGAGCCCGATGAAAGGCACGCACCAATCTTTTGGCATGAATATCAGAGGCAGAGACCCAGGAATTATCCTCCTGACCATAACCCTTCCACTTAACCAAATACTGGAGTCTCCGTCTAGCCAGACGGGAATCCAGTATTTTCTCTACCTCATATTCCATGTTACCTTCAACCAATACAGGGTCTGGAGGTGCCACCCCAGGAACAACTGGTTCAACAAACCTCTTCAACAAGGACTTATGGAACACATTATGGATTTTAAATGTGACAGGAAGAGCCAAATGAAAAGAGACCGGATTAATAATCTCCAAAATCTTGTAAGGTCCAATAAATCTAGGCTTAAACTTAGGAGAAGCCACCTTCATAGCAATATTTTTTGATGATAACCACACCATATCACCAATCTTAAACTGGGGACCAATGGTCCTATGTCGATTGGAAAACCGCTGGGCCTTTTCCTGGGAGAGAGATAACGTATCCACCACTTGGTCCCAGATCTGGTGCATTCTCTCCACCACAGTGTCAACACCTGGGCAGGCAGAAGGCTCCACCTGCCCTGAAGAAAATCGAGGATGAAACCCAAAGTTGACATCAAAGTGGCAGCTAGCTCTATTATTTAAAGCAAATTCGGCCAAGGGCAAAAATGAAACCCAATCATCCTGATCAGCGGAAATAAAACATCTCAAATACGACTCCAAGGTCTGGTTTGTTCTCTCTGTCTGCCCATTGGTCTGAGGGTGAAAAGCAGAGGAGAAGGACAACTGAATTCCCAGCTTGGAACAGAAAGTCCTCCAAAATCTAGACACAAACTGAACTCCTCTGTCAGATACAATGTTCTCAGGAATCCCGTGTAAGCGAACCACCTGTTGCAAAAACAGGGGCACCAACTCAGAGGAAGATGGCAACTTAGGGAGTGGTACAAGATGAACCATCTTAGAGAACCTATCACAAATCACCCAAATAACAGTAATTCTTTGAGAGACCGGCATATCAGAGATGAAATCCATTGAAATATGGGTCCATGGCCTCCTGGGGACTGGCAAAGGCATCAACAACCCACTAGAGCGAGAACAAGATTTAGACCAGGAGCAAGTCCCACAGGACTGCACAAAATTCCTGACATCATGAGACAAGGTGGGCCACCAAAAAGAGAGACTCACCAGATCTCTAGTACCAAAAATACCTGGATGACCAGCCAATGCAGAGCAATGAACTTCAGACATCACTCTCTTCTTCCACTAGTCAGGAACATACAACTTTCCACTGGGACAACGCTCAGGTTTGTCCTCCTGGAACTCTTGCAGAGCAAGTCTCAAATCGGGCGAGATGGCAGAAAAAACTACCCCTTCGCCTAAGATGGTAGCAGGCTTGGTCACCACAGGAGAATCAGCAAAGAAACTCCTAGAGAGGGTGTCTGCCTTGACATTCTTAGTTCCAGGAAGAAAAGAGACCACAAAATCAAAATGTGTAAAAAACAAGGCCCACCTAGCCTGTCTAGGGTTCAAGCGTTTAGCCGACTCTAGGTAAATCAAATTCTTGTTGTCAGTGAGGACCACAACTTGATGTTTAGCTCCCTCCAACCAATGTCTCCACTCCTCAAATGCCCATTTCATGGCCAACAGTTCCCGATTCCCCACATCATAGCTACGTTCAGATGGAGAGGACTTTCGGGAAAAGAAAGCACAGGGATTCATTTTAGATGTTACAGGATCCTTTTGGACAAAACAGCTCCTGCACCAATCTCAGAAGCATCCACCTCTACCTGGAACGGGAGTGAGACATCAGGTTGCCGCAAAACCGGGGCGGAGGTAAATCTTTGCTTCAGCTCCTGAAAGGAAGCAACAGCCTCCGGAGACCAATTCAACACAACAGCACCCTTCTTAGTCAGATCAGTCAATGGCTTGGCAATACTAGAAAATTTTGCTATAAATTTCCGATAAAAATTAGCAAAACCCAAAAACTTCTGGAGGGCCTTCAAAGAAGTGGGCTGAACCCAATCATAAATGGCCTGTACCTTGGCCGGGTCCATTTCAATAGTTGACGGAGACAAAATAAATCCCAAAAATGAAATCCTCTGTACTCCAAAAAGGTATTTCGATCCTTTGACATACAGGGAATTCTCCCTCAAGATCCGGAACACAGTCCGAATATGTTCCACATGAGAATCCCAATCCTTGGAGAAGATCAAAATATCATCCAGATAGATAATCAAAAATTTATCGACAAAGTCTCGGAAAATATCGTTCATGAAGCACTGGAAGACAGAAGGGGCATTAGTGAACCCAAAAGGCATCACCAGGTACTCAAAATGTCCCTCCGGAGTATTAAACGCCATCTTCCATTCATCCCCCTGCTTAATGCGGATAAGATTATACGCCCCCCTGAGGTCAAGCTTGGTAAACCAGCAAGCACCTCTAACTCTAGAGAATAGATCCGAAATCAGGGGTAACGGATACTGATATTTAATAGTAATTTTATTGAGGGCACGATAATCAATACAAGGCCTTAAAGAACCATCCTTTTTGGCCACAAAAAAAAACCCGGCACCTAAGGGTGAAGACGATGGTCTAATATGACCCTTCTCCAACGCCTCCTTAATATAGGACCGCATAGCCTCGTGCTCGGGTACAGATAAATTGAAGAGCCGACCCTTGGGAAATTTACACCCCGGACTTAGTTCAATTGCACAGTCATAACTCCTATGAGGAGGCAAGGACGCAGACTCATTCTCACTAAATACAGCATAAAAGTTCGCCAAATAGTCAGGAACATCATGCGACTGAGGAGAGGTGGAAAAAACCGGAGCCTCTCTAAAGGCACACTGACAACCCCAACTCACCACAGACACAGATTTCCAATCCAAAACTGAATTATGAATTTGCAACCAGGGAAACCCCAGAACAACGGCATCATGCAGACCATGCAACACCAAAAATCTGCAATTTTCTTGATGGTCTGGGGCGACCCACATGACCACCTGGGTCCAAAACTGAGGTTTATTTTTAGCCAAAGGAGTAGCATCAATCCCCCTCAAAGGGATAGGCGTCTGCAGAGGTGTCATCGGAAATCCACAACGTTTAGCAAAATCCAAGTCCATTAGGTTTAGCACTGCTCCCGAATCCACAAAAGCCTTGGCGGAAAATGTGGACAGGGAGCAGATCAGAGTAATTGCCAGAAGAAACATAGGTTGAACACCACCAACAGAAAACGTGTGTGCAAAGCGTTTCTGTCGTTTAGGACAAACAGAAATAATATGCGAGGCATCTCCACAGAAAAAACACAGCTTATTACGCCTTCTGAACTCCTGACGTTGCGCCTTAGACAAAACTCTATCACATTGCATAGGTTCAGACGTCTGTTCAACCGGTGGCAACACCTCTCGTGCAATCCTGCGTTCACGTAAACGCCGATCAACCCGAATGGCTAATGACATAGAATCGTCCAGACCAGAGGGAACAGGAAATCCCACCATAGTATCTTTTACGGCTTCTGACAAACCCTTCCGAAAGAGAGCAGCCAAGGCATTATCATTCCAGGTAGTAAGGACCGCCCACTTTTGGAACTTTTGACAGTACAACTCTGCAGAATCTCGACCCTGGTTCAATGCCAACAGGGTCTTTTCAGCCTGATCAATAGCATTAGATTCGTCATACAACAACCCCAAAGCTTGAAAGAATGCGTTCACATTAGTCAGAATAGGATCATCTGGTTTCAAAGAAAACGCGAAATCCTGGGGATCGCCACGCAGCAAAGAGATGACAATTTTAACCTGCTGCGCGGAGCTCCCTGACGAGTTAGGCTTCAAGGCAAAAAATAATTTACAATTATTTTTGAAACTCAAAAATTTAGATCGATCCCCAAAAAATACATCAGGTGTAGGGATCTTTGGTTCAACAGCATGCGAACGAGCAAGGTAGGCGGAAATTCCTGCACTTCCGCAGCCAGCTGCTCCACACGATCAGACAATTGCTTTATCTCCATTGAGAGAAAAAAAAAATCCCCCTACGGCCTCAGAGATATAGAGGAAAGAATATACACCTTTTTTTTTCTTTTTTTTTTTAAACACAATTCTTTCCTGCTATTGAGTACCCTAGGATCTGCGGTATGGCAGGTGATTGAGTCACCGTAGGAGGCAAAAACAGAAATGCTAGCTAAGTCCAGAAAACCAGAGAAGTTGGCAGCTATCGGATTGCAGACCCCTGAACCTATCAACACAACTAGCAGTAGCCGTGGGGGGTTCCTACGATGCCCTAGACCCCTCGATCACAGCCGGAGAATTAAATAGGCCTAAAGAAAGAAAGGGGAAATCTAAACTGCCCCAGAGCAGACCCCAAAGCAATAGGCAGCCCCCAACATATAATGACGGTGAAGCAAGATGAAAACACTAACACAGGCAGAAAGATAGACTGAGCAAAGACGGGGCCCAAGCTAACTAGATAGAAAAGGACAGGAAGGCTGCTGTCTGCAATCCGTGAAAAACCCTATGAAAATAAGAGCCAACCGACTGACAGTGAAAAAGGCCCTGAAGACGCTAGGCTTCAAAAAAGCTATGTCAGTATCAGGAATATTCTGAAGACAGAGCTACAGGCAAAAGGAGATTCAGCTCACCCCAGCAGGGAATGGCAGAATCCAGAAAAGCAAGGAAAAAACAAACAAACACAAATGCTAACAGGCAAAGCAGAAAACTTAGCTTTAGAGGAGCAGGAATCAGACTGGTGTCCTAGAAGTCCACAGAGAAATCACCCGCAGGGCAGAAGGGCGTCGGCAGCCCTATATCCAGTCCGTGACTCCACTCAGCCAGTCATCCTCATTAGGCTCAGGTGCCTGATAATCAGGCTCATTACCTTCCTTTACCAGAATAGGGAGTGCACCAGACCTCAGTGACGAAGGGGAAAATGAACTCACAACAGCATCAGCTCCCCTGCCGGCCGGCTAAGGGAGCTTTTAGAATGAGCGCAGACCCCACAACCAGAAATGAATTTCTTTATATCAGAACAAAGGGTAGGCCACCAGAAGATCCTAGCCACCGCCAGTCACGTGGCTGATATACCAGGGTGAGCACACAACTTGGATTCGTGGAACTCTTGCAAAAGTTTAAGGCGAAGTTGCTCTGGGACAAACAACTTTCCCCCTGGCTTGGCCGCAGGAGCCAGCGACTGGGCCCCCTCAATTTCCCATTCCAATTCAGACAAGATCCCTGCTAACACCACCCCAGGGTGCAGGATGGAGGACGGTGGCTCAGGGGCAGACACAGGGTGAAAACTACGAGATAAGGCATCAGTCTTGACATTCTTTGACCCTGGACGGAATGTAATAGTAAACTGGAAACGAGAAAAAAAAGTGACCAACGGGCCTGTCTGGGCGTTGCAGAGATCAAAACCAAACAGACATAGAAGGTGCCAAGCAGAATCCAAAGCAATATCCAGAGAACAGACCGAGTCATACACAGAGAATAATGCAACCAGAACACAGCACTAACACACTCAGGGGTCACCACACAATGCCAAGGGCGAAAGTATAACTGACGGGGGATGGGAGCTTCCTGAGGCTATAAGAAGCCTCCCCAGAACCAATGAGAGGCCACCCTAATAGGTCCCAGGTGTGCAGGTGAGAGTCTGCACTGAGGTCAGAACATTAACCCCAGAAGTGCCGGTCACCCAGCACTGGTATCATGACAGAAGGAATTAAGAGCATAAATCGACTCGGGCATCCCCTTACAATTTCTCCATCAGTTAGAGCGTGTGGTCAAAAGTGAGGCAATTGGAAATGGGCATGACTAAATGTATGCATTATTATAGTGACGGGTATGTACTTCAGGCCAATTTTCAGCTCTTGTGGGTTTCCTTGGCTGATTGTTAACAATGTCCCATGGGACAGATATAGATACAGGGCAATAAGAACAGAGGTGAAGCATACTACAATAGAAATTTCATATGTACAGGGTGGGCCATTTATATGGATACACCTGGGTGGGCTGACTTCAAAATGGCTACCATGGTCACTACCAATCTTGAAAAGTTTTCCCCCTCCCATATACCAATGCGCCACAAACAAGAAGCTATAATCCACAACCATTCCCATTTATTTTAGGTGTATCCATATAAATGGTCCACCCAGGTCTAACCTTATAAATGGCCCATCCTGTAAATCCGATGTATACCGTCGGATATAGAGGGTGGGCCATTTATATGGATACACCTATGTGGGCCGACTTCAAAATGGCCTCCATGGTCACTACCCATCTTGAAAAGTTTCCCCCCTCCCATATACTAATGTGGCACAAACAGGAAGTTGATATCACCAACCATTCCCATTTAATTTAGGTGCATCCATATAAATGGCCCGCCCAGGTTTAACCTTATAAATGGCCCACCCTGTACATATCTCATTTATACTGTAGTGTAAATGAACACCCTCTACCCCCATTTTTGAAGACAAATTAGCAAATTAGTGTAAAAAAGAATGCCTAATAAAAACGATAACTTTGATGATTTTATGGATCGTTTTACTCTAAGTTGTGGCCCATTAATATATCTAGAAACCTGTTTCTTTCATTTGGTTCCTTGACAGCGAGCCAGTGATTGAGAAACAATGCAATAGGGCAAAGTACATCAGTTGTTCTCTTAGGACCCGGTGTGAGCTCGGGGCGCAATGATATCTGGTCTGCCTCCCTTACACTCATGCATCTTAGTGTTTTAGTGTTAGAAATCCATTGGTTATCTATGTATTAATTTCTATCATTAGTATATTATCAGGAACTGTGTTTGGCACATGTGCTACAATACTAACACATTTACTTTCAGCTTCCTGAGGGTTAAATACCGGGTGGAGCTACAGGTGAGGGTATAAAAATCCTCCGTGTGCAGAAAATAGAAGAGAGAAGACTGGATCATTGTGTTGTTTGTGCAGTCCACAGCACAGGACTCTAGGTAAGATGTCACATTCTCAATTTTTTGTTGATTTTTTTGCTCCAGGGTCATTTCTAGTTAATACATTGTTAACCTGATTAGGTCAAGATCAGATATCTATTAGTGATGAGCGAGTATACTTGTTGCTCGGGTGTCCTCTGAGTATTTTGGCGTGCTTGGAGATTTAGTTTTCCTCGTCTTATCTGCATGATTTGCGACTTGTAGACAGGCTGAAGACGTGGGAATTCCCTAACAAACAGGCATTCCACACATGTATTCTGCCTGTCTACAAGTCACAAATCATGCAGCTGAGGCGACGAAAACTAAAACTCCGAGCACGCCAAAATACTCGGAGGTCACCTGAGCAACGAGTATACTTTCTCATCACTAGTATCTATCTATCCACCGATCTATCTATCTATCTATCTATCTATCTATCTATCTATCTATCTATCTATCCATCTAGTATCTATCTATCTATCTGGAAAAAAATCAGGCAGCACTCCAGTTAAAGGAAAAATGTGGACTTTAATCCAGCGCCAAGTGGTGCAACGTTTTGACCTCACAGCACGGTCTTTATCAAGCACCTTGACAAAGACCGTGCTGTGAGGTCAAAACGTTGCCCCACTTGGCGCTGGATTAAAGTCCACATTTTTCCTTTAACTGGAGTGCTGCCTGATTTTTTTTCCAGATAGATAGATAGATACTAGATGGATAGATAGATAGATAGATAGATAGATAGATAGATAGGTGGATAGATAGACAACCGCATTATTCAGGAATATTGCACCCAAAATCTGCTCAAATTTGTGCTGCTATCTGTTTTTTCTATCTATCTATCTATCTATCTATCTATCTATCTATCTATCTATATGTCCATCTTAAATGGAACTTGTCATCAGGATTTACACAGGGAATATATTAGAATAGCTCCAGAAGCCTACCAATACTTGTATTAATGATGCCTGTATTAGATTTAAAAGTTAAATGGACATGTTTAAAAACTAAGTTTGCTTGTCACTAGTTTTCTAGCCTGAGGTCAAAGGACTAGTCCAGGACAACTGTCAATCAATGAAACTGCATGGTGGCAGCACACCCATAGCCGTTTGACTGACATACTGGATTACTACATGTGTACAGAATCATAATCAATAACATTACATGAATACATCACTAGAACAATTAACAGTACAGAAATGCATCATCACAACTGTCAGCCATTCAGGAATACATCACCAAGAGCACATACATAAATACATCACCATAATAACCATCAGTACATAAAAACATCACCAGATCCACCATCACTACAGGAATAATTTGTCAGCGCACACATTAGTACATGAAAGCAGAATCACAATCATCCACATTATAGAAATACGACATCATAAACACCACCATTACATGAATGCATCACCAGAACCATCATCAGTACAGGAAAACATAACCAAAACCACAAACAGTTCAGCAATACATCACCAGTGCCATCATCAGTACATGAACACATTGCCGAGACTGGCACAGTAATGAATTGTAATGAAATAGCCTCCGGCTCCCAGTATGTCCATAGCAATGGTAAGGAATTACTGTGAATTGTTGTTAACAGCTAACATCAGACTTCAGATCATGCAGAATCCCAGTATTGATGTGAAATAGCCAATATCACAAATAAACACTTACATCCAGGTACCTTAAGAATGACATATTTTCTGATTGAAATTGTTCTCTGTTCTTACCCATCTTTTCCAGACACCATGATGAGATTTCACATCCACAGCTTGTCCCTGAAGTCTTCCATCTTCTTTCTTTTTTGCAGCATGCCCCAATGCGATGACCTTAAAAATAATTGTCATTAGAATGCTTATAATGTCCCCTTATAAAAATATTTCCCCATTCTGTGACTTCAAATAAATAATTGTGTCTTATTGTGCTTCCTGCACAAAATATGACCCCCCTCAATGTCCCTGTTATAGCACATTTCTTCCACACTTACATCGCCTACAAAACATTGCCTTTACACTGTCCACCCTTATTAACTATAATCACTATTGACCACCATTATTAACTGTAACGGGGTCTTTCAAGCTGAGGTACCTCTTTCAGTACCACCCCGTATCTTCGGAGGTCCGCTCTGCGTTGGCTGGAGTCTGAATGAATGACGCTGGCTGGAATTCCTCTGAGTGCATGGGCGCATATAAAAGATCACTGCTTCTCCATGTATTTCCAGTCTGACAACACTTTACTCACAGGACACAGAATATATCACACAGATACAGAGGGCAGGCCAATAGACAAGCGTCAGGCCAGACATGCATTACAAAAGCCGCAGGTGGCCGGAGCCTGCCGATGTTTACTGTGGGAATTACAAAGGTGGGGGGAGGGCGGACACTGCTGATACATTAGGGACATGCATCTCACATGGAACCTATTATATATACATATAACTGCACAACATATTCTGCGTGCTGAGTGGTTCTGTAACATTAACTATAACCATTACACTGTCCTACTTTTTTAGCTATAACCGCTACTCTGTCTGTCTTCTTTAGCTATAACCGATTCCATGTCCCCCATGATCAGGGGTGAACCTAGCCTCTCCGCTGCCTGAGGCGAACAGCAAAATGACACCCCCCCACACAAAGTAAATTCTCATATCTATCCTGTAAAATAGTACAGTAGTGGACATTTTGATTTAGATAAATAGAAAAAAAAAGGTGTCCAAACACAAGGATGTCAGCGCCATCACACACACATACAAGAACAACGCAGAAGTATCCAGAACAAGGGTCATTAATGGCAATGGTAGGCCTAACACAGGGCCAGACTGGCACAGAAATGCAGCCCTGCCACACAAATCCCACCAGCCCACAAACTATAACACTCCTCAAACCCGATCAGTGAATTTTTGCTATACTTTGTTGTCCCCTCATCACTCTCTTTAAGGAGTTATTTGAAGAGCCACAAGTGAATGGCACCATAGTGCGTATGATTGACCACAGCTCCATTTACATGGTGCTCTTCAAAGCTATGTTTCCCAGGATCATGGGGGTCCCAGCGGTCAGATCCACAACAAACAGAAAGTCATCCCCTATCCCCACATAATGCTCCAACAGTATTATGTGCCCCATATATTACTTCGTACAGTATAATGGGCCCCATATAATGCTCCATACAGTATAATGGGCCCCATATATTACTTCGTACAGTATAATGGGCCCCATATAATGCACCATACAGTATAATGGGCCCCATTATATTATTTCGTACAGTATAATGGGCCCCATGTAATGCTCCATACAGTATAATGAGCCCCATTATATTACTTCATACAGTATAATGGGCCCCATGTAATGCTCCATACAGTATAATGGGCCCCATATATTACTTCATACAGCATATTGGGCCCCATATATTACTTCATACAGTATAATGGGCACCATATATTACTTCCTACAGTATAATGGGCACCATATATTACTTCATACAGCATAATGGGCACCATATATTACTTCATACAGCATAATGGGCACCATATATCACTGCCTACAGTATAATGGGCCACATATATTCCTTCATACAGTATAATGGGCACCATATATTACTTCATACAGTATAATGGGCACCATATATTACTTCATACAGTATATTGGGCCCCATATATTACTGAATACTGTATAATGGGCCCCATATATTACTTCATACAGTATAATGGGCCCCATATATTACTTCCTACAGTGTAATGGGCACCATATATTACTTTCTACAGTATAATGGGCACCATATATTACTTCATACAGTATAATGGGCACCATATACTACTTCATACAGTATAATGGGCACCATATATTACTTCATACAGTATAATGGGCGCCATATATTACTTCATACAGTATAATGGACCCCATATATTACTTCATACAGGATAATGGGCACCATATATTACTTCATACAGTATAATGGTCCCCATATATTACTTCATACAGCATAATGGGCATATATTACTTCATACAGTATAATGGGCCCCATATATTACTTCCTACAGTGTAATGGGCACCATATATTACTTTCTACAGTATAATGGGCACCATATATTACTTCATACAGTATAATGGGCACCATATACTACTTCATACAGTATAATGGGCACCATATATTACTTCATACAGTATAATGGGCGCCATATATTACTTCATACAGTATAATGGACCCCATATATTACTTCATACAGGATAATGGGCACCATATATTACTTCATACAGTATAATGGTCCCCATATATTACTTCATACAGCATAATGGGCATATATTACTTCATACAGTATAACGGGCCCCATATAATTCTCCCCAAACCCCTCTGCTCTGGTCTCCTCAGTGTATTCTGATCCTCCGCACTGCTTGGCACAGGGACATCATTAACTTTACGTATATAATTGTCTACTTGGACTGATAGTAATAGTGATTTGTTTGTACTCTGTTGTCAGGGGCTGGCCCACTTTATGGGGGTGCACAGGGCATATGATTATACACCAGTAAAAAGTATGAGAGGCTCAATATGACCAGTGCCACCTAGTTTCCTACCCCTCTTATTCTACTGGTACTGTGGGCACACTGACTGGTACTGAGGAAAAGAAAGAAAGAACAGAGAGAAAAAAAAACAGAGAGAGAAAAAAAGAAAGAAAGAACAAAGAGAGAAAGAAAGAGGGGAAAGAAAGAAAGACGAGAGAGAGAGAAAGATAGAGGGGAAAGAAAGAAAGAAAGAAAGAAAGAAGAAAGAAGGAAATAAACAGAGAGAGAAAGAAAAAAACAAGAGAGAGAAAAAAAAGAAAGATTAGAGAGATAAAGAAACAGAGAGAGAAAGATTCTAAAAAGATACTATAGCAGCCCGGCTCCCACTGTAGTGCCCACCTGAGCCTCCCAATGCAGGACATAT
Organism: Dendrobates tinctorius; assembly: GCF_039654945.1. Lineage (NCBI taxonomy): Eukaryota > Metazoa > Chordata > Amphibia > Anura > Dendrobatidae > Dendrobates > Dendrobates tinctorius. The sequence goes on along the minus strand of NW_027361761.1, from coordinate 19,074,075 downwards.
CATGATCCGCTTACATGGCCGGCAACCCCAAGTCCAAGGCGATCCTGCTGTCCGCACTGTTGGAGGAGGACATGGTGATGGATCTGAAACATTCCCTAAAGTGCCTCCATGGTTCCGTCACGATCTCCTCCCGAAATTACCTAATTTTTATTCAACTTCAAGCACATCACTTCCGCTAGAACGTCACGTGCAAATTTTAAAGTACTCCGCAGGGGTCCGCCGTGTACTCCTGTGTCCGCGGGAAAAGTAAGTTCCCAGCTGGGGCAGTGGGACAGAATCTCTCTCAAAATCGGGACTGTCCCGCTGGGAGGTATGAATGCTCCCCACTATACACCTTGCACACGTATGGCTCTGCACACATCATAAACACACGGTTCCACTTTTTATGCCTCGTACACACACAGCTCCGCTCTGTACACCTCGCACACACACATGGCTCCACTCCGTAAACCTCGTACACATGCGGCTCTGCTCCGTACACCTTGTACACACGTGGCCACACTTTGTAAACCTTGTACACAAATGGCTCCACTCCGTAAACCTTGTACACATGCGGCTTTGCTCCATACACCTTGTACACTCGCAGTTCCACTCCGTACACCTGGCACACATGTGGCTCCATACACCTCACATATGTGCGACTGCTCCGTGCACCTCGTATACACGCACGGCTCCGCTCCGTACACCTGATACACACGCACGGCTCTGCTCCGTACACACGCACGGCTCCGCTCCGTACACCTCGTACTCATGCGGCTCTGCTCCTTACACCTCGCACACACACATGGCTCCGCCCCGTACACCTCATACACACGCGGCTCTGCTCCTTACATGGGGCCGGGCTGAGATCAAAAAGCAGCCCTGACACAAAAAAAAAATTCACCAGCCCACATACAATGAATGTCCTCACCCAAATCGTAGAACACTGGCAGGTTGTGCCAACTTTTGCTTTAGCTCACACACACATATATGGGTCGCCCTCCCAGGGCTGTGGGGTACTCAGTACCAGGCTGGTATCAGCAGGATGTGTCACAGCAGCGGTGACCCGGTCCGTGGCCCTGGGCACCCAAGTAAAAGGGGAATTGCAATGGTGGAATGTGATGGATTAAATGAATAGTTCGTGACGCCACCTGTGGTGTTCGGCAAGTAAGATGTTAAGCCGACGCTGCATGCAGATGTTCTGGGACAGGTGGTGTGTTGCAGCCAAGATGGTGAAGCTCCCCACAGGTGGAGCTGTAGTTCCAGGGGAGTGTAGAAGTAGGGGTAGAGGAGGGGTGCAGGCAGTGTAGAAGCTGGTACCCAGATGTAGTGGTACCTTGCGTGTTGGCGCAGGAATAACTGGAGGACACCAGGGCTTGTAGTTCCAAAGCTTTACTCACAGTCTGTAGTGCATACAGGTGCCTGCCTCCGTGCCGTGTCCTCCAGGTCAGGGACTCAGTCAACCTCCAGGCAAGATAGGATGCTCCCTTCAAACACTCGCCAACATGTGCCTTTCTGAACGTCTCCTCTATAGCGCCTTTAAGTGTGAAGTACTCCTAGTACTGAGTTACACTGGAGTTCCTCCTGACAACTGTTCTTATTAACTTTCCTTGTACGGCAGACAGCTGTAGCCTGCTTCGGGGACTCCTTGCTCCTAAGTCCCGGCTCACTATCAATGTTGCTGTTGTGCCCTCAAGTCTGAGATGAGAGTAGTGCATTTACAGCCCACTACTCCACCGGTGTCTGCTGCAGGATCATTAGCATCCATACAACCTCTTGGCAGGGTTCTCTCCTAACCCACGTCCTCTGTTCCCTTTACTCCTATGTCCCGTACTGGTCTTTTCTTCTTATGGAAGATCAGGTTTCTGTTCAATGTCCTTCTCCTTCTTTCCTTTCCCGTGCCAGCAGACCCAGGTCACTGAGATCTGCTGCAGTATCTCCTTCCTCCGTCCCTCTTCCAGGTATCTTCTCTGCTCACGCTCCACTGACTGACTCTGAACTGACTGAAATTCTAAACCTTCCCGCTCCTTTATGCGTTCTAACTCCACCCGCCTCCCAGCATGTTTCGTGTTCCAAGCAGGGAACCACCAAAGGTGCTCCGCTACACTCCAAGCAGGGAGCCGCAATGTGGCTTTGCTGAACTACTGTGTTGTGTTGGAGTGTGGTTAGGAGCCTCCAACTTACCTGGAAGGTGGGGTACCACACCTCAGGAGGAGGTGCAGTACCTCTGTAGCAACTGAACCCTCAGGGGCACCACACACGAACCACACAGCTCACACAAGTACAGTAGCTCACACACAGCTCACACGTATCACAAACACACACACACACACAGCTTACACGTATCGCACACACAGCTCACACATATCACACACCACAGCTCACACGTATCACACACACACACCTCACACGTATCACACACAGCTCACACCTCACACGTATCGCACACACACAGCTCACACGTATCACGCACACAGCTCACACGTACCACACACACAGCTCACACGTATCACACACACAGCTCACACGTATCACAGACAGCTCACACGTATCACACACACAGCTCACACCTCACACGTATCGCACACACACACCTCACACGTATCACACACAGCTCACACGTATCACACACACAGCTCACACGTATCACACACACAGCTCACATGTATCACACACAGCTCACACCTCACACGTATCGCACACACACACAGCTCACTCATATCACACACACACAGCTCACATGTATCACACATACAGCTCACACCTCACATGTATCACACACAAATACAGCTCACACGTATCACACACACACAGCTCACACGTATTGCACACACACACAGCACACACGTATTGCACACACACAGCTCGCACGTATCACACACCCAGCTCACATGTATCACCCTCAGCTCTCACATATCACACATCCATTTCACACGTATCACACACACACACAGCTCACACGTATCACACACAGCTCACACGTATCACACACACAGCTCACACGTATCACACACACAGCTCACACGTATCACACACACAGCTCACACGTATCGCACATACACACACAGCTCATACGTATCACACACAACTCATACGTATCACACACAGCTCACACGTATCACACACACAGCTCCCACGTATCGCACATACACACACAGCTCATACGTATCACACACAGCTCACACGTATCACACACAGCTCACACGTATCACACACACAGCTCACACGTATCGCACACACAGCTCACACCTTACACGTATCACACCCACACAGCTCACACGTATTGCACACACACAACTCACACGTATTGCGCACACACAGCTCGCACGGGTCACACACCCAGCTCACACGTATCACACACAGCTCACACCTCACACGTATCGCACACACACAGCTCACACGTATCACACACACACAGCTCACACGTACCACACACACAGCTCACACGTATCACACACACAGCTCACACGTATCACAGACAGCTCACACGTATCACACACACAGCTCACACCTCACACGTATCGCACACACACACCTCACACGTATCACACACAGCTCACACGTATCACACACACAGCTCACACGTATCACACACATCTCACACGTATCACACACACAGCTCACACCTCACATGTATCGCACACACACACAGCTCACTCATATCACACACACACAGCTCACATGTATCACACATACAGCTCACACCTCACATGTATCACACACAAATACAGCTCACACGTGTCACACACACACAGCACACACGTATTGCACACACACAGCTCGCACGTATCACACACCCAGCTCACACGTATCACCCTCAGCTCTCACGTATCACACATCCATTTCACACGTATCACACACACACACAGCTCACACGTATCACACACAGCTCACACCTATCACACACAGCTCACACGTATCACACACACAGCTCACACGTATAACACACACAGCTCACACGTATCGCACATACACACACAGCTCATACGTATCACACACAGCTCATACGTATCACACACAGCTCACACGTATCACACACACAGTTCACACGTATCACACACACAGCTCACACCTTACACGTATCACACCCACACAGCTCACACGTATTGCACACACACAACTCACACGTATCGCGCACACAGAGCTCGCACGGGTCACACACCCAGCTCACACGTATCACACACAGCTCACACCTCACACGTATCGCACACACACAGCTCACACGTATCACACACAGCTCACATGTATCACACACAGCTCACACATATCACACACAGCTCACACGTATCGTATGCACACACACAGCTCACACGTATCGCACACACAGCTCACACGTATAGCACACACAGCTCACACATATCGCACACAGAGCTCACACGTATCACACACAAACACAGCTCACACGTATCACACATAGCTCACACGTATCACACACAGCTCACACGTATCACACACACAGCTCACACGTATAGCACACACACAACTCACACGTATTGCGCACACACAGCTCGCACGGGTCACACACCCAGCTCACACGTATCACACACAGCTCACACCTCACACGTATCGCACACACACAGCTCACACGTATCACACACACACAGCTCACACGTACCACACACACAGCTCACACGTATCACACACACAGCTCACACGTATCACAGACAGCTCACACGTATCACACACACAGCTCACACCTCACACGTATCGCACACACACACCTCACACGTATCACACACAGCTCACACGTATCACACACACAGCTCACACGTATCACACACATCTCACACGTATCACACACACAGCTCACACCTCACATGTATCGCACACACACACAGCTCACTCATATCACACACACACAGCTCACATGTATCACACATACAGCTCACACCTCACATGTATCACACACAAATACAGCTCACACGTGTCACACACACACAGCTCACACGTATTGCACACACACACAGCACACACGTATTGCACACACACAGCTCGCACGTATCACACACCCAGCTCACACGTATCACCCTCAGCTCTCACGTATCACACATCCATTTCACACGTATCACACACACACACAGCTCACACGTATCACACACAGCTCACACCTATCACACACAGCTCACACGTATCACACACACAGCTCACACGTATAACACACACAGCTCACACGTATCGCACATACACACACAGCTCATACGTATCACACACAGCTCATACGTATCACACACAGCTCACACGTATCACACACACAGCTCACACGTATCACACACACAGCTCACACCTTACACGTATCACACCCACACAGCTCACACGTATTGCACACACACAACTCACACGTATCGCGCACACAGAGCTCGCACGGGTCACACACCCAGCTCACACGTATCACACACAGCTCACACCTCACACGTATCGCACACACACAGCTCACACGTATCACACACAGCTCACATGTATCACACACAGCTCACACATATCACACACAGCTCACACGTATCGTATGCACACACACAGCTCACACGTATCGCACACACAGCTCACACGTATAGCACACACAGCTCACACATATCGCACACAGAGCTCACACGTATCACACACAAACACAGCTCACACGTATCACACATAGCTCACACGTATCACACACAGCTCACACGTATCGCACACACAGCTCACACGTATAGCACACACAGCTCACACATATCGCACACAGAGCTCACACGTATCACACACAAACACAGCTCACACGTATCACACACAGCTCACACGTATCACACACACAGCTCACACCTCACATGTATCGCACACACACACAGCTCACATGTATCGCACACACACAGCTCACACGTATCGCACACACAGCTCACACGTATCACACACACAGCTCACACATATCACACACACACAGCTCACACGTATCACACACACAGCTCACACGTATCACACACAGCTCACACAGCTCACACGTATCGCACACACAGCTCACACGTATCGCACACACAGCTCACACGTATCACACACACACACACAGCTCACACGTATCACACACACACAGCTCACACGTATCACACACACACAGCTCACACGTATCACACACACACAGCTCACACGTATCACACACACAGCTCACACGTATCACACACACAGCTCACACCTCACACGTATTGCACACACAGCTCACACGTATCGCACATACACAGCTCACACGTATCGCACACACAGCTCACACGTATCGCACACACAGCTTACACGTATCACACACACAGCTCACACGTATTACACACAGCTTACACGTATCACACACACAGCTTACACGTATCACACACACAGCTCACACGTATCACACACACAGCTCACACATATCACACACAGCTCACACGTATCACACACAGCTCACACGTGTCACACACACAGCTCACGCGTATCACACACACACACAGCTCACACGTATCACACACACAGCTCACACATATCACACACAGCTCACACGTATCACACACAGCTCACACGTATCACACACACAGCTCACACGTATCACACACCCAGCTCACACGTATCACACACAGCTCACACGTATCACACACAGCTCACACGTATCACACACACAGCTCATGCGTATCAGACACACAGCTCACACGGATCACACACACACACAGCTCACATGTATCACACACTCTGTATAGGGACAGATGGATGCGCCTGTTTGTGATGACACCTCCTGCTGTGCTTAACACATGTTCCAATAGTACACTTGCATCAGGGACAGCCACCGACATCATTTTTTAAAACTGTCCATCTCCACCAGCTGGAATTGCAGCATTTGAAATGCCAGTAATTTTGGAATGCTGTCATTCAAGGCAACCAAGGCTCGTGGTTGGCTAGGTTGATATCTCCTCTTTCCCTCAAAGATTTGGCTGATGGAAAGCTGAACACTTCCATGGGATGGTGTAGAGATGCTCGATGACACTGGTTGGTGGTGCAGTCGCATTCTCTAACCACAGGAATACAGTGGATGTTGGTTGTGGGTCATTTTGGAATCTGTAGCTCAGGTGTACATTGCTATACTTTTTCTTTTTTTTTACATTTTGGTTTTTATATTTGGTGTTTATTATCAGTTTCTTTTGGGGTACACTGAGTTTTATAGGCGTATTTTCCCCATAGAATTGCATTAGATATGGAATGCACTAAAACCACATTAAATATGATCTGCACATAACTTTATCAGTTAAGTTTTGTCGAAGCCAAATACCAGGAAGTATGAAAAACAAAGCAGGTTAACTGAAAGCATGATATACCAAAAAGAGAGAAAAAAAAAACGCAAGTAAAAAAAATCACTCAAACATGCCATGAATAAAAAAAACAAGTAAGCTAATTTACATAATGGGTGCCGAAATGCCGCAGAAAATCATAAACTTATCAAATACTCATCTAAGAGTTACATTCTACATCGTCAACGTTTAGAACAATGAAGTCACATTTTCTTCTTTTGAGGAACCAAGGGTCATCTCTTCTATGACACCCCTATAGTATGTAGTGTCAGTGAAAAGCCTTTAATCTGTCTAAGGTCGGGGTCACATTTGCGTGTGTGATGCGAGAAACTCATGCGAGGCTCTCGCATCAATACCCGGCACTGCTGCCGGCACTCGGGACCGGAGTGTGCGGTTTCATGTATTTCTATGCAGCCGGCGGCAGTGCCGGGTGTTGATGTGAGAGACTGGTGTGAGTTTCTCGCATCACACTCACAAGTCTGACCCCAGCCTAAGGATCAACACTAGTGTTGAGCATTCCGATACTGCAAGTATCGGGTATCGGCCGATATTCGCTGTATCGGAATTCCGATACTTAGTTCCGATACTTTTTTCATATCGAATACCGGAATCGGAAGTTCCCATAATGCTAGGAGCCCGCTCGAATTGATTCAGCCAATGGGGATCCTCAGAAGTGTGGGCACATCCTGTTAGGCATGTAGGCATGTTAACTACTGGCATGGCTGTGATTGGCTGCTTTAATGATGTCATGATGCACTATAAAAACCGCTGCAGCCGCCATTTCTGGTCACTCTGCTGTGAATTCAGTTAGGGACAGGCTGCTGTTGCAGACTGTGAGGGACAGTTAGAAATAGCGATCATCTAAAATATCTATTGCTCTACCCAGGCTACATAATCCACCACTGTAGCATTTTTATAGCCCAGCAGCGCTGTTTTAATAGCTGTCTGCAAGGGCTGTGTGAGTGCAGACCCACGCTGTGTAGTGTGTCCTGCAGGCACGTCTGCTTGTAGGCCGCCCAGCATGTGTATCTGCCTCATACACATTTTTCTTTTATTGCTGCTTTTTTTTTCTCCTGTATAGTGTGCTTCCATACGTATCCATATACGTTGGTTGCAAACACTAAAGGAGTGGACAGCGGAGCCTTTCAGCAGCCTTTCAGTGCCATAGCCCATTTCTCTGCACTGTTTTTGGCTGTCTGATAGGTCTCTCTGTGTGTTAGTGCAGCTCACGTTGCAGTGTGTTCTACAGCCACCGCTAGCTGTAGTCCGCTCAGCGTGCGTCACTGCCTCATACATAGTCCTTTTTTTGCAGCTAATTTATCCAGATTTTTGTTCCTATATTAGTGTGCTTCCATCCGCATTCATTGTCATTGGTTGGTTGCAAACACTATATAGGATTAGATAGAGGAGCCTTTTTGCTGGCTTGTGCCCTTCAGGGCCAGACAGACTAGTATCACCCTATTTTTTGGAGCCTCATCAATTGCATTGTAGGTTAGCTTCCTGCATTGTAATCGCTCCAAAAAGTTTGTGATACTATAGCTTTCAAACTTTGGTCATATCCTTTCCCCCCCCCCCCCTCAAAATAAAAAAGGAAATAAAGTTCACCAAACACTCCACTTTACAGTTGTGTAGGCCACATTAGATCATATTAAAGTGTAGTACACACACTCTTAGCCAAATTAGTGTTTCTTTTACTGGTTAGCAGGTGTTCAGGAATAAGAACACTAAGCCACCCCTTTTTTACTTTTCTGCCTATCTTTATCAGTCTACCAAGATGAAGAAGGCAGGGAGTAAGGCACGTGGTCGTGGCCGTGGAGTTTCAGCAGGGAGAGGACGGGGGGATTCAGCAGGGAGAGGACGTGGGGATTCGGTGTCTGCTGCGGCCACCAGTGACCCGGCATCCCCCACTTTTACCAGGCAACAGTCCTTCATGCGCAGCTTTGTAGGACCTCGCCGTACCCCACTGCTGCGTGACGAACAAATTGAAGCCGTTGTCGGATTGATGGCAGCTAACGCATACACTTCAATGACTTCCGCATCCTCCCAAGGCCAGAGCACTGAAGAGCAACCATCTGTCTCTTCACCACCTGCCAAATTGCCCAGGCAGTCTGAGAGCCCTGGACAGGAGCCATCTCAATCTTTACTTCTGTTCTCAGAATCTGTTGGCTTGGAAAGAGGTGGCCAGCCAAGCAGCATTCTAGAGCGTGAAGAAGAGGGAGTATGCAGTGATGCGCAACTGCTTTGTCCCTCTGAATCTGAAGAGGCGGGTGGGCCAGTGCCTATTGTCAGCACACCTCAGTGCTCATCTGATGATGATGAGACTCAGTTGCCAATTTCTGGTGCGTACGGTGCTGGCGAGACAACCCAGGACCAGCCGGTGCTTGAAGAGGGGAGTGGAGAAGATGAGGTCCTTGACCCATCATGGCGTCAGCCACAGGAAGGTGGTGGGAGCAGCTCTGAGGAAGAGATTCCCCGAACGGCCAAAAGAGGAGGGAGAGGGCGGGGCAGACTTGGTTGCCTGTAGCCTCCACTTTGGCACCCGTGAGGAGCAATCCTCTTCCAAAACACAAAACGGGCGCTCCCAGGACTTGCAGTGCGTGGTCTTTTTTTGACACAGTTGCAGATGACATTTGCTTTGTCAAATGCAAGCTGTGTCATCAGAAAGTGAAACGAGGGAAAAATGTGAGCAACCTCAATACCACAAATATGTGGAAACATGTGCGTACCAAGCACGAGGTGGAGTTACACAGACACACTGAAGATGTAGGCCAACCTTCAGCAGCACCTACCACCTCTTCAGCTCGTGTTTGGGCCTCTTCCTCCAGCTCACACACAGCTGGTTCGGCTTCCTCACTGGAACGCCATGGAAGAACCACTGCCACTGTTGTCAAGAGACCCAGTGAAATTCCACCCACTGAACCACGTTCGCAGTCATCAGCACACTCCCAGGCCACTCACCAGCAATCGGTAGCACAGGCATGGGAGAAAAAGCGGCCATACTCGGCAAACCATCCCTGAGCACTGGCTCTGAGTGCAGGCATTGCCAAACTACTGGCCCTTGAGATGCTGTCATTCAGGCTGGTGGAGACTGACACCTTCCGGAACTTGATGTCATTGGCAGTTCCACAATACAATGTGCCCAGCCGCTTTTATTTCAGCAGGCAAGCCGTCCCTGCCCTGGAAAAGCATGTGGAGGGAAAAATTAAAAATGCGCTACTAAACGCCGTCAGTAGCAAGATCCACCTGACCACCGATGCGTGGACCAGTAGCCATGGACAGGGACGATACCTTTCCCTCTCTGCCCATTGGGTCAATGTTGTGGAGCCGGGTACAGATCTGGAGAGTGGCTCTGTACGTATTCTGCCAACTCCAAGGATTGCAGGAATGCAGTCTGTACATATTGAGTCCTCCTCCTACTCTAGTTCCTCGGAATCAGCACTGCATGAGCCTGTTAGGCCATATATGAGCACAGGTGTGGCCAAACGTCAACAGGCCATCCTTAAATTAATTTCTTTGGGGAATTGGAGCCACACAGCACAGGATCTCTGGAATGCCATCAAGCAGGAGAGCGATGTGTGGTTTGTGCCAGCGAATCTCCAGCCAGGTTTGGTAGTGAGTGACAATGGCCGAAATCTAGTGGCAGCTCTGGGCCTAGGCAAACTCACTCGCATACCATGTCTGGCACACGTGCTCAATTTGGTCGTGCAGAGCTTTCTGAGGGACTATCCGGATCTTGATGCACTGCTGCACAAGGTTCGCCTAGAGTGTGCTCACTTGCGGCGTTCCAGCATGGCAAGATCGCGCATTGCATCTCTGCAATGCCGATTCCGCCTGCCAGAACATCGCATCATATGTGACCTCCCCACCAGGTGGAATTCAATGTTGCATATGTTGGAGCGGTTGTGTGAGCAGCAGGCAGCAGTAATGGAGTACCAGTTGCATCAGGCAGCACTGTGCGCAAACAAGTCGCACTGTGCGCCGGACACACTTCACCACCACTGAGTGGGCCACTATGAGGGACATCTGCCAAGTTTTGCGTGCCTTCGATGACTCCACGCGGATGGCCAGTGCAGATGATGCACTAATCAGCATGACTGTCCCCCTCATCTGTCTGCTTCAAAAAACCTTACAAGCACTAAGTGAGGAGGTTTTTGAAGAGGTCGAGGATGAGGAGTCAGAAATGCTATCTGCTTCTGGCAAGTCTGCGCAACGTGCTTCCACACAAAGGCCCAGGCAGGGGACACTTAGTGAGGAGGATGACGAGGAGTCAATGGAGGAGGAGGAACACATCTCTCCAGAGGAGGGAGGTACACAAGGCTCTAGTAGTCAGTGTGTACAGCGAGGGTGGGGTGATGCTGAGCATGCAGAGATGCTGCATCAAACTGGGGCCAGCGTTTCCGGTCCAGTTGGCAGTCTGCAGCACATGGTTGATTTCATGCTGCAGTGCTTGTTAAATGACCGCCGCATCGCCAACATTCTCCACACGGCTGATTATTGGGTGTACACCCTCCTAGATCCTCGCTACCGGGACAACTTACAAAGCCTCATACCAAAGTTGAACCGGGAGCAAAAAATGCGGGAGTACCAAGAAACACTTGTGCAGGCCATCATGTTCTCCATTCCCCCCGCAAGTGTTGCTGGTAGTGCTTTTCAAAGCAGCCATGTGGGTAGAGGCAGTGGAGGAAGCTCTGCACAAAGAGGTAGCAGAGGCAGTGCCGCAGGACAAGGCAAGGCCAGTATGGCCCAAATGTGGAAAAGTTTTGTGGGACCGCCACAAACGGCTACACCATCACAGACGGCTCCAGTCAGCAGGAGGCAACGTTTCCGTCAGATGGTGACAGACTACTTGTCTTGCCCTGTTAGTGTACTCCCAGACGGCTCTTCCCCGTTCAAGTATTGGGTCTCTAAGCTGGATACATGGCCAGAGCTTAGCCAGTATGCATTGGAGGTGCTGGCTTGCCCTGCTGCCAGTGTATTATCAGAACGTGTCTTTAGTGCTGCAGGTGGTGTGGTAACAGACCGTCGCATGCGACTATCCGCCGATAATGTTGACCGGCTTACTTTTCTGAAAATGAACAAGGCCTGGATCTCACCTGAATTTGCCAGTCCTCTTCCAGAATAAATAATTGGCTGGCAACAGGATCCAGGTCTCCTGTTGTGTTCATGTTTCTATGACCTGAACTTTATTTCCTGGGCTCCGACACCGCCAGTTGGTGCTCAGAAGTGCTGTCCGCACAGACAAAACACTCGCTCATGTGTAAGTGGGGTTCGGTAACGTCAGCTGATCCCCTGCTGTGTGTACGGCAAACTCTCCTGCTGCCTCCAGATTCAAACAACGTCTTATCTTAAACTGCCTCCAAGTAGGCCTTAGCCTACAAAATGACTATCCCTGGGCTCCAACATCGTCAGTTGTTGTTCGGAAGTGCTGTCCACACAGAAAAAACACTCGTTCATGTGAAGTGGGGTTCAGTAACGTCAGCTGATCCCCTGCTGTGTGGAGGGCAAACTGCTGCTGCCTCCAAATTGTAACTACTTCAGATTTAAACATTCTCTGATTTGGCCTCTGTCTCCACTCTGTCTCTAGTATTTCCCCTGACCTCCATCACCGCCAGTTCCTACTCACAGTTGCCGTCCACGCATTACACACGTGTTCCTGTGTTCCTGGTGTTCTGTTACGTGAGCAGATCCCCCAATGTGTGTCCGGCACTGTCTCCTGCGCTGTCCACCTTCCCACTACAAGCGGTGGGAATGTGGACAGAGCAGGAGACATTGGCAGACACACATCAGGGGATCTGCTGACATTACAGAACCCCAGTAACCCAGGAACACGTGTGTATTGGGGAGACAGCTGCTGCATGCATAAACTGGCGGTGTTGGTGGTCACGTGAAATCCTGGAAACAGAGTGGAGACAGATGCCTAATTGGAGCACGTTGACAGTCTGTTGTAGCCTACAAACAATGTAAAACTGCCACCAAGTAGGCCTCGGCCTGCACCCTGATTGTCCCTGGGCTCCAACAACGCCAGTTGGTGCTCGGAAGTGCTGTCCACACAGAAAAACACACACGTTCATGTGAAAGTGGGGTTCGGTAACGTCAGCTGATCCCCTGCTGTGTGGAGGGCAAACTGCTGCTGCCTCCAAATTCAAACAACGTCTTATCTTAAACTACCTCCAAGTAGGCCTCAGCCTTCAAAATGACTATCCCTGGGCTCCAACATCGTCAGTTGTTGCTCGGAAGTGCTGTCCACACAGAAAAAAACACTCGTTCATGTGAAAGTGGGGTTCGGTAACGTCAGCTGATCCCCGGCTTTGTTGAGGGCAAACTGCTGCTGCCTCCAAATTGTAACTATTTCAGATTTAAACATTCTCTGATTTGGCCTCTGTCTCCACTCTGTATCTAGTATTTCCCCTGACCTCCAACACTGCCAGTTCCTGCTCACAGTTGCCGTCCACGCATTCCACACGTGTTCCTGTGTTCCTGGTGTTCTGTTACGTGAGCAGATCCTCCAATGTGTGTCCGGCACTGTCTCCTGCGCTGTCCACCTTCTCACTACAAGCGGTGGGAATGTGGACAGAGCAGGAGACATTGGAAGACACACATCAGGGGATCTGCTGACATTATTGAACCCCAGTAACCCAGGAACACGTGTGGATTGGGCAGACGGCTGCTGTACGCATAAACTGGTGGTGTTGGTGGTCACATGAAATCCTGGAAACAGAGTGGAGACAGATGCCTAATTGGAGCACGTTGACAGTCTGTTGTAGCCTACAAACAATCTAAAACTGCCACCAAGTAGGCCTCAGCCTGCACCCTGATTGTCCCTGGGCTCAAACAACGCCAGTTGGTGCTCGGAAGTGCTGTCCACACAGAAAAACACACTCGTTCATGTGAAAGTGGGGATCAGTAACGTCAGCTGATCCCCTGCTGTGTGGAGGGCAAAGTGTCCTGCTCCCTCCCAAGTCAAAATACCTCAGCTTTACACCTGGCTCCTAGTAGGCCTCGGCCTGTACCCTGATTGTCCCTGGGCTCCAACAACGCCAGTTGGTGCTCGGAAGTGCCGTCCACACAGAAAAACACACTCGTTCATGTGAAAGTGGGAATCAGTAACGTCAGCTGATCCCCTGCTGTGTGGAGGGGAAAGTGTCCTGCTTCCTCCCAAGTCAAAATACCTCAGCTTTACACCTGGCTCCTAGTAGGCCTCGGCCTGCACCCTGATTGTCCCTGGGCTCCAACAACGCTAGTTGGTGCTCGGAAGTGCTGTCCACACAGAAAAACACACTTGTTCATGTGAAAGTGGGGGTCAGTAATGACAGCTGATCCCCTGCTGTGTGGAGGGCAAAGTGTCCTGCTCCCTCCCAAGTCAAAATACCTCAGCTTTACACCTGGCTCCTAGTAGGCCTCGGCCTGCATCCTGATTGTCCCTGGGCTCCAACAACGCTAGTTGGTGCTCAGAAGTGCTGTCCACACAGAAAAAAACACTCGTTCATGTGAAAGTGGGGTTCGGTAACGTCAGCTGATCCTCGGCTGTGTGGAGGGCAAACTGCTGCTGCCTCCAAATTGTAACTATTTCAGATTTAAACATTCTCTGATTTGGCCTCTGTCTCCACTCTGTCTCTAGTATTTCCCCTGACCTCCAACACTGCCAGTTCCTGCTCACAGTTGCCGTCCATGCATTCCACACGTGTTCCTGTGTTCCTGGTGTTCTGTTACGTGAGCAGATCCTCCAATGTGTGTCCGGCACTGTCTCCTGCGCTGTCCACCTTCCCACTACAAGCAGTGGGAATGTGGACAGAGCAGGAGACATTGGCAGACACACATCAGGGGATCTGCTGACATTATAGAACCCCAGTAACCCAGGAACATGTGTGGATTGGGCAGACTGCTGCTGTACGCATAAACTGGTGGTGTTGGTGGTCACGTGAAATCCTGGAAACAGAGTGGAGACAGATGCCTAATTGGAGCACGTTGACAGTCTGTTGTAGCCTACAAACAATGTAAAACTGCCACCAAGTAGGCCTCAGCCTGCACCCTGATTGTCCCTGGGCTCCAACAACGCCAGTTGGTGCTCGGAAGTGCTGTCCACACAGAAAAACACACTCGTTCATGTGAAAGTGGGGATCAGTAACGTCAGCTGATCCCCTGCTGTGTGGAGGGCAAAGTGTCCTGCTCCCTCCCACGTCAAAATACCTCAGCTTTACACCTGGCTCCTAGTAGGCCTCGGCCTGCACCCTGATTGTCCCTGGGCTCCAACAACGCTAGTTGGTGCTCGGAAGTGCTGTCCACACAGAAAAACACACTTGTTCATGTGAAAGTGGGGGTCAGTAATGACAGCTGATCCCCTGCTGTGTGGAGGGCAAAGTGTCCTGCTCCCTCCCAAGTCAAAATACCTCAGCTTTACACCTGGCTCCTAGTAGGCCTCGGCCTGCACCATGATTGTCCCTGGGCTCAAACAACGCTAGTTGGTGCTCGGAAGTGCTGTCCACACAGAAAAAAACACTCGTTCATGTGAAAGTGGGGTTCAGTAATGTCAGCTGATCCCCGGCTGTGTGGAGGGCAAACTGCTGCTGCCTCCAAATTGTAACTACTTTAGATTTAAACATTCTCTGATTTGGCCTCTGTCTCCACTCTGTCTCTAGTATTTCCCTTGACCTCCTACACCACCAGTTTCTGCTCACAGTTGCCGTCCACGCATTCCACACGTGTTCCTGTGTTCCTGGAGTTCTGTTACGTGAGCAGATCCCCCAATGTGTGTCCGGCACTGTCTCCTGCGCTGTCCACCTTCCCACTGCAAGCGGTGGGAAGGTGGACAGAGCAGGAGACATTGGCAGACACACATCAGGGGATCTGCTGACATTACAGAACCCCAGTAACCCAGGAACACGTGTGGATTGGGCAGACGGCTGCTGTACGCATAAACTGGTGGTGTTGGTGGTCACTTGAAATCCTGGAAACAGAGTGGAGACAGATGCCTAATTGGAGCACGTTGACAGTCTGTTGTAGCCTACAAACAATCTAAAACTACCACCAAGTAGGACTCGGCCTACACCATGATTGTCACTGGGCTCCAACAACGCCAGTTGGTGCTCGGCAGTGTCTTTGGCACGGGTACTCCCTGTTTCCCAGCCTGGTTCCAGCACGCCAGCTGTTTCCGGGTAGTGTCAAGGTCACTATGCCACCAATCCGTTGTCATGTCGTGCTGCGGCCGGGTTAGCCGACTCTACGGTACCTGCAGTTTAGGTGACTCCTATGTGG
This sequence comes from Dendrobates tinctorius, assembly GCF_039654945.1. NCBI lineage: Eukaryota > Metazoa > Chordata > Amphibia > Anura > Dendrobatidae > Dendrobates > Dendrobates tinctorius. Next base: position 19,057,576 of record NW_027361761.1, on the reverse strand, counting down.
GCTGCGGGAACTGGTACTGAAGGCTGGATCCGTAGTGCCTATGGTACATGGACCCCCTGTAGGACTGTGGGTTTCGGTAACTGCGGCCGGCTTGCGGCCTGGCTACTTTGCTTTGGATGGGTACCTTCTGCTACCCACCCGGGTTCCAGCACTGTCAGCTGGTTCTCGCCAGAGCCTTTGGCCTAGGTGCCTCCATCTCGGTATCTGAAGGTCCAGCACCGTCAGCTGGTCCTTGGTAGTGCTTTCTAGCACAGGTACCTCCTGCCTAGTAACTGTGGTCCAGCACTGTCAGCTGTTCCTCGGTAGTGCCATTGGCTCTTGTAGCTGTTGCTACCCATCTGGGTTCCAGCACCGTCAGCTGGTTCTCGGCAGTGTCTTTGGCACAGGTACTCCCTGTTGCCCAGCCTTTTTTCAGCACGCCTGCTGTTTCCGGGTAGTGTCAAGGTCACTATGCCACCAATCCGTTGTCCTGTCGTGCTGCGGCCGGGTTAGCCGACTCTACGGTGCCTGCAGTTTAGGTGACTCCAATGTGGGCTGCGGGAACTGGCACTGAAAGCTGGATCCGTAGTGCCAATGGGACATGGACCCCCTGTAGGACTGTGGGTTTCGGTATCTGCGGCCGGCTTGCGGCCTGGCTACTTTGCTTTGGATGGGTACCTTCTGCTACCCACCCGGGTTCCAGCACTGTCAGCTGGTTCTCGCTAGAGCCTTTGGCCTAGGTGCCTCCATCTCGGTATCCGAGGTCCAGCACCGTCAGCTGGTCTTTGGTAGTGCTTTTTAGCACAGGTACCTTCTGCTTAGTAACCGTGGTCCAGCACCGTCAGTTGGTCCTCGGTAGTGCCATTGGCTCTTGTTCCTTCTGCTACCCATCCAGGTTCCAGCACTCTCTGCTTGTTCTCGCCAGAGCCTTTGGCCTAGGTGCCTCCTTCTCGGTATCCGAGGTCCAGCACCGTCAGCTGGTCCTTGGTAGTGCTTTTTAGCACAGGTACCTTCTGCTTAGTAACCGTGGTCCAGCACCGTCAGTTGGTCCTCGGTAGTGCCATTGGCTCTTGTTCCTTCTGCTACCCATCCGGGTGCCAGCACTGTCTGCTGGTTCTCGCCTGAGCCTTTGGCCTAGGTGCCTCCATCTCGGTATCCAAGGTCCAGCAACGTCAGCTGGTCCTTGGTAGTGGTTTCTAGCACAGGTACCTCCTGCATAGTAACCGGGGTCCAGCACCGTCAGCTGTTCCTCAGTAGTGCCATTGGCTATTGTTCCTTCTGCTGCCACTACGGGGTCCAGTACTGTCAGCTGGTTCTCGCCAGTTTCTCAGCCTTCTTGTACCTTGTGCTACATTTCCAAGATCAAGCTTTTTGAAATTTTCTTTGGTAATCCTTATTGATCTCCATGACGGCGACCCTGATGACGACGACCCTGAAGACCACACCAAAGAAGACCAGAAATATGACCCTAAATAATAAGACCAAGAGGACAAAGAACATGAAGACAACCACCAAAATACAGAACAAAAGACAGAAAGCAGAAGAACATTAAGCATAAGACTAAAAATCAGCATAGAAGAAATCAAAATTTTAAGCAGAAGAAGACTAAGCAGTAAATGGGGGTGAGTCCGTTCCTCCTCGTGGTGCCCCTGGAAAATGCCTGCTGCTGCAGGCCAAACTGAACGCGGACAAATCCTGTTGTAAATCTTTAGTGACAGGCAGAAAGTAAGGTGTAATCTTATAACTTTTATAGATAAGTACTACAGGAATGCCTGTCACCATAAGAAAATGAAGAAAAAGAAGAATAGGAAGAAGATGAAGAAATAGCATATGAAAATTAATAATAGCCGAATAAGAAGAATATGAAGAATGGAAAAAAAAAATTTATGGGAAGAAGATGAAGAAGAAGATGAATAAGGTGAAGAAAAAGTTGATGAAAAAAATGCTACTGCTGCGGATCATGAAGGAGAAAATGTGGGAGAAGTACAAAAGAAGGTGAAGAGCATGGAAGTTGTGAAACATACATATCTGACAAAATATAAAAAAGGTTAACATAGTCAATATCTTTTTAACTCCGAACGTCTTGAAAAAAAAAATTGGAATTAATGCTATGCCATGTGATTTGAATAAACCACTATGCCTTTAATGTCTCCTCCACCTCCCACAATACATTCTACATGATTCTTATTTGTTTTCAATTATGTAGAATTAGTCAACAAGGAAATAAAGGGCTTTTTTAAATTCTGATACCGGAAGTCCCATTGACTTGAATGGGACTTCCGGTATCGGAATCGGCGATACCCGATATTTTTTTCGTATCGGGCTATACCATCCGATACGATATTTTTGGGTATCGAACGGTATCGCTCAACACTAATCAACACCAAAAATTGGTTTTCCAATGAGTTTTGGTCAGTGAAAGAACTTTTTAGAAAAATAGATAAACTGCTTTGGTGAGATGTTGAGGAGTATTCGAGCTTTGTACTCTCGGCCGTCTGCCTCTGTACTGGTCAACAGCCCGATGTCAGACAAATTCTCCATAACAAATGGGACAAGACAGGGATGTCCTCTGTCCCCAATTATTTTTATCCTGAGTCTGGAGCCCTTGGCTCAATTGATAAGGGACTCTGATGAGGTGAACGGTGTACAGCTGAGAGGCTCAGAGCATAAGATAAATCTTTATGCAGATGACATCATACTTACACTAACAAATCCAGTTGACTCACTGAAAAAGATCTGGGACATTATAGATTTGTTTGGCTCTGTCTCATACTACAAACTTAATGCAAAGAAAACTAACGTCTTATCACTTTTTATTTCAGCTTCCATTAAACAGCAATTAAGAGACAAGTATCCCTTTAACTGGGACAGTGCTAAGATCCCATATTTAGGAATTTGGCTTACAGGTAACCCCACACATATTAGTGAGACAAATATAGATCATCTTTTGCAGTCTCTCGACCTTAAGTTGAGGGAACTGTCAAAAACCCCGGTCACATGGATGGGTAAAATAGTGTTATACAAAATGTTCTGCCTTCCTAAAGTCCTGTTCCTATATAGGAATGTCCCTCTGCCCATATCCATACAATCCATACAAAAATTAACCCACCAGATGAATAAGTTTATTTGGAATAACCGGAAACCTAGAGTGAAGAAACGTACATTACTCAAATCTAAAGAAAATGGGGGAATAGCTCTTCCAGATCTGGAGGCATACTACTTTGCCACTGTGACTGAATTAACAAAAAGTTGGTTCACGGAACAGACTGAACTGGAATGGCCAAAAATTGAAAGGGATATGATGCCCAACAGGGAACCAATTTTGTTTATATCATACTTTCTTTTGCACAGAAAAGAGATTGTGAATATAGATAATCCAATACTCAGAGCCTCTATGTTGTGTTGGTCACACTTGTGTAAAGGAAAATCTAATGTTTCCCCTTTTTCAACTGAAAAATTGAGACTCCCCTTTTTGTCTCCTGTCAGGACTTCCTTAAGACCTATGTTCGACAGTTGGGCAAAGTTTCCAATCACTTTTGTGGATGACTTGCTGGATAATAACAGAGTCATGCCCTTTGAGCTGGTCAAGACCAGATTTGGAATTCCTAATACGGAATACATGAAATATCTTTTGCTCAAGGAGGAATACAATAAATATAAGAAATACTTCTGCAGAGTGGTTTTGATTAACCACACTATTTATAATTTTTTATTTAGCATGTCCCCCAGACATGGGAGCTATCTCAGACCTCTGTATAACAGCTTGACTGGCAAGGACACCTTCACTAATGAGGGATGCTTTGAGAAATGGGAAACCACTCTGCAGAGACAGATATCTATCCCTCAATGGACTTCATCTCTTAAAATTGCGGTTAAATCTACGAGGTGCATGAACATACTTGAAACACACTACAAGTTAGTTCACAGATATTACCTCACCCCAAAGAGACTCAGGCACTTTGGAGGGGGGGGGTTCTGGAACGTGTTGGCGTGGTTGTGGATCTCAAGCAGATTTACTTCATGTCTTTTGGGGATGTCCTATATTGAAGCTATATTGGCTTAGAGTTTTTGACTTACTTTCACTCATATGTAATTGGCGTATTCAGCCACAGCCTGCTTTAGCTTTGCTACTCATAGACATACACAGACTTAAAAAGGAAAAGTTCCTGGCCGCTCACATTCTTATGTCCGCAGCTTTCCTCATAGCGAAAGGTTGGAACAGTAAGCAACCTCCAGATATTGTCACGCTTATTATGCTGGTAGATAAACACTGTGTTTATGAGAGGATTCACTACATTAACAATATATCAATAAAGTTATTTGATGAAAGGTGGTATAGATGGGTGGAACTCAAGCCCAAAATAGAAGATTTCATATCCTGAACTTTTATTTTCTTTTTTTTTTGATTCATGATGTGCCAAAATTTCATATATCTAGGTGCCTAGTGTACTTTTGTAAAGGTTCTTTATTTTTCTTCCTTTTTTTTTTTTTTTTTTTTTTTGTATTATTATGTTTATTGTTTACCGCACTTATTTCAAGTGTTGATAAGATTGTAATGTCATTACACTGTGATGTCTTGCTTTACATCACTCAAAATTCATTTGGAAGTGATTGTATAAATGTATGCCTTACATTTTTGCTTATTACTCTGAAAACCTCAATAAAAATATTGTTTAAGAAAAATAGATAAACTGTGAATAAGTAGAAAATAATTATGAAAATGTTAGTTGATCTGCTCCTCCGTTTTTGTAACATGTGGGTTATATAACAGGCATGTCTAAGTCTGAACCTGAAATCTTTATGAAAACATTATGTAAATGTTTGTTGATGTCCTCCACCATTTGATATAAAAGGCATGTCTGAATCTGAAAGTCTTAATTCTATGATCATCAGTGATTTGGAAGATGCATGCTTTCAGCTATAAACCTTTCACTGTAATATAAGATTCCTTTCTCCACCGCAGGTTCTTCTGAGGACATGTGGCCCCTCGATCCCCTCACAGTTGTTTTATTTCTCATAACATTTATCTTCCTGGCAATTGTTATACATAAACAAAGGGAACGTGTTCATCCGAATTATCCTCCTGGACCAAAGCCATGGCCAATAGTCGGAAATTTTCCTATCCTGGATATGCAGAAACCTTACTTATCATTTCAAGAGGTAAGATCTGAAGACCATCAACATTTATAGATGTCTCATAATTTACTGGATATAAAAGGGAAGCATGAAGTGTATTTTTCTCACAGGTGAAGGAATTTTGGAGGTACGTGATACTTTAAGTGGTATACAAACATAATTGTTACCCTCTTAGGGCTTATTCAGAAGTCAGTGCACATCACCATGATCATGGACCTCGATACACAAACTGGACATGACGAGCGTGACAGCCTCATGGAAATATGTGAAGCCATCATGCTCCGGTCAGGAGACCCACAACCAGTCCATGCATTGCTGTCCAAGATCGAACCTATGTGCATGAATATCTGAATGAGCCCTTAGGTTGAGATAAAGAGCTTCATGATTATTCTTCAGTGTACATAGTATCTTAAGGTACTGTCACACTTTGCGATGTACCAGCGATCCCGACCAGCGATATGACGCTGTCAGGATTGCTGGTACATCGCTAAGTGGTCGCTAGTGAGCTGCAACACAGGCAGATCTCACCAGCGACATCGCTGGGGACGGGGGTCGCCACTTAGGCTGGTTTCACATTAGCGCTTTTTAAGCGCACGCACGGCCGGGGGTAGCTCCGCCCCCGAGCCGGCTCTCTGGCCGGCGTGCCCGCCCCTTGCTTGTAGCGCCGCCTCCTAGCGCACAGCGGCGCCTGCGATCGGTGCACCCTATCTGTAGCATAGGGTGCGCAGATCGTGCGCAGGCCGTGCGCTAGTTGCGCTTTGACCTGCGCTGCGCACTTTTGACGGTGCGCCGTGCGCGCCAAAATCAAACTTTTCGGATTTTGGCGCACACGGCGCACCGTCAAAAGTGCGCAGCGCAGGTCAAAGCACAACTAGCGCACGGCCTGCGCACGATCTGCGCACCCTATGCTAAAGATAGGGTGCGCCGATCACAGGCGCCGCTGTGCGCTAGGAGGCGGCGCTACAAGCAAGGGGCGGGCACGCCGGGCAGAGAGCCGTCTTGGGGGCGGAGCTACCCCTGGCCGTGCATGCGCTTAAAAAGCGCTAATGTGAAACCAGCCTTACCTGTCACACTAGGCGATCCTGCGTCCTCCCGCCCGGCTCCACGCTCGTCGCTCGTCTCTCCACAGGAAGCGCCGCAGGAAGCTGACGACGAGAAACAGTCCTGGACGTTCTCGCGCGATCAGCGATAATCAGCGGGGGAGCGGGTCGTAGGTAAGTATCACACACAGCGATATCGCTAGCAATATCGCTATAACGTCACAAGTTATAGCGATATTGCTAGCGATGTCACTTAGTGTGACAGGCCCTTTAGTCAGAAGAACAGTTGTCTGGTGAAAAGGACTTGATGAATCAGCCTTGAAGTTCTTTATTGAGCAATAAACAGGGTATGTAGATGCAGATGCAGGGTTAGTGCTGCAGACTGAATCTTTTGAAGCAAAGCCTGGTAACACCTCTGCCCTCATTAATCCTGGAGTTATACAGAGATGTGGATTACATCATGCATTTACCGACTTGGTGGGGATATCTACACTTTCATCTTGGTTAGGATTTTGTAACAGATTCAACTGGATTGTAATGAATAAGAAAATGCTCACACGAGAATTGAATGAAACAAAATTGATTTACTTAATAAATAATAAGATTCGATAATAATATAAACAATAAATATACAAGTGAATTAAACATACATTACATTATTCAGGTAAAATTCAATCTGTGTCCATCCATATGGTCTCTCGTCTGTCACATCTCCTCTCTGCTCTCTGTGTCTGTATATCTGTGTGCTCTTTTATGTGTAAAACTTCTTTGATGTCAACAAGGTATGTGTACTGGACTCCAAAACTGATAAACATCTCCTGGGAAAAGGTCTATAACGCTCATCTTTGGATGTCCTTTTGTTTAGAAGATAAATGTTAAGGTTCCGTCACACAAAGTGACGCTACAACGATCCCGACACCGATCCGACATGGCAGGGATCGTTGCCGGATCGCTATGTGGTCGTTATTGAGATGTCAAACAGTCCGATCTACCCAACGACGCAGCAACGATCTGGCGTGCCATAGCAACCTTTGTAACGATGTCGGCGGTCGTTGGGACCCTGTCACATTGCAGGCTCTCTTGACGATTCACAGCTCGATGAGGGATGTACTGTGTGACGCTGTATTTACACAGGCGGGGATTGCGTTCCCTTTTTCACGCCCCTCAGCTCTGATTGGTGGTCGTTACCACGTCCTGATTGGCGGCCTTGCCTTTAAAAGAAGGTGAAATACTAACGCTTCAGTTCATTGTTCCTGACCGCATGTGATTTTTGGCTTGCAGAACCTAGTAGCGATCACCGGCTGTCCTAGTAGCGTTCACCGGCTGTCCTAGTAGCGTTCACTGGCTGTGATTCCAGATTGATTGACCCAGACACCTACTCAGTGTTGACGGTATGTATCTTTGGGGTCTACTTTAGGGTCATTTCCATTATTTGTAGGGGACCTAATTAACAGCTATAATTGCTCTGGAGGGAGGGCTTTGCTTCATTCGACTTTTGTATGGTCAGCCATTTTAGTTGGTCAAAGCACGTTACTGGCACGCCCGTTAATAGGATGGTATTCAATTGTATGTTCAGCCATTTTAGTTGGTCAAAGCACGTTACTGGCACGCCCGGTAATAGGATGGTATGCAATTTTGCATCACACGTTGCATGTTGTTATAATATTTTATAATTATTTTTTTTAACCTTTTATAATATTTCTACTTTATTTTTTCCAGTTTGCTCCATCATGAACAAGGCACAGTGTTCGGTTGTGGCGGCTGCCTTGTTGGCTGAGGAAGCTCGCCGACGTGATGAGGCCCAGATGCTGGAGAGGCGTTCCAAAAGAAAACGTCGTATGTGGACCAGAGAATGTCTGCAGAGGAGATCCGAATTGTCGCTCATGCAGCTAATGAGAGAGTTGCAGGACAAAAATCCACACAATTTCCGGAACTATCTGCGGATGTCTGAGGAATCGTTCATCTTTTTACTGGAGCAAATTACTCAACTTATTGAACGGAGGGATACAAAAATGCGTGCTGCCATCCCGGCAGATGAAAGATTGGCAGTCACACTGAGATTCCTGGCCACCAGACGCTCACTTCAGGACCTGCATTTTTCAGCTGCTATTTCAAGGCCCCTCCTGAGCGTTCTTATTCTGGAGACATGCAGAGCGATTTTCCAATGTCTACGCAACTACATGAATTTTCCAAATACGGAGGAGGATTGGAAAAAGATTGCCTCCGATTTTGAGGAACTTTGGCAGTTTCCTAATTGTGGTGGGGCTTTGGACGGCAAACATGTCCGCATCACCCAACCGCCCAACAGCGGGTCATATTTCTTTAATTACAAGGGCTATTTTAGTATCATCCTGATGGCCCTTGTAAACACCAACTATGAATATATTTATGTGGACGTGGGCATGAACGGAAGGGTTTCCGATGGGGGAGTTTTGGAGCATACCCATTTTGGAGAACGTTTATTTAGCTCAGACCTTCACTTGCCTCCAAACTCCGACTCCCGAGGAAACATGAACTTTGCTTTTGTCGGTGACGAGGCCTTCTCGCTTCATCCACATTTGCTTAAACCATTCCCCCAAAAAACTCTAACAGTTGAAAGAAGGATTTTCAACTACCGCTTGTCAAGGACACGTCGGGTGGTTGAAAATGCCTTTGGGATCATGGCCAATCGGTTCCGCGTAATGCACACACTTATAAATATGAAGCTGGACTCAATTGACTCTGTGGTGATGGCCTGCTGTGTGCTTCGTAATTTTCTTAGGTGGCGTGATTCCAGTGCATACTGCCCGCCTGGGTTCCTGGACTCAGTGGACGTAACAAATGGCGAAGTGCAGCTGGGGGAATGGCGTTCGACCGCACCCGCAATAGCAGGCCTTCCACCGTTAGGACCCAGCAGATACACCCACAATGCCAAGACCTGCCGTGAACAGTACTGCCATTATTTCAACTGTCCTGGCGCTATTGCTTGGCAGCATCAGCAGTGAATTAACCATTTTTTTTATTTAACGTGTTTACAAATTTGTTACTTTGTTGTAGAATGTTTTAATAATAATGTTTTAATTGAAAAAAAGCTTTGTGTTGTTCTTTCTTTATTAAACATATAAAGGTACATACTAATCCATTTACACACATTAAAACACACAAACATAAATGTGCCTTTACCTAACTATACACATACTACACACACACAAACTGATAAGCATAGATATATATTCTATACACTATGAATATATGCCTATGTGAGAAGTCAATTGGTTTAGGGACGCAAAAGCGTCTCCGGTGGCCTGGGAGATCTTATTAAAAGGTCTCTGACAACGCAGTAGCGTCCGTGAAGCCGCCACATGTCAATAATAAATGTGGGTGAAGCTGTAGCATCGTGGGCATGTTTTATGGCCTTACTGCGGCCGAGCTGATGTTAAAATGGTGATCAGGCGGCGCTCTACACACTGGGGTGACGCTGAGGTACGTTACCTCATCCAGGAGGTCGATTACCTGTATTATGCCTGCAACCATCACAGGGAACATCCTGTCCTACATAAACAGGATGTTTTACGTAGGATCAGCCGTGGCCTGGCAAGAAGGTTTGGTCTCCAGAGCTCGACACAACAGATTCGCAAAAAACTAGCGGATCTGCGCTATAGATCATGAGAACGCATCGCCAGCATCCGCTCCCAGATGGTCTCCGAGCATGGTGAGTGCACTTTCCACCCCGTTAACTCCGAAAATAGTCACAACCAACAAGCCACGTATAGTTCCTGTAAAGTCCATGCTAACACCTGCACACACCTGCATAGTACCTGCACAGACACACGAACCCCTATAAAGTCCCTGAAAAGTCTCAGCCAAGGCCTGCACAGACCCACATAGTACCTGCACAGACACACGAACCCCTATATAGTCCCTGAAAAGTCCCAGCCAAGGCCTGCACAGACCCACATAGTACCTGCACAGACACACAAACCCCTGTATAGTCCCTGAAAAGTCCCAGCCAAGGCCTGCACAGACCCGCATAGAACCAGCACAGACAACCAAAGCCCCGTATAGTTTCTGAAAAGTCCCAGTCAAGGCCTGCACAGACCCGCATAGTACCTGCACAGACAAACAAAGCACAATATAGTCCCTGAAAAGTCCATGCTAACACCTGCACAGACCCGCATAGTAACTGCACAGACAAACAAAGCACCGTATAGTCCCTGAAAAGTCCATGCTAACACCTGCACAGACCCGCATAGTACAGACCTGCATTGTACCTGTGCTATTGATAATTGTGCTTATTTCCTCCAGACAGTGAAAGCCAAGTTGGCTCCCAAGAAGACCCACAGCCACAGCCGGAGACACCGGAAGACCAAGAGGATGCACGAGGATCCGGCTGGAACATCAGCCCGTCATCCTCTGAAGAACCGGAGGGCCTGACAAACCGTGTTTATTAAACAAAAAGTAACCTATATTTTGTTGCATGTACAGAATTTAAGTTTGACCATTACCCACCATAGGAATCCCAAGTCATGAAGACCTCCTGGAGAGTGACCCAAGCTGTGGAGGACCACCAACAGCTTTTGTTAAGGGCTGCGGTGGCCCAATAACGGGGCGGAAGACTTTAGTTTTTTGTTTGGTTTTTGCTCTTTTGAATTTCAGTTTGTTTTTGTTAGATTTTCATAATGTTGTTGAAAATAATGATAGCTCAAAGTCAGGCTATAAAAAAGGTTTATTTCCACAGTTGTTGTGTTTCTCTTCCCCCCCCCAAAAAAAAAAATCGTCTCTCACAAGCATTATACAGCTTTCCATTCCGATTGATGTCCCACAGATTATTACCCTCAATAGTTGCTATTGTTATAACAACATGCAAAATAAAATGAAGAATGCTGTCACTTTTACGGCAAAAACATGAAAAATTTATTGAAATCCAACAAACAATAAATAAAAACAGTGTATAATTATATAGTTTATTTACAAACACTTTGAAAAAAATAAAATAAAACTTTTAAACTGGTAACAAAAAAAGAAAAAAAAATCTATAAATCTTCATATTGATTCTCTTGATTTGAAAATCCATGCCTGGGCGGAGAAGAGAGCTCGGAAAGAAATGATTGAGAGAAGTGAGGAAAATGGTGGTTGGGTGGGGGTAAGGGATGGTTTTGCGGTGGCCCAATCCTCCGCACTGGTGTGCTCCGCAGTGGCTCTTGTATTTGTGTCCATGAATGTGGCCAAGAAGGGTCACGGGCGATCACACTTTTGACGGTGGAAGTTTCATCCAGTCAACCTGACGTCGCTTCACTCAAAGATTCAAAAATTACCCTTTCGGCATGCTTCCTTTGGTTTGCATCCAGCTTACCAAGGCGATCTGCTGCAAAGTTGGCAAAGCTGTCCATGGCCGAGTTTGCCATTATTTGATTGGCCAAACACTTCAGGTCTGGGGACGGGGGCAAAGTTCCCTTTCTTTTCCGTGAATTTGCTTGCCGTCGAGATAAAGTAAGGGGGGCAGGTTCTTCATTCGACCCCTCTAATGCCAACTCCACACACCTTTCACTCTCAGTGATGGTGTCACTCCCTTGCGTGGTCTGTTCTTGGAGCCGGTGCTGTGGGAAAAAAAACAAAGAAACCAAAAAATAAAGTTAAGCAAAGAATGGCAAATATGTCACAACTTTCAATGCCACACCCAAAATTTTTTACTGGATGGGTAGATGTTAATATTTAATATTTTTCAAATAAACTATGGCATGTACATGCAAAGTTAAATTTCAATTTTCATGGGAAAAAAGAAGGTGATTACATCTCCAACAAGGGGGTCTGGATCATTCTCGATCTCTGGGTCTGGTTCCACATTCGGCCGCATCGAAGACACTGTCTTCCTTGGAAGTTCCTGGTCACTGATGAAGCCTAGTAAGTCGTAGTACCACAGCGACGGTACGTACGCCTCATCTGTGCCAGCACCCGACTTCCTCGACTTCTCCACCTTGTTCAGCTCCTTCTTGTAAACGGTGCGGAGAGACTATTTTTTTTACGGACAAGAGTTTCGTCAACCTTCTCGCTCGGGTTATGACGCTTGAACAGAGCAATCATTTTCTCGTATGCCTCCCTTTATTTTGATCCTATTGCTGTAGTCGGCGGACTTGATTTTCCAAAGACATGGCAGAGACCGATACAGCTCAATCATCTCCCGAACGAACTCCTCACTATTGTAAGACATCTGTAAAAAAAAAAAAAAGATTACCATACTCTGAACATGCATGGAACATTGCAAAAAGTGAACCACCAAAACAAAAATAAATTTACAAAAAAATACAGGGTGTTGGGTGTGTTCACTTCATACACCCTAAAAAAAATCTGAAAAAAGTGGAAACCCTGTTGAGACCCCAAAAATTATATCTACCATAAACACAGGCTATAGAAGCACCGTTGAATTCAGAAGTAAAGGCAGATGAGACAATGTGGAGTCCCAGCCGTTGAACGCAAACAGGATCTGAACTAGGACACGCCCGGGTCAGGAACAAAGTACTGAAGAGCTATTATGTTACCTTCTTTTAAAAGCAAGCCCGCCAATCAGGACGCTGTAGTGAGCACCAATCGGAGAAGAGGGAGGCGTGGAAACGGGAACGCAAATCCACGCCTTTGTCTCCCTTCTGAGTCACTAACGGGGTCGTTGGGCGAGGTGTCAAACGTGACGATGCATGCTATGCTGCGGGACATGAGCGACCAAAAAAAAGTCCAGACCTTTCGGGCACGATCAGCGATACCCGGCTGGGGGGCCGGCCGCTGATCCATGTCACACACAGCGATATCGTTGGTGAGATCGCTATTACGTCACAATACTTGTGACTCAGCAGCAATCTCGCTAGCGATCTCGCTTAGTGTGACGGGGCCTTTAAGATAATAAAAACCAGTTTGAACAAGTTTCAGTGATCTGTCCTTCAGGGTTGATCAGGAAGGCTAGAAGGATATATATATATATATATATATATGTATTAAACCATTAAACCATATCGATATTTAGTAAAATAATTCATCAGAGTGTTGAAACCATTAAAAACAAGTCGTACTATACAGGTAGCCATAGATAATTGCATTCTCCTCCTGCATTGCTATACTTTATAACTGCGAGCAGAGCTGTGAGAGTCAAAGTCCCATAGTGAAACTAAGTAAAAAAGTAAAAAAAGAAAAAAAACTTTAAAAAGTTAATTTTTTTTAAAGCAGAAAATAATAAATAAATAAATAAAAATATTTTTTTTGTAAAAAAAATAAACTAAAAAGTACACATATTTGGTATTGCCGCATATGGAATGATGCAACCTATAAAACTGCCCCACTAATTAACCCCTTCAGTGAACACCATTAAAAAAGGCAAAAACCTATGCTCTTACACTATATCGCCAAACAAAAAGTGGAATAAAATGTGATCACAAAATCAAGTGTAAGTAAAAATAGTATAGCTAAAAACCTTCATCTAGTCCCGCAAAAAAACAGCAACCATACAACTCCATCAGCGGAAAAATAAAAAAGTTATAGCTCTCAGAATGAAGCAAAAAATATAAAATATATTTTTTTTCTATAAAATAGTTTTTATTGTGTAAAAGCGCCAAAAAATGATATAAATGTGGTATTCCTGTAATCGTACTGATCCAAATAATAAAGCTGCATTATTAATTTCACCACATGTGGAATGATACAAAAAAACTATTCCTAAATTGCTACTTTTTGTTGATTCTGCTTCCCAAAAATTGGGATAGAAAGCAATAAAAGAAGTCATGTCCGAAAATAGTAGTAATAAAAACATCAATTCGTCCCGCAAAAAACAAGCTATCACATGACTCTGTCAGCAGAAATATGGAAAAATTATAGCTCCCAAAATATGGCAATCCATAAACTAGTTTTTGCAAAAAAAGCATCTTTTATTGTGTGAGAGTAGCCAAACGGAAAAAAAATATATAAATCTGGTATCACTCTAATCACACCAACACGAACAGTAAAGTTGTCTAATTGCTCATACTGCACGAAGAATGGCGTAAAAAATAAATAAAACCAATTCTTCACCTGCTGTTGATTTGTTCATTCTGCCTCCCAAAGATTGCAGTAAGGCTTGGTGCACATTTATCCTGCGCTTTGCATTGAGCGCTTACACCGGGGTTTCAGTATAAAACAATGAAGAAGATTCCTTATAATGAGTCAGATGGAGATACTATGGATGTAGTCTGCTCTATGATCCTCTGGTAGCCCTCCTTTTAGGCGTGCATAAAAGTGCCATCGTCCTCAGTTTTGTGCAACTCTGAAAAGAAGGATATAACTGAACAGAGGACAGATGGAATTCACAGTAACTCTGCTGCCTCATTCTAGTGAATGGATGCCACAGGGGTTTCATCTGAACCATGCATTTTGGAGATTTAGGGCTCATACTCACTTGCGAGAAATACGGATGAGTGCAATCAGATAAAAAATTGGATTGCACTTGGACCAATGTTATTCAATAGGTGACATCTCATCTGCAAATTTTTTCTCAGCCGAAATCGGACTGAGAAAAATATTGCAGCATGCTGATATTTGCTGTGTATCTCGGACGAGACTCACCGATGCAAGTCAATGGATGCGGGAAAAAAAAATCGCACAGCACTCGCACCATGCGAGTGCTGTCTGATTTTTATGCACCGGTGTCCTTTGAAAAGCCAGCAATTCATATATGGCTATACAGTAAAATCACACTGACATAGTGTAATAGAAAAGATAGAATACATGTATACACGTAGAATAGGTGTACAGTATATATATACAGTATATATATATATAAATATATACTGTATATATATTTGCCATTGACACATACATATATCTTTATATTTCATAGAGAGATACATAATAGAATAGCCGTTAATTCATTTGTTGGCTTCTGTAAAATCATTGCAGGATAGGACACATGGTTTACAAACAGTAAACCGGCTAGTCACTGATGCTGCGCAGACTCACAGCCTGACCTGCGATGAACTCAGCAGCGTGTGAAAATGAACTGTCACTTTCCCACGCTCAAGAGTTCACCGCGGATCAGGCTGGGAGGCTGCGCTGATGGCACTGATGCTGCCGCCGGCAGATTCTCATTCATTCCTCAGTGGTTTACAGCCTTGGCGGTAGCATTAGCACTGCTCCCGGTTGTAAACTATTTAACCCCCAGATATGGATTACGCCGTGGGACTGTACACTGGACAGATATGGTATATTGTTGGTTTTTATTGTTTATATATTACAAGAGATCAAGGGCATAGTTTGGATTAGCAGAAGAATAATGATGGCAAAACTGTGTGGTCTTTCATTTCATTAAAATAATTTATTCTGCATGTGTGTGTTTATTTAACTCTTTACAAATTATAGGATTAGTAATGGATAGGTGTCTTATCGGCACCTCTCCATTACTAAGCCAGGCTTAATGTCACCTTACAATACAAAAGTGACATTAACCCCTTATTACCCCATATGCTTGCAGATACTAGGAATTCATTAGCTCACTCAACCAGACATGTTTTAATCCAATTCTCATTAGACATGTGCAGAGCACAGATCACCACCAAGCTCTTGCCGGCCGACTCCCAGGGAAAAATGCACATCTCTCACTTGTCCAGCACATGCAAATATTAAATGGAGGAGATGAAAATAGAATAAAAATCTTGTCCTTTATTAGTACATCATAAAAACACTCTGACACGTTTCAGGCAATGCTGCCCTTAGTCATAGCATAGAAAAAGTTAGAACACAATATATAAAGGTGGGTCGCCCTCGCACACCCAGGGCAGCGGGGTACTAGGTATCGGGCCGGTATCAAGGTGGGAATGTGTCACAGCAGCGGTGACGCGGTCCATGGCCCTGGGCGCCCAATATCAATATGTGGTGCAGCAAAGATGGTGTAGCTCCCCACAGGTGGAGCTGTAGTCCCAGGGCAGTGTAGGTGCAATGGATGAGGAGAGGCGCAGAATGGTATGGAGGCTGGTACCCAGGTGTAGTGGTGCGGGAATAACTGGAGGACACCAGAGTATGTGGTTCCAAAGCTTTACTTACTGTTTGCAGTTCACTCAACTGCCTGCCTCTGTACGGTGTTCTCCAGGTCAGGGCTCCAGCCAACCTCCAGGCAGGATAGGATTCTCCATTCCACACTCCGCCCCACATGTACCTTACTGAACGACTCCTCCAATGCGCCTTTAGGTGCGAAGCACTCCAGTAATTAGTTACCCTTGAATGCCTCTCTCTAGGTGTTCCTAGTCTTTACTTGTATGACAGACAGCTGTAGCCTGCTTTGGGGACTCCTCACTGCGTCCCGGCTCTCTATTCAGTTGCTGTTGTGTCCCAAGTCTATGGTGGGAGCAAGGCGTTAGCAGCTCACTACTCCTCCGGTGTCTGTTGCCGGACATAAAGATCAACCTCGGGGACCGGGCCCCGGCCTTTGCGCTCTCTGGACTGGAAGGGTTCTCTATCTTTCTTCAACCAGCCTCCCACCGTCCTTCTATTCTCCTTCGTTCCGATCTGTTCTATCTCTCTTATGGAATCTGTAGTCTCCAGTCTATGTCTCTTTCTCCTTCTCTTCCTTCCCTAGGGAGCTCATTCCACTAAGACCAGTCCTCAGCCTCTCCTGACTGACTGCCTTCCTCTGCCTTGAGCTCCTCTCAGGCTGACCTGCTGTCAGACTGCTCTCTCTCTCTCTCAGACCCTCGTCTGACTGACCTCAAATCCTACACTTTCCCTCTCTTTTGTATCATCTCACTCCACCCGCCACCCAGCACATCTCGTGTTACGAAGCAGGGTTCCACGAGGGGTGCTCTGCTAACCCCCAGCCTGAAGCTGTTAGGTGGCCCCACTGAACTATCCTGTGTGTGGAATGCAGGTGTGGAGCGTGGTCAGGAGTTCCCATCTTACCTGGATGGTGGGGCACTACACCTTAGGAGAAGGTGCAGTACCTCTGTGGCGACTGAAGCCTCAGGGGCGCCACATACCCCCCGTTAAACACAGCACATCCGCGGGCTGTAAGACAACAAAAGGTACAATACAGGAACACACAAAAATTTTTAAATACTATTCAACAATACTTATCTAATCTTCCTTATCTAGGAGGCACATTTCTTAAACGTTACAAACTGGTTAACTTCCTCTCTTAGTATCAAAAATTTACTTAAGTGCAATTCCTAGTTCAAAGTGCAATTATTCTTTCTCTCTCTTTCTACTGGACGCAAGACACTGACAAGCTACGTTTGGCCTGTCACCTGTCACTTTCAATTCTTCAGTTTTTATTCAATTCTCACATTCTATCTCAAACTTTTCTAATTCCCTGTATCAAATATTCTATAAAAGACATTTACTTTTCACAAGACACAACATTATCAAATACGTTATCATAAAACATTCAAAGATTCTTGCAAAGTGCTGAACACTGCTACCAGCCGGGCTTTCTTGCAGTGTCCCTTGAGGTAGACATCATTCTTCGAAAAGTGTCCATGTAAAAACATTATCTTCGCAAAGTGTCTTTATATGTAAAACCAAGAAAGGGCACCTAAAGACGTGCAACTATTTACAATAAAAGTTTTTGGATCAATCAGCGCCTATAATCTCCACAGTTCCATTTCAAAAAACAACGCTGCCAATCAAAAACTGGGCAACATGATGAACAAAAAGGCAAAGGCACAACTGGTGCAACAAACCCTCCTGGGTAACGAGATTTGGAAAATTATAATTCTTCTACTGGTGATCCCCTCCTGGGGTTCTGGAAGCTGAACTGGAACTGTTCTCAGAGGTGGTATCTTCGTCCCGTTGACTACTTGCTAGCCGCATATATTCAATCTCCCATAGAGAGGGATAGGGACTGGTGGGGCCCAGGGAAAGGGCCATGGAGATTTCTACTGTCTGCGGGGATATGGGTCCCTCCAGTTCCATAGGAAGTTCAGGAGATGGTGCCGCAGCCTAAGGCCGCCAGCCAAGGACAACTTGATCACCCCCCTCATAGGCACTGCAGCCGGGGATCGTCGGCGAAGGTCAGTGGGCCCGTTCCTATCTGTGAGTTCCGCTCCCAAAACCAGGGTCAGACCGGGGGTAGCGATCGCACCTGGCGTTTCCAGCCGCGGTTCCGGCTCTGGTTCCTGGTGGTAGATGGCAGCAGCCGCAACTCCTGCAGTGACTGGTGGAGTAGGCCGCAGTTGCATCCGTGCCGGGACCAGGCCGGTCTCAGCTGGGGTTGACGGCGGAGGCCGGTGCCACCGCGCCCGGTCCAGGCGGAGACGCGGTCCCAGTCCTCCATTCTGTTCCAGAGCGCTCATGTATCTCCTCCGGACGGGGCTCATCCAATGACAATATCTGTTGTGAGGCGGTGGCGAACGCAGCCGAGGATGAATCAGCAGTCGCAGCCTCCGCGTAGGCGGCCTAGGGGCGAGTGACTTCTCCCCTCCCTGTTCTTCTGTCTTCTCATCTGCTTTCATCATGGCGTTCTGGCGTTCTTCCTCTTGCTCCACCCTTCTGCTCGCCACTGGCTTTCTCTGCCCCTCCTTCCGGGGGCGGCGTCTTCTTCCAGCGCCTCCATACCAAGCCAGTATACGAACCCCTCGGGGGGTGGGCCATGTATCTGTCACAAAGTAATTCAGGCAGGGACGGCCCAAGACTCTCTTCACGCCCTTCTTCTCCGCGCTAGCAGCCATTTCTAATGTCCATTTTACAGTCTATTAAATTTGGTCTTCTGCACATTTTCAAAAGTTGTAAATCCAAGGCACACAGAACCCGTGGGCGTCGGGTCTCGTCATCCTGTTCGTGACGCCAAAATTGGGTCACCCTCGCACACCCAGGGCAGCGGGGTACTCGGTACCGGGCCGGTGTCAAGGTGGGAATGTGTTACTGCAGCGGTGACCCGGTCCGTGGCCCTGGGCGCCCAATATCAATGGCGGTGATGTTAATAGTGTTAAAGTTTATTAGAATAGTTCGTGATGCCACCCGTGGTGTTTGGCAAGTAAGATGTTGAGCCAACGCCTCATGCAGCTCTGCTGGGACTGATGGTGCGGTGCAGCAAAGATGGTGTAGCTCCCCACAAGTGGAGCTGTAGTCCCAGGGCAGTGCAGGTGCAATGGATGAGGAGAGGCACAGAATGGTATGGAGACTGGTACCCAGGTGTAGTGGTGCGGGAATAACTGGAGGACACCAGAGTATGTGGTTCCAAAGCTTTACTCACTGTTTGCAGTTCACTCAATTGCCTGCCTCTGTACGGTGTTCTCCAGGTCAGGGCTCCAGCCAACCTCCAGGCAGGATAGGATTCTCCCTTCCACACTCCGCCAACATGTACCTTACTAAACGACTCCTCCAATGCGCCTTTAGGTGCGAAGCACTCCAGTACTTAGTTACCCTGGAATGCCTCTCTCTAGGTGTTCCTAGTCTTTACTTGTATGACAGACAGCTGTAACCTGCTTCGGGGACTCCTCACTGCGTCCCGGCTCTCTATTCAGTTGCTGTTGTGTCCCAAGTCTATGATGGGAGCAAGGCGTTAGCGGCTCACTACTCCTCCGGTGTCTGTTGCCGGACATAAAGATCCAATCAACCTCGGGGACAGGGCCCCGGCCTTTGCGCTCTCGGGACTGGAAGGGTTCTCTATCTTTCTTCAACCAGCTTCCCACCGTCCTTCTATTCTCCTTCGTTCCGATCTGTTCTATCTCTCTTATGGAATCTGTAGTCTCCAGTCTACGTCTCTTTCTCCTTCTCTTCCTTCCCTAGGGAGCTCGTTCCACTAAGACCAGTCCTCAGCCTCTCCTGACTGACTGCCTTCCTCTGCCCTGAGCTCCTCTCAGGCTGACCTGCTGTCAGCCTGCTCTCTCTCTCTCTCAGACCCTTGTCTGACTGACCTCAAATCCTACACTTTCCCTCTCTTTTGTATCATCTCACTCCACCTGCCTCCCAGCACATCTCGTGTTACGAAGCAGGATTCCACGAGGGGTGCTCTGCTAACCCCCAGCCTGAAGCTGTTAGGTGGCCCCACTGAACTATCCTGTGTGTGGAATGCAGGTGTGGAGCGTGGTCAGGAGTTCCCACCTTACCTGGATGGTGGGGCACTACACCTTAGGAGAAGGTGCATTACTTCTGTGGCGACTGAAGCCTCAGGGGCGCCACAAAGGTACATAATATAAGGCTACAACCAATCACAATACATGTCAATTAACCATATACTAAACACCTGAATACCCAATGGAAGAAGTCACACACCCAGCCCAGCCTGAATGTTATACAAATGTTATAGCCACTAAATCCATACACAACATTGCAAATACAAATAATAGATATACAACAATACCCTTCATCAATATATATAAATAAATGAAAATACATATGAATAAATATGCATAAACCACATATCTTTATTACATTTATACATGAAACCATCATTTAATAAAAATACATCAGATCTGTTTTATAATTCATTCCCTTGGGGAAACAAGTGTCTAATTTTAAGATCCAAGCTGCCTCTCTGACTCGCAAAGTAGACACTGCATCCCCTCCTCTCACTGCCCTCTTTACTTGTTCAATGGCAGTTACTCTGATAGACGTCATATTACCGACATGAACCTCCTTGAAGTGTCTGGACACTCTTGACAAAGAGCGTTTATCATTGCTATTGCCCGTAGTAGCTCCTGATACATTTTCTTTATTTCTCTGCTTTAATTTGCGTATGGTCGATCCCACATATTGCACATTACATGCCTGACAAGAAACCAAATATATTACAGATCTGGAATTGCAGTTAGCAAAAAATTTGATAGCATATTAATGCTGTGCATCTTTTGCTCTAAATTTAGTTGGCTTTTGCATATATTGACATAATCCACATCTACTCATGCCACATTTGTAGTTACCCATACTTTCTAACCAGGAATAAGTTCTTTTTTCTAAATTATTTGATCCCACATATAAACTGGGTGACAGCATGTTGGTTAAAGTCTTGGATTTTTTTGGCTACAAAATGCACTCCATTATCTAAAATGTTGTTCATTTTTTTATCCTGCCTCAAAACTGGAAGATGCTGTTTTATTATATTAACTATTTGAGGATATTCAATTGAAAATGGTGTAGAAAAAACAACTTGTGCCACCGCTACACGGCAGTAGGAAGAGGGAGGCTAAGTGCCGGTATTGGGGCATCTTATAGATGCGCCTTTTCTGGAGTGGCTGGGGGCAGATGCTTTTAGCCGGGGGGGGGGGGGGACAATAACCATGGTCCATTTAAAGGCTATTAATATCTGTTCTGTAATGTATGACCCTCCAAAAAAGCATTCAAAATATTACTGGGTTAAATTTTTCACCATACTGTATTCCATAGTCTGAGGTACATTTCTGTTAGATATAACACAAAAAAAGGAGTTTACATTTTTGGCTTGATTAAATTCCTTACCTTTACAGTACTCTATGCTATGGGGTACATTTCTGTGATATATAACACTGCAAAAAAGAGTAAACTTTATTTTTGTTTAATTCTCACCCATACTGTATTCTGTGCTCTGGGATTTATTTCTGTGATATGTAACACTCAAAATAAGCTTTAAAAAATTGCTGGTTTAAATGACTCACCCATACAGTATTCCTTTGTCTGAAGTATATTTCTGTTATATGCAAAACTGCAAAAAAAATTAAAACATGTAGCTGGATTCAATTTTTAACCCATACAGTATTCCATGCTCTTGGGCTCATTTATGTGATATATATCATTCCAAAGAGAGCTTTCATAATTTTTGCTGGGATAAGTTACTCATCCATTCAGTATTCCATGGTCATGTATATTTCTGTGATATATAACACTCCAAAAAGAGTTACAAATTTTTACTGGATTAAATGTCTCACCCATACAGTATTCCATTCTTTTGGGTTCATTTCTGTGATATGTGTCACTTCAAACAAGGGATAAATATTTTGTTGCATTAAATTACTCACCCATACAGCATTCCACAGTTTGGGGTACATTTATGTGCTATATAACATTCCAAAAAAAATTACAAAATTTTGGTGAGTTTAATTACTCAAACAATATTACGTGGTCTGAGGTACATTTCTGCAATAAATTAAACTCCAAAAAAGACTAAATTTTCTTTTGTTGGATTAAGTTTCTTGCCCATACAGTGTTCCATGCTCTTGGACACATTTGTGTGACATATAACACTCCAAAAAAAGCATTAATAAATTTTCCCTGGGCAAAATTACTCACCCATACACTATTCTGTCTTCTAAGGTACAGCCCTGTGATATTTAACAATACAAAAAAAACATAATTTTTTTTGCTGGGTTAAATTACTTACCCATACAGTATTCCGTTGCCTGAGAAACATTTCTGTGCTATATAACACTCTAAAAAGTGTTACAAAATGTTGCTGGGTTAAATTACTCATGCACACAGTATTCTGTGGCCTGCGATACAATTCTGTGATATATAACATTACAAAAAAAGTTACAATTTGTGGCTGGGTTAAACTACTCATTCATACTGTTTTTAGTGGTCTATGATATATTTCTGTAATGTATAATCCTCCCAAAAAAGTTTTATGCTGCATTAAATTACTCACCAAAACAGTATTTCTGGACTGAAGTATATTTACGTGGTATGTATTGTGAAGTAAATAATTATTTGATCACTTGCTGATTTTGTAAGTTTGCCCACTGACAAAGACATAACATTCTATAATTTTAAGGGTACGTTAATTTTAACATTGAGAGATAGAATATCAAAATTAAAATCCAGAAAACCACATTGTATACACTACCATTCAAAAGTTTAGTGTCACTTAGAAATTTTCTTATTTTTGAAAGAAAAACATAATTTTTTCCAATGAAGCTAGCATTAAATGATTCAGAAATACACTCTATACATTGTTAATGTGGTAAATGACTATTCTAGCTGCAAATATCTGGTTTGTAATGCAATATGTTCATAGGTGTATAGAGGCCCATTTCCAACAACCATCACTCCAGTGTTCTCATGGTACTTTGTGTTTGCTAACAGCGTAAGAAGGCTAATGGATGGTTAGAATACCCTTGAAAGCCCTTGTGCAAGTATGTTAGCACCACTGAAAACAGTTTGGCTGATTAGAGAAGCTATAAACTGGAGCATTACATTTTTTGATTCTATTAAACTCTCAAAATGGCCAGAAAAAAAGAACTTTCATGTGAAACTCAACAGTCTATTCTTGTTCTTAGAAATGAAGGCTATTCCATGTGAAAAATTGCCAAGAAACTGAAGATTTCCTACAACGGTGTGTACTACTTCCTTCAGAGGAGAGCACAAACAGGCTCTAACCAGAGTAGAAAGAGAAGTGGGAGGCCCTGCTGCACAACTGAGCAACAAGACAAGCATATTAGAGTCTGTAGTTTGAGAAATCGACACCTCACAGGCCCTCAACTGGCAGCTTCATAAAATAGAACACACAAAACGCCAGTGTCAACGTCTACAGTGAAGAGGCGACTCCAGGATGCTGGCCTTAAGGGCAGAATGGCAAAGAAAAAGCCATATCTGAGACTGGCTGATAAAAGGAAAAGATTAATATGGGCAAAAGAACACAGACATTGGACAGAGGAAAATTGGTAAAAAGTGTTATGGACAGACTAATCCAAGTTTGAGGTGTTTGGATCACACAGAAGAACATTTGTGAGACGCAGAACAACTGAAAAGATGCTGGAAGAGTGCCTGATGCCATCTGTCAAGCATGGTGGAGGTAATGTGATGGCCTGGGGTTGCTTTGGTGCTGGTAAAGTAGGAGATTTGTACAAGGTAAAAGGGATTTTTAATAAGGAAGGCTATCACTCCATTTTGCAATGCCATGCCATACCCTGTGGACAGCACTTGATTGGAGCCAATTTCATCCTACAATAGGACAATGGCCCAAAGCACACCTCCAAATTATGCAAGAACTATTTAAGGAAGAAGCAGGCAGCTGGTATTCTATTTGTAATGGAGTGGCCAGTGCAGTCACCAGATCTCAACCCCATTGAGCTGTTGTGGGAGCAGCTTGATCATATGATAGGCAAAAAGTGCCCATCAAGCCAAGCCAACTTGTGGGAGGGGCTTCTGTAAGGATGGGGTGAAATTTCACCAGATTACTTCAGCAAATTATCTGCTAGAATGCCAAAGGTCTGCAATGCTGTAATTGCTGCAAAGGGAGCATTCTTTGACGAAAGCAAAGTTTGAAGGAGAAAATTATTATTTCAAATAAAAATCTTTTTTTTGAACCTTGTCAATGTCTGGACTAGATTTTAAATTCTTTTAGCAACTCATTTGATTAATAAAAGTAGGAGTTTTCATGGAAAACACAAAATTTTCTGGATGACCCCAAACTTTTGAACGGTAGTGTAAATTCTATAAATTTATTTGCATTTTGCAGTGAGAAATAAGTATTTGATCAGCTACCAACCAATAAGAGTTTTAGCTCCAAGAGACCAGTTAGACGCGCCTAATCAACTGGTTACCTGATTAAAGACAGCTGTCTTACATAGTCACCTTTATAAAAGACTCCTGCTCAGAGACTCAATTAATCAGTCAGACTCTAAACTCTACAACATGGGTAAGACTAAAGAGCATTCTAAGGATGTCAGGGACAAGATCATAGACCTGCACAAAGCTGAAATGGGCAACAAAACCATACGTAAGGTGCTGGGTAAGAAGGAGACTACTGTTGATGGTAATAGTAAGAAAATGGAAGAAAAAAAAATGACTGTCAATCGACATCGATCTGGGGCACCATGCGACATTCCACCTCATGGGCTATCCTTGATTATGAGGAAGACGAGAAATCAGCCTAAAACTACACAGGGGAACCTGTTAATGATATCAAGGCAGCTGGGACCACAGTCACCCAAAAAAACCATTGGTAACACATTGCTCTGCAAAGGTTTCAAATCCTGCAGTGCCCGAAAGGTCCCCCTGCGCAAGAAGGCACAAGTGTAGGCCCAACTGAAGTTTTCCAGTGAACACCTGGATGATTATGTGAGTGATTGGGAGTAGGTGCTGTGGTCAGATGAGAAAAAAATTGAGGTCTTTGTCATAACTCAACTCGCCATGTTTGGAGGAAGAGAAATGCTGCCTATGAACCAAAGAACACCATCCCCACTGTCAAGCATGGAGGTGGAAACATTTTGGGGGGTGTTTCTCTGCTAAGGGCACAGGACTACTTCACCGCAACAATGGGAGAATGGATGGAGCCATGTACCATGAAATCATCAGTGACAACCTCCTTCCCTCTGCCAGGACATTAAAAATCTGCCGTGGCTGGGTCTTCCAGCAAGACAATGACCCAAAACATACAGCCAAGGCAACAAAGGAGTGGCTCAAGAAGAAGCACATTAAAGTCATGGAGTGGCCTAGCCAGTCTCCAGACCTTTATCCCATGGAAAACATATGGAAGGAGTTGAAGCTCCAAGTTGCCAAGCGACAGCCTCAAAATCTTAATAATTTAAAGATGATCTACAAAGAGTAGTGGACCAAAATTCTTCCTGACATGTACGTAAACCTCATCATCTACTACAAAAAAAAGTCCGACCGCTGTGCTTGCGAATAAAGGTTTTGCCACCAAGTATTAAGTCTTGTTTGAGAGGGAGCAAATATTGGCCTTAGAGTCTGCCGGTTACACTGACCTGTTCAAAAGTCAGTGACATTTAGGTGGTAAAAATCAACTTTTTCATTCCTATCATGCCACTTTGTATTAATTCCTGAAAAGCACCTTAATAAAGTACCTGACAGCAGTTTTCAGTACGTCAGAAGGTATTGTTTTTTCAAATGGTATCACTTTTGGGGGTTTTCCAATATATAGGACCCCTAAAGTTACTTCAAACCTGGATAGGTCCCTAAAAAAATAATTTAATAAATTTCCATGAAAAAATAAAAAATTACTGTTAGCATTGTAGGAGGTTTAAAAATGTAACAAAATAAAATAACATTTTACAAATGGTGCTGATGTAAAGCAGACACCATATTATTTATTAATGTTTTAACTATGGTATGATTATCAGAATTAAAGGGATAATCATTCAAAGTTTGAACATTGCTAATTTTTATTTACATTTTTGTGAAATTTCTGATTTTTTTTTATAAATAAACACAAAATATATCCACATAAATTTACCATTATCATAAAGTATAATGTGTCATGAAAAAACAATCTCAAAATCACTGAAATTTATCAAAGAGTTCGAGAGTTATTCCATATAAAGTGACACTGATCAGATTTTTAAAATTTGGCTGTCACTAAGGGTTTAAATGACTTACCCATACAGTATTCTGTGGTCTGAGGTATATTTCTGTAAGGCCGGGGTCACACTAACCGACGCAAAATACGGTCAGTATTTTACATGCGTAATACGGATGAATGGCCCCTAAACAGTGCTCCGTATGTCATCCGTAATCAAGGTGTGGTCGCATATTTTGCGCATGTCAGCTTCCGTATGTAATCCGTATGGCATCCGTATGGTGAGATTTTCTCACAGGCTTGCAAAATGGACATATAATGGAGCCCTATGACAGGGTTTCTAACAGAAACGAAAGAATAGATATAGACACATAGAATACATATATATATATATATATATATACATATATATAATGTATTCTATGTGTCTATATCTATTCTTTCGTTTCTTTATTAAACCTGTCAGTGTGAGTTTACTGTATAGCGCACTGAATTGACGCCTTTGCTAAAAGACACCGGGTGCGTATTTCTCGCAAGTCACATGTGTGGTCCATGTGTACTCCGTATTTTTTGCGCACCCATAGACTTGCATTGGCGTACTATGGCCGTAGTACGCTGACAATCGCAGCATGCTGCGATTGGCACAGACCGTAGAATACGCCCGAGAAATATAGGGCTGGTGCGAGGGACCCCATAGAGAATCATTGGTCCGTGTCTAATGCGGGCTTTTAGCGCCTCTCACTCGGCCATATTCCTCGCCAGTGTGACCCTGGCCTTAAATGCAAAACTGCAAAAAAGCATTTAAAAATTTAGCTGGATTCAATTTGTTACCCAAACAGTATACCATGCTCTTGGGCACATTTCTGTGATATATATCATTCCAAAAAGAGCTTTCACAATTTTTGCTGGGATAAATTACTCATCCATACAGCATTCCATGGTCTTATGTATATTTCTATGATATGTAACACTCCAAAAAAGCATTGAAAAAATTTCCTGGATGAAATTATTCACCCATACAGTATTAGTTGCCCTGGGGTACATTTCTGTTATATATAACACTCCAAAAAAGCATTCAAAATTTTGCTGCGTTAAATTATTCACCATATTGTATTCCATTATCTGAGGTACATTTCTGTTAGATATAACACTAAAAAAGTTAAAATTTTTAGCTGGATTAAATTTATCACCTGTATAGCATGGGTACATTTCTGTGATATATAACACTACAAAAAGATTAAATATTTTTTGTTAGATTTAATTTCTCACCCATACAGTATTCAGTGCTCTGGGTTACATTTCTCTGATGTAAAACACAACAAAACACTTCCCCCATACAGTATTCCATGGTCTGCAGTAGACTTCTGTCATTTCTGACTCTCAAAAAAAGCGTTAACACTTTTTACTGGATTAAATGTCTCACCCATACAGTATTCCACGCTTTTGGGTTAATTTCTGTGATATATGTCACTCAAAAAAGGGATAAAAATTTTGCTGTGTTAAATTACTCACCCATACAGTATTGAGTGATCTTGCGTATATTTCTGTGATATATAAAACTCTAAAAAAGTGTTACTTTTTTATGTGTCAAATTACTCACCCATATAGTATTCTGTGGCCTGCAGTACATTTATGTGATATATGACACTTAAAAAAAGTGTTAAAAATTTGACTTGGTTAAATTTCTCAACCATACAGTAATCTGTTGTCTGGGGTACACTTCTAGTAATCTGTTGTCTGGGGTACACTTCTATGACATAGTTCACTCCAAAAAGCGTTAAAACTTTTCACTGGATTCCAATTCCCACGCATACAGTATTCCGTGCTCTGAGGTACATTTCTGCGATATATAAAGCTACAAAAAAGTAAACATTTTTTGCTGTGCTAAATTGCTCACCCATATAGTATTCTGTGGTCTTGTGTATATTTCTGTGATCTATAAAACTCTAAAAAAGTGCTACTTTTTATGGGTTAAGTTACTCACCCATACAGTATTCCGTTGTTTGGGGTACATATCTATGGTATATTTAACTCAAGAAAAGCATTAAAACTTTTTACTGGATTCAAATTCCAACCCATACAGTATTCCATGCTCTGGGCTACATTTCTGTGATACCCGACAAAAAAAAGTTAAAACATTTTGATGGATTAAATTTCTCACCCATACAGTATGGGTGACAAATTTCATGCTGAGAACATGATGTAGCAAGTTTGTCTGTCAGTGTAGCTGTGAAAGTTTGTAAGGTGTCCTTCACACATCCTGGTGATTCCTGTATATGAAAAAAACAGTACTGGTGAGACTTGTGGTCCATGTTCTTATGACATTCATATGTCCTTATGTGTACCCTTGGTACACATGTGTTGTGCAGCCTAGCCTGCTAGCACCCAGACTTAGGTGTAGGTAGCTCAGGGTTTGAGTCTGACATTGGTCCTCACCAGTGATCCAGCACGCCTCAGTGCACGTGCTCCACACTCCACTGCCAGCGTCTTTAGCGGCGCTCGTCGCAGGGATGCCACGCGCTCAGTGGGCCTAGAGGGTCTCTAACCCCGTGTCCTTGGGGTAGCGTTCTGTGGCCGTACACTGTGCGCTCTTTTAGCCGAGGTCTGTGAGCACAAACAGGCTCTGGTGTTTATGTTCAGCGGTAGTGTGGCTCTGTGAAGCAACAGAGTCCGCCCCCGTACACACGATAACCCACGTGTGTTTTTATAGTATACCGCCATATAGCATCCACTAGAGTTGAGCGACTTTTGGTTTTTTAGGGTCGCGTTTCGTTTCGTGAAAAACGACTTTTCCAAAAGTCGGGTCGAGCAAGATCGTCCGATTATAGGGAAAAGTCGGGGTCGTCCCGAAACACGAAACCCAATGTAAGTCAATGGGGAATAAAAGTCGGCAGTGAGAGGAGGACAGGAAACACACCTACAGTGCCCATTTGAATGCCAAAAGCATCAATTCTTCTTTCTTAAGCTTGTCAACCTTAATTAACTTCATAATACAAGTTACGCACTGAAAAATGGGGGTTATTTGGCTACAAACTGTGGGGGGGGGAGGGCTGGCTGCAGGTTTTCATGTGCGCTGGGCGAAAGAGCGCCCCTTTAACACATACCACAACTCATCATGCTCCGATACGGCAGAGAAATAGCGGTATAGTACAATGAAAAATACCTCACTTTTTACATCTCATGACGAGGCCCATCTATTTCTCCATACAGAATCATTGGTCCCATATAATGTTTGAAACAGTATATGATGAGCTCCACATAATGCTACAGTATATGTTGGTCCCCATGGATGAAGCTCCACTGTCTTATGGGCCCAAATAATGCTCCAAACATAATGGGCCCCATTTCTAATGCTCTAGTGTATAATGGGCCCTGTAAATGCTGCTCCAGTGTCTGATGTCCACCTTTGGAATGTTCCAGTGTATGGTGGGCCCCATCTATCATTCTCCAGAGTATAGTGCTCCCCAAAAATTGCTGTCCCAACATTGAAAACAATCAAATAAGTCTCCTCGCTAGGGAATCCCTGTACTTGTCTGGACAGGTGCTGTAGCTTGCTTAACAGCTCGCCAGCCGTTCTCACGCCCAGTATGGATTACACGTGATTGCACAAAGGTGAGAAAGGGTACCGTATCCCCAGATAACATGTATGGATAGCGTACACATTAAAAATATATGTCTCAGGAGGCAGGCTCAGACGGTGTTAGGCCCAGTATGGATTGCACGTGATTGCACAAAGGTTAGAAAGGGTACCGTATCCCCGGATAACATGTATGGATAGCGTACACATTCAAAATATATGTCTATACAGCATGAGGCAGGCTCAGACGGTGTTAGGCCCAGTATGGATTGCACATGATTGCACAAAGGTTAGAAAGGGTACCGTATCCCTGGATAACATGTATGGATAGCGTACACATTAAAAATATATGTCTCAGGAGGCAGGCTCAGACGGTGTTAGGCCCAGTATGGATTGCACGTGATTGCACAAAGGTTAGAAAGGGTACCGTATCACCGGATAACATGTATGGATAGCGTACACATTCAAAATATATGTCTATACAGCATGAGGCAGGCTCAGACGGTGTTAGGCCCAGTATGGATTGCACGTGATTGCACAAAGGTTAGAAAGGGTACTGTATCCCCGGATAACATGTATGGATAGCGTACACATTCAAAATATATGTCTATACATCAGGAGGCAGGCTCAGACGGTGTCAGGCACAGTATGGATTTGACGGCCCAGATTACACAACGGAGGAGCAGGGAGAGGTAAAGATTGCAAATGCTGGGGCCCTGCCCAAGCAAGGGGGGCCCACTCGTGGGCGTCGGTACTGGCACTGGGCCCCTCATAGTACAGCGGTGTATCTGATGGCGGGTGTGCACCACCACCGTCAGAGACACTTGATTGCACTATGAGGGACCCTGTGAGTCGGCCTACCCACCTGTCCAGGGCAACGGCACTCGCACGGTGTCGTGCGCTAGGTGGTTACCCCGGCCATGGGGGGGAGGCAGCACAGTTTTGGAGTTTTAGAAAGTGGCATATGTTGATGTTGGACATTCAGCTGATGCAAAAGGCGAAATAGGTGAAGTACCAGGAAGAGGTGGACCAAAGCAAGCCATTTTTCTGTCACCCTATGTGTCATCAGGGGAAGGTGGGACAAAATCCTTGGAAACCCATGCGTGGTTCATTTTAATGAAGGTTAGATCATCCACATTTTGGGTTGACAGACGGGTCCTTTTTTCTGTCAGGATTGATCCAGCTGCACTGAAGACTCTTTCCGATAGCACACTTGCAGCTGGGCAAGCGAGCTCCTGTAAGGCATATTGGGCCAATTCAGGCCAGGTGTCCAGTTTAGCGGCCCAATAGTCAAAGGGGAATGACCTGTGTGGGAGAACATCGATATGGGAGGAAAAGTAGTTTGTAACCATAGTTGACAACTGCTGTCTCCTGTCACTTTCCATCGATGCAGTATTACCAGTTGTGAAAGCGGTATTTGAAAAATCAGTCCACAACATTGTCATGAAACCCCTGTCTCCAACGCCACTTCTGCTGTGTGCACCACGAACACCTCTGCCAAGCTGCCCCCGGCCCGTACGGCTCGTGTGAGAACCATCACCGCTGCTGTGTGCTGGGAATGCCTCAAGCAACCGATTTACCAGAGTTGCTTGTTTATTAGCCAATATTAGGTCAAGGTTCTCCTGTGGCATGATGTTTTGTAATTTGCCTTTATAGCGTGGATCCAGGATGCTGGCCAACCAGTAGTCATCATCGTTCATCATTTTGGCAATGCGGGGGTCCCTTTTTAGGATCCGCAAGGCATAATCTGACATGTGGGCCAATGTTCCCGGTGTCAATGATGCACTGCGAGTGCTGGGTGGAGGAGCACTTTCTGGCAAATCCACATCCCTCCAGTTACGCACAAACCCTGTACCAGACCTTGCCACGCCAACATTTTCACTTGCCCCACGAGATGCATCCTCCTCCCCTAAGTAATCATCCCCATCATCCTCCTCCTCCTCCTCCTCTTCTTCCTCCACCTCGTCCAGGAGAGGTCCCTGAGCAGACAATGGCTGAATGTCATCAAGGATTCCCTCCTCCTCTTCCTCCTCATCAACATTGGCTGCAGACGCCTGCTCCTTAAGGTGCGTCAAAGTTTGCATGAGCAGACGCATAAGTGGGATGCTCATGCTTAGGATGGCGTCGTCTGCGCTTACCAGCCGTGTGCATTCCTCAAAACACTGAAGGACTTTACAAAGGTCTTTCAGCTTCGACCACTGCACACCTGTCAACTCCATGTCTGCTCTCAAAGTGCCTGGCCGTGTATCCTCCCACAAATGCATTATGGCCTGCCTCTGCTCGCACAGCCGCTCCACCATGTGCAGGGTGGAGTTCCACCTTGTTGCAATGTCGATAATGAGGCGGTGGTTGGGAAGGTGGAGCAATCGCTGCAGCTTCTGCATACGAACCGAGTGTACAGGCGACCGGCGGATGTGCGCACACAGTCTTCGCACCTTATGGAGCAGGGCTGTTAACTCCGGATAATTTTTGAGGAAGCACTGCACCACCAGGTTCAAGGTGTGAGCCAAGCAAGGTATGTGGCTGAGTTTTGAAAGGGCTATGGCTGCCACAAAATTACGGCCGTTATCACTAACTACCTTGCCTGCCTCAAGATGTACACTGCCCAGCCATGACTCAGTTTGTCGCTTCAAGTACTCGGCCAGCACCTCGGCGGTGTGTCTGTCGCCCAAACACATCATCTGCAACACAGCCTGCTGACGCTTTCCACTAGCTGCTCGATAGGGGGACACATCGTGTGCAACAGTGGCAGCTGCAGATGGAGTGCTCGTACGACTGCGCTCTGTGGACGAGCTTTCACTTCTGGAGGAGGAGGAGGAGGAGGGTCGAACGCCTACAGCCAACTGTTTCCTATACCGTGGGCTAGGCAGCACTGTCCCACCACCGCTGTCCCCTGTGGACCCTGCATCCACCACATTAACCCAGTGCGCAGTGATGGACACGTAACGGCCCTGGCCATGCCGACTGGACCATGCATCAGTTGTGAGGTGCACCTTTCCGCTCACTGACTGCTTGAGTGCATGGACAATGCGGTCTTTCACATGATGGTGGAGGGCTGGGATGGCTTTGCGAGAGAAGAAGTGGCGACTGGGTAGGTCATAGCGTGGTACTGCATAGGCCATGAGTTCGCGGAAAGCTGTGCTTTCCACCAACCGAAAGGGCATCATCTCAAACGAGATTAGTTTGGCAATGTGGGCGTTCAAACCCAGTGTACGCGGATGAGAGACTGAGTACTTTCTTGACCTACTCATAGTGTCTGGGAGGGTGAGCTGGACTTGAGAGCTGCATATGGTGGAAGTAGCGGTGGACAGGGCGGACTGAGAGAGGGTTGATGATGGTGATGGAGTTGGTGTTCTTTCTGATGGCCTAGAATCAGTCTTTCGTTGATATAACAGTGGGATTCCCTGACTGCTGTGGTCTTGCAACAACACCTCAACATTTGCTGCTGTGCTAACCGGTGGGCTTACAGTGGGGGAAACAATGTAGCGTTGCTGACTACCTTCGTTGTGATCAGTTGCACATGTGGCACTTGAGGTTTGGTGTTGTGTCCACGCTTGCAAGTGCTTGCTGGTTAAATGTCTAAGCATGCAACTGGTATTCAAATTTTTCAGATTTTTCCCTCGGCTAAAGGTCTTTGCGCACTTCTTACAGATAACCTTGGCCTGATCATGAGGATTTTGGTCAAAAAAGTGCCACACTGCACTCTTCCTACTTTGGCAGACATTTTGCGGCCTAGCACGCTGTGATCTTTTGACCCTCTGGACAAGCTGTCCAGCAACTCTTTTGATGTTTGGAACCTGTCTTTGGAGTGCTCCGGGCCTGCCAGATAACAGCTGTTGCGATGTCGATGTCTGCTGTGGATGCTCCTCATCTGAGCTATTGGAAGCAGCACCCTCTTCCCCCAATGGATGCCAATCTGGGTCAACAACTGGGTCATCCATCACCTCCTCTTCTATGTCATGTGCACCTTCCTCTGTGTCACCGTGTATGGTGGTATAGTGTGCGGGAAGGGGCACCTGAGTCTCATCAGGGTCAGAATCTGGCTCTGTACACTGCGAGGACAATGTAGTGCTCTGAGTGAATGTACCAGCAGAATCATCCATCAGCGGCTGTGCATCAGTGCACTCCATGTCAGATTCATCTTGGCCTGGGTAATTCACCATTTCACTTGATAATCCAGGCATGGTATGTGAAAACAGCTCCATGGAGTAATCAGTAGTATGGCCTGCGTCATCCTTCAATCTTGGTTGGGGTGAAGGACACAAGGAAAGGTGTGGTTCATGAACATGAGCCTCCAATGACGACTCAGTGCTTTTACTTTTTACAACTGAAGAAGAGGAGGCGATAGAGCTGGAGGCTGAGTCAGCAATGTAAGACAAAACTTTTTCCTGATGCTCTGGCTTTAAAAGCGGTTTGCCAACTCCTAGAAAACTAAGCGCTCGAGGCCTTATGTAGCCAGACGATGACGCAGGGTCAGCACCTCCTGCATTCGGCCCTATTTTGCTCTTGCCACTACCATCAGATCCACCACCAACACCATCATTACCAGCTGCCAACCCCCGCCCAATTCCACGGCCTCTTCCACCAGCCTTCCTCATTTTTGGTAGAAATGTAGACAAAATCCAACAAACTATATAGTAATGTAAAACAAGGTACAAGGTGTCTATAGGACAGGGGAGATTTTGAATATCTGCACACACTTTTTGACACTGGACACTTTTGGATTTTGTGAGGCCCACTGAATATCTGAGCGCTATGTGACAGGCTCGATGGCACTGCTGTGACAAAAGTGACTAGAGGATAAGGGAGATTTTGAATCTCTGCACACACTTTTGGACAGTGGACACTTTTGGATTGTGTGAGGCCCACTGATATCTGAGCGCTATGTGACAGGCTGGATGGCACTGCTGTGACCTAAGTGACTAGAGGATAAGGGAGATTTTGAATATCTGCACACACTTTTGGACAGTGGACACTTTTGGATTGTGTGAGGCCCACTGTTATCTCAGCGCTATGTGACAGGCTCGATGGCACTGCTGTGACCTAAGTGACTAGAGGATAAGGGAGATTTTGAATATCTGCACACACTTTTGGACACTGGACACTTTTGGATTGTGTGAGGCCCACTGATATCTCAGCGCTATGTGACAGGCTCGATGGCACTGCTGTGACAAAAGTGACTAGAGGATAAGGGAGATTTTGAATATCTGCACACACTTTTGGACACTGGACACTTTTGGATTGTGTGAGGCCCACTGATATCTCAGCGCTATGTGACAGGCTCGATGGCACTGCTGTGACAAAAGTGACTAGAGGATAAGGGAGATTTTGAATATCTGCACACACTTTTGGACACTGGACACTTTTGGATTGTGTGAGGCCCACTGATATCTCAGCGCTATGTGACAGGCTCGATGGCACTGCTGTGACAAAAGTGACTAGAGGATAAGGGAGATTTTGAATATCTGCACACACTTTTGGACACTGGACACTTTTGGATTGTGTGAGGCCCACTGTTATCTCAGCGCTATGTGACAGGCTCGATGGCACTGCTGTGACCTAAGTGACTAGAGGATAAGGGAGATTTTGAATATCTGCACACACTTTTGGACACTGGACACTTTTGGATTGTGTGAGGCCCACTGATATCTCAGCGCTATGTGATAGGCTCGATGGCACTGCTGTGACAAAAGTGACTAGAGGATAAGGGAGATTTTGAATATCTGCACACACTTTTGGACACTGGACACTTTTGGATTGTGTGAGGCCCACTGATATCTCAGCGCTATGTGACAGGCTCGATGGCACTGCTGTGACAAAAGTGACTAGAGGATAAGGGAGATTTTGAATATCTGCACACACTTTTGGACAGTGGACACTTTTGGATTGTGTGAGGCCCACTGTTATCTCAGCGCTATGTGACAGGCTCGATGGCACTGCTGTGACCTAAGTGACTAGAGGATAAGGGAGATTTTGAATATCTGCACACACTTTTGGACAGTGGACACTTTTGGATTGTGTGAGGCACACCGTTATCTCAGCGCTATGTGACAGGCTCGATGGCACTGCTGTGACCTCAGTGACTAGACGATAAGGGAGATTTTGAATATCTGCACACACTTTTGGACACTGGACACTTTTGGATTGTGTGAGGCCCACTGATATCCAAGAGCTATGTGACAGGCTCGATGGCACTGCTGTGACAAAAGTGACTAGAGGATAAGGGAGATTTTGAATATCTGCACACACTTTTGGACACTGGACACTTTTGGATTGTGTGAGGCCCACTGTTATCTCAGCGCTATGTGACAGGCTCGATGGCACTGCTGTGACCTAAGTGACTAGAGGATAAGGGAGATTTTGAATATCTGCACACACTTTTGGACAGTGGACACTTTTGGATTGTGTGAGGCCCACTGTTATCTCAGCGCTATGTGACAGGCTCGATGGCACTGCTGTGACAAAAGTGACTAGAGGATAAGGGAGATTTTGAAAGAGAATTGGAGGGATCCAATGGCTGGATATCCTTAAAGACAAAAATGTCCAGGAAGGATGGGAAATCTTGAAAAATGAAATTCTCAAAGCACAGTTGTTAACAATTCCGAAAAGAGGGAAGAATAGGAAGCATTTAAGGAAACCAGGATGGATGAACACAGAACTTAAGCACATGCTAAAAAGGAAGAAAAAAATGTTTATAAAATGGAAAGAGGGAGGCATATCTAAAGAAGAATATAATGCTGTCTGCAGAACCTGCAGGGCACAAATCAGATTAGCTAAAGCTGAAAATGAACTGAGGCTTGCAAGAGATGTCAAAAGCAATAATAAAGGATTTTGGGGATATGTCAAAAGTAAAAGAAAAGTCAAAGATGCTATAGGATTTTTACAGGATGAAAATGATGAAATGGTAAGACAAGATGTTGAGAAGGCTGAACTTTTAAATTCCTATTTTGCATCTGTTTTCTCTCAGAAAGGAAATGCAACATCAACTGTTATTCACTGTCCTATTAAGGGAATAGAAGAATCCAGGATATCTATAAACAGAAAGATAGTGAGGAAACACTTAGCTAACCTAAATGAATTCAAGTCTCCAGGTCCAGATGAATTACACCCCAGAGTACTGAAGGAGATAGCAGAAGAAATTTTTGAACCCCTCTCCATAATCTTTGAAAATTCTTGGAGAACAGGAGAAGTGCCAGAAGACTGGAGAAGAGCAAATGTTGTTCCTATCTTCAAAAAGGGGAAGAAGGTGGACCCAGGCAACTATAGGCCGGTGAGTCTGACTTCTATACCAGGAAAGATCTTTGAACAAATTATTAAACAACATGTATGTCAATACCTGGATAAGAATGAAGTGATTAAACAGAGTCAGCATGGGTTTCTAACTAATAAGTCATGTCAGACTAACTTAATTTCCTTCTATGACGGTATCACTGATTGGGTGGATCAAGGAAATGCTGTAGATATAGTATATCTTGACTTCAGCAAAGCATTTGACAAAGTCTCTCATACAATCCTTATTGAAAAAATGACTAAGTATGGAATGGACAAGGCAACTGTTAGGTGGATTCATAACTGGCTTAGTGATCGGACCCAAAGAGTGGTCGTAAATGGCTGCACATCCAGTTGGAAGAATGTCTCAAGTGGGGTACCACAGGGCTCTGTCCTGGGCCCTGTATTGTTCAACATCTTTATCAACGATTTAGATGAAGGAATTGAGGGTAAACTGATTAAATTTGCTGATGACACAAAGCTAGGAGGGATAGCTAATACTAGAGAAGAGAGAGAGAGGATTCAAAAAGATTTAAATAAACTGGAGAAGTGGGCAGCAACTAACAGAATGGTTTTTAACAGGGAGAAATGCAAAGTACTACATCTGGGCAATAAAAATGAAAAAAGCATATATAGAAAGGGAGGAATAGGGCTAAGTGACAGCACATGTGAAAAAGACTTGGGTATACTAATAGATCACAGACTGAATATGAGTCAACAGTGTGATGCAGCAGCAAAAAAGGCAAATGCAATTCTAGGATGTATTAACAGAAGCATACAGTCTAGATCACGTGAAGTCATTATTTCCCTCTACTCCTCTTTGGTCAGACCTCATCTGGAATATTGTGTCCAGTTTTGGGCACCACATTTTAAAAAAGACATCAACAAACTGGAGCAAGTTCAGAAGAGCAACCAGAATGGTGACCGGTCTGCAAACCCTGTCTTATGAGGAAAGGTTGCAGGATTTGGGAATGTTTAGTTTGCAAAAGAGAAGACTGAGAGGAGACTTAATAGTTGTCTACAAATATCTAAAGGGCTGTCACATTGTAGAAGGATCAACTTTATTCTCATTTGCACAAGGAAAGACTAGAAGCAATGGGATGAAACTGAATGGGAAGAGACACAGATTAGATATTAGAAAAAACTTTTTGACAGTTAGAGTGATCAATGAGTGGAACAGGCTGCCACGAGAAGTGGTGAGTTCTCCTTCAATGGAAGTCTTCAAACAGAGGCTGGACAGACATCTGACTGGGATGATTTAGCGAATCCTGCTTTGAGCAGGGGGTTGGACCAGATGGCCCAGGAGGTCCCTTCCAACTCTACGATTCTATGATTCTATGATTCTATGAATATCTGCACACACTTTTGCACACTGGACACTTTTGGATTGTGTGAGGCCCACTGTTATCTCAGCGCTATGTGACAGGCTCGATGGCACTGCTGTGACCTAAGTGACTAGAGGATAAGGGAGATTTTGAATATCTGCACACACTTTTGGACACTGGACACTTTTGGATTGTGTGAGGCCCACTGATATCTCAGCGCTATGTGACAGGCTCGATGGCACTGCTGTGACAAAAGTGACTAGAGGATAAGGGAGATTTTGAATATCTGCACACACTTTTGGACAGTGGACACTTTTGGATTGTGTGAGGCCCACTGTTATCTCAGCGCTATGTGACAGGCTCGATGGCACTGCTGTGACCTAAGTGACTAGAGGATAAGGGAGATTTTGAATATCTGCACACACTTTTGGACAGTGGACACTTTTGGATTGTGTGAGTCCCACTGTTATCTCAGCGCTATGTGACAGGCTCGATGTCACTGCTGTGACCTAAGTGACTAGACGATAAGGGAGATTTTGAATATCTGCACACACTTTTGGACACTGGACACTTTTGGATTGTGTGAGGCCCACTGATATCCAAGCGCTATGTGACAGGCTCGATGGCACTGCTGTGACAAAAGTGACTAGAGGATAAGGGAGATTTTGAATATCTGCACACACTTTTGGACACTGGACACTTTTGGATTGTGTGAGGCCCACTGATATCTGAGCGCTATGTGACAGGCTCGATGGCACTGCTGTGACAAAAGTGACAAGAGGATAAGGGAGATTTTGAATATCTGCACACACTTTTGGACACTGGACACTTTTGGATTGTGTGAGGCCCACTGATATCTCAGCGCTATGTGACAGGCTCGATGGCACTGCTGTGACAAAAGTGACTAGAGGATAAGGGAGATTTTGAATATCTGCACACACTTTTGGACACTGGACACTTTTGGATTGTGTGAGGCCCACTGATATCTCAGCGCTATGTGACAGGCTCGATGGCACTGCTGTGACAAAAGTGACTAGAGGATAAGGGAGATTTTGAATCTCTGCACACACTTTTGGACAGTGGACACTTTTGGATTGTGTGAGGCCCACTGATATCTGAGCGCTATGTGACAGGCTGGATGGCACTGCTGTGACCTAAGTGACTAGAGGATAAGGGAGATTTTGAATCTCTGCACACACTTTTGGACAGTGGACACTTTTGGATTGTGTGAGGCCCACTGTTATCTCAGCGCTATGTGACAGGCTCGATGGCACTGCTGTGACCTAAGTGACTAGAGGATAAGGGAGATTTTGAATATCTGCACACACTTTTGGACACTGGACACTTTTGGATTGTGTGAGGCCCACTGATATCTCAGCGCTATGTGACAGGCTCGATGGCACTGCTGTGACAAAAGTGACTAGAGGATAAGGGAGATTTTGAATATCTGCACACACTTTTGGACACTGGACACTTTTGGATTGTGTGAGGCCCACTGATATCTCAGCGCTATGTGACAGGCTCGATGGCACTGCTGTGACAAAAGTGACTAGAGGATAAGGGAGATTTTGAATATCTGCACACACTTTTGGACACTGGACACTTTTGGATTGTGTGAGGCCCACTGATATCTGAGCGCTATGTGACAGGCTCGATGGCACTGCTGTGACAAAAGTGACTAGAGGATAAGGGAGATTTTGAATATCTGCACACACTTTTGGACACTGGACACTTTTGGATTGTGTGAGGCCCACTGATATCTCAGCGCTATGTGACAGGCTCGATGGCACTGCTGTGACAAAAGTGACTAGAGGATAAGGGAGATTTTGAATATCTGCACACACTTTTGGACAGTGGACACTTTTGGATTGTGTGAGGTCCACTGTTATCTCAGCGCTATGTGACAGGCTCGATGGCACTGCTGTGACCTAAGTGACTAGAGGATAAGGGAGATTTTGAATATCTGCACACACTTTTGGACACTGGACACTTTTGGATTGTGTGAGGCCCACTGATATCTCAGCGCTATGTGACAGGCTCGATGGCACTGCTGTGACAAAAGTGACTAGAGGATAAGGGAGATTTTGAATATCTGCACACACTTTTGGACACTGGACACTTTTGGATTGTGTGAGGCCCACTGATATCTCAGCGCTATGTGACAGGCTCGATGGCACTGCTGTGACAAAAGTGACTAGAGGATAAGGGAGATTTTGAATATCTGCACACACTTTTGGACAGTGGACACTTTTGGATTGTGTGAGGCCCACTGTTATCTCATCGCTATGTGACAGGCTCGATGGCACTGCTGTAACCTAAGTGACTAGAGGATAAGGGAGATTTTGAATATCTGCACACACTTTTGGACAGTGGACACTTTTGGATTGTGTGAGGCACACCGTTATCTCAGCGCTATGTGACAGGCTCGATGGCACTGCTGTGACCTCTGTGACTAGACGATAAGGGAGATTTTGAATATCTGCACACACTTTTGGACACTGGACACTTTTGGATTGTGTGAGGCCCACTGATATCCAAGAGCTATGTGACAGGCTCGATGGCACTGCTGTGACAAAAGTGACTAGAGGATAAGGGAGATTTTGAATATCTGCACACACTTTTGGACACTGGACACTTTTGGATTGTGTGAGGCCCACTGTTATCTCAGCGCTATGTGACAGGCTCGATGGCACTGCTGTGACCTAAGTGACTAGAGGATAAGGGAGATTTTGAATATCTGCACACACTTTTGGACACTGGACACTTTTGGATTGTGTGAGTCCCACTGTTATCTCAGCGCTATGTGACAGGCTCGATGGCACTGCTGTGACCTAAGTGACTAGAGGATAAGGGAGATTTTGAATATCTGCACACACTTTTGGACACTGGACACTTTTGGATTGTGTGAGGTCCACTGTTATCTCAGCGCTATGTGACAGGCTCGATGGCACTGCTGTGACCTAAGTGACTAGAGGATAAGGGAGATTTTGAATATCTGCACACACTTTTGGACACTGGACACTTTTGGATTGTGTGAGGCCCACTGTTATCTCAGCGCTATGTGACAGGCTCGATGGCACTGCTGTGACCTAAGTGACTAGAGGATAAGGGAGATTTTGAATATCTGCACACACTTTTGGACAGTGGACACTTTTGGATTGTGTGAGTCCCACTGTTATCTCAGCGCTATGTGACAGGCTCGATGGCACTGCTGTGACCTAAGTGACTAGAGGATAAGGGAGATTTTGAATATCTGCACACACTTTTGGACACTGGACACTTTTGGATTGTGTGAGGCCCACTGATATCTCAGCGCTATGTGACAGGCTCGATGGCACTGCTGTGACAAAAGTGACTAGAGGATAAGGGAGATTTTGAATATCTGCACACACTTTTGGACACTGGACACTTTTGGATTGTGTGAGGCCCACTGATATCTGAGCGCTATGTGACAGGCTCGATGGCACTGCTGTGACAAAAGTGACTAGAGGATAAGGGAGATTTTGAATATCTGCACACACTTTTGGACACTGGACACTTTTGGATTGTGTGATTCCCACTGATATCTCAGCGCTATGTGACAGGCTCGATGGCACTGCTGTGACAAAAGTGACTAGAGGATAAGGGAGATTTTGAATATCTGCACACACTTTTGGACAGTGGACACTTTTGGATTGTGTTAGGCCCACTGTTATCTCAGCGCTATGTGACAGGCTCGATGGCACTGCTGTGACCTAAGTGACTAGAGGATAAGGGAGATTTTGAATATCTGCACACACTTTTGGACACTGGACACTTTTGGATTGTGTGAGGCCCACTGATATCTCAGCGCTATGTGACAGGCTCGATGGCACTGCTGTGACAAAAGTGACTAGAGGATAAGGGAGATTTTGAATATCTGCACACACTTTTGGACACTGGACACTTTTGGATTGTGTGAGGCCCAATGAATATCTGAGCGCTATGTGACAGGCTCTATGGCACAGCTGTGACCAAAGTGACTAGAGGATAAGGGAGATTGGATTGCTTTTAAAAAAGCAGTTTGCGGAGCAGTGGGTAAACAGCAATGCCAGCCTGTCAGGAAGCCTTAAAAGGCAGCCCAACAACCAACACCATTGATACACCACTATATAGCCTCCCCTTGCACTGCACACACAGTGACTGGTGTGTTGTGCAGGCCAAATTGCTATCAGCAGCAGAAGCAGTTTTTTTTTCTTCTCAGCAGGACAAAAAAAAAAAATTGGGATTGCTTAAGCAGTTTGAGGCCCAATGAATATCTGAGCGCTATGTGACAGGCTCGATGGCGCAGCTGTGACCAAAGTGACTAGAGGATAAGGGAGATTGGATTGCTTTTAAAAAAAGCAGTTTGCGGAGCAGTGGGTAGACAGCAATGCCAGCCTGTCAGGAAGCCTTAAAAGGCAGCCCAACAACCAACACCACTGATACACCACTATATAGCCTCCCCTTGCACTGCACACACAGTGACTGGTGTGTTGTGCAGGCCAAATTGCTATCAGCAGCAGAAGCAGTTTTTTTTTCTTCTCAGCAGGACAAAAAAAAAAATTGGGATTGCTTAAGCAGTTTGAGGCCCAATGAATATCTGAGCGCTATGTGACAGGCTCGATGGCGCAGCTGTGACCAAAGTGACTAGAGGATAAGGGAGATTGGATTGCTTTTAAAAAAGCAGTTTGCGGAGCAGTGGGTAAACAGCAATGCCAGCCTGTCAGGAAGCCTTAGAAGGCAGCCCAACAACCAACACCACTGATACACCACTATATAGCCTCCCCTTGCACTGCACACACAGTGACTGGTGTGTTGTGCAGGCCAAATCGCTAGCAGCAGAAGCAGTTTTTTTGTCTTCTTCCCTGCCTAACGCTCTCCCTACAGAATCAGCAGCAACCTCTCCCTATGCTAAGATCGGCAGAAGTAAGATGGCGGTCGGCGTGCACGCCCTTTTA
The DNA here is from genome assembly GCF_039654945.1 of Dendrobates tinctorius. Lineage (NCBI taxonomy): Eukaryota > Metazoa > Chordata > Amphibia > Anura > Dendrobatidae > Dendrobates > Dendrobates tinctorius. Next base: position 19,014,140 of record NW_027361761.1, on the reverse strand, counting down.
TACCCCCTGTGACGCCCACCAAAGCAAGCCAATCACTTGCATGCCCTTCTGAAAGATGGTGGTGACCCGTGCCTATGTCATCACGTTGCCCACAGTGTCCGTGGATCCTGATTGGCTGAAAAAGAGCGCAAAACAAACTTTTGAAACGCGACTTTGGCGCGTAAGTCGCCGACCTCGTGGCCGACCTCATCCTAGGGTCGGGTTTCGTTTCATGAAACCCGACTTTGCCAAAAGTCGGCGACTTTTGAATTTTTTCGACCCGTTTCGCTCAACTCTAGCATCCACCATTACTGAGCAGCAGGATACCACCCCTGCATGGTGGACCCCGGGCTGTGAACGCACCTTATTACCATCCTTATTATTTGGTGCGTTCCGCCAGCCCTAACATTATCCTAGCGCCAGGGTCTGGCTAGTGATGGCGGATGAACAGCGACTGCTGCAGTACATACGGCAGCTGCAGGGCAGGTTGGCGGCTCTCGAGCGTTCAGCCTCACCTGCGGATGTTACTGCGGTTGCTATTCAGGCAGCCACAGAGGCTGTCTCCCGTGTGACCACAGCCATCCTTGCCCCGACTTTGTCCCGCCTCCCGCTGCCTGAGAAGTTCTCAGGTGATAGTGCTTCTTGTAGGGGTTTTGTAAGCCAGTGCTCTATACAGCTGGAGCTGCTGGCCGCACGATTCCCCTCTGAGCGGGCTAAAGTGGGATTTATTATTTCCCTCTTGTCGGGCAGGGCTCTGGAGTGGGCCACACCGTTGTGGGAACGTGGTGATCATGTGGTGCAGAGTGTCTCGTGGTTCTTGGACACTCTGAAGCAGGTCTTCCTGGGACCACGAGTCACCAATGACACCGCGCTCCGGCTGCTGGCATTGTCACAGGGCTCGTCCACGGTCAGCCACTTTGCCATCCAGTTACGGATGTTGGCCTCAGAGTTAGAGTGGCCAGATAAGTTCCTCATTCCGGCATTCTGGAGAGGTTTAGCTGGCCATGTGAAGGACGCTCTGGCCACCAGGGAGATTCCCGCTACACTGGAGGAGCTTATCACTGTCTCCACCTGTATTGATCTTCGCTTCGCCGAGCGAAGGTTGGAGCGGGCCCAGTGTAGGCAGAGGTTTAGGGTGGCACCTAGTTTTGCTAAACCTCTGGAATCATTTTTGCTGGGTAAATTACTCACTTATACACCATTCCATAGTCTTTGTTACACTTCTGTGATATATAACACTCCAGAGAAGGTTTACATTTTTTTTTGCTGTATTAAATTACTCACTCATACAGTATTTTGTCATCTTAGGTACAGTTTTGCTATTTCTAGTGCTCCAGTAAACTGTTTAAAAATTTTGATGGGTTAAATTACTCAACCATACAATATTTCATCATCTGGGGTACATTTCTGTGATATATAACACTACAAAAAAGCAATATAAAATTTGGTAGCTTAAATTTCTCACCCCCGATAGTATTCCATGGTCTGGGGTATATTTCTGTGATATATAGCACTCCAAAAAAGTGTAACTTTTTTTCAGGAATAACTTACTTACCCATACAGTATTCTGTGCTCTGGGGTACATTTCTGTGGCATATAACACACCAAAAAAAAGCATTGAAGCTAAATAACTGACACCCTCTTTCCTCTTTCTGGGTGAGGTGTAGTGGTCAGTAAGGGTCAGCCCACGTGGAGCTGGGGCACCAGAGTAACGTAGGGTTTAAAAGCTCCGCTGTCAGGCAGGGAGACACCTAAATAGGGTTATTTAGACCCCTTTTCCTCCCAAAGCAAATGTTTACAAATCTGCCAAAAATTAGAGTTTTTTCCAGTTACTATTCCTTACATTTTTGTCTTGGTGGTTTGTGGCATGGGGTTATTATCTGTTATATTTTTGTCCCCGGCCATCTGTTGTACTCCAAGCTGATGTTGTTTAGATAGGAGTCAACAGTGTGATTAGGGAGAGCCGCCGAGGAGCGGGGGCGCCATTTGTGTATCAAGAGGGTGCCAACCTCAGCTGTCAGGTAGGAGAGAGATATAGGGCCCTATAGGGACAAATAGGTTTGTGACCCTCTACCTGACATTGGAACGACTCTCTAGTGTTTGTGGCTGGATTTTGAAAATCAGCAATAAGCCTATTTTTGTTTGCCTGTCTTTTGAAGTTTTGAAAACTTTTTAATGATTGGTCAATAAAGTATCTTTTAAGGATTGATTTTTTTGTATATGAGCCGTTGAATAATTAATCCAGAATTATATTTATTAATAATTTTTGGGAGAGACAGGGGAGTAGTGAGGAGAGAGGTGGATTAGTCAGGCAGCAGAGTTCCGGACAGACTGGAATGGTGCAAGACAGTTACCAGGGAGGCCACAGAGGAGAGTGTTGCAGTAGTCAAGGCAGGAGATGATGAGGGCATGAACAAGAGCTTTAGTAGATTGAGGACTGAGGAAGGGATGGATTCTGGAAATATTTTTGAGTTGGAGGCGACAGGAGGTGGCAAGAGTTTGGACGTGTGGTTTGAAGGACAGGGCAGAGTCGAGAGTTACTCAGAGGCAGTGGATTTCAGGTGCGGGAGAGAGAGTGATGCCATTTACCATAATAGATAGATTGGGTAGGGAAGATACGTGAGATGGAGGAAAGATAGTGAGTTCAATTTTGTCTACATTGAGTTTTAGGAAGCGAGAGGTGAAAAAGGAGGATATGGCTGATAGACACTCTGGGATTTTGGACAGCAGAGGTGACATCTGGGCCACAGAGGTAGATCTGAGTGTTGTCTGCATACAGGTGGTAATGGAAGCCATGGGACTTTATGAGTTGTCCTAGGTCAAGAGTATAGATGGAAAAAAAGTAGGGGCCCCAGGACAGAGCCTTGGGGGACTCCAACATAGAGAGGGCGGGATGAGGAAGTAGTGTGGGAGTGGGAAATGCTGAATGTGCAGTCAGAAAGGTATGAGGCAATCCTGGACAGGGCAAGGTTTTTGATGCCAAGGGAAGAAAGAATCTGTAGCAGTAGGCAGTGGTGGACTGTGGCGAAGGCAGAGGACAGGTCGAGAAGGAGGAGGATGGAGAACTGTCTGTTAGCTTTGGCTGTAAGTCATTAGTAATTTTGGTCAGGGCAGTTTCAGAGGAGTGGTGGGGGCAGAAGCCAGATTGGAGGATGTCAAGGAGGGTATTAGGTTAGTTTCACACTAGCTTTCTCGGGTGCAGTGCAGGGCTGGTGCTTAGCTCCACCCCTGGCCGTGCCCCCTCCGGTCAGCTCCTCCTAGGATCGCATGAGGCTGCATGTGATCAGCGTACCCTATACTTAGCGGTGGGTATGCAGACCGGGCGCTGGTATGATTTTGCTGGTGCTGCGCAGTTTAGGCGCTGCGCCCAGAACACAAAAATACAACACAGCACGTTTTTGTGTGCTGGGCATGGCGCCAAAACTGCACAGCACCAGCAAAATCATACCAGCGCACGACCAACCTAAGCCTAAGTATGCGTACGTAGGGTACGCTGATTGCATGCAGCCTCATGTGATCCTAGGAGGAGCTGACCGGAGGGGGCGCAGCCAGGGGCAGAGCTAAGCGTCGGCCCTGCACTGCACCCAAGAACGCTAGTGTGAAACTAGCCTTAGATGGGAGGTGGGAGGAAAGTTGAGCATGGACATGCTGTTCAAGGAGTTTGAAAGCAAACGGGAGCAGTGATATGGGGCGATAGCTGGACATAGCAGTTGTGTCAAGGTTTGATTTTTTGAGGATGGGTGTTATGGTGGCATGTTTGAAGGCAGGGGGGAAGGTACCAGAAGATAGGGATAGGTTGAAGAGATGGGTTAGGGCTGGAATGATCATGTTAGTGAGGTTGGGGAGCAGGTGGAAAGGGATGGGGTCAAGTGCACAGGTGGTGAGGTGTGATTTGGAAAGGAGATGAGCAAGCTCTCTTTCAGTCATGTTGGAGAGGGAGGTTGTTAGGGAAGGGCAGAGTTCTGGTATGTGGAGTGGTTGGGGTGGTGGAACAGTAAAGGTTTGCCTTGTTTGGTTGATCTTGTTTTTGAAGTAGATGGCAAAGTCCTTAGCAGAGATGAGGGGAGTTGGAGGTGGCAGTGGTGGGCGGAGGAGAGAGTTAAATGGGCTGAACAGTTGTTTGGGTTGTGGGATAATGAAGATACAAGGTTTGTGAAATAGGTCTTTTCAGCAGAGCTGAGGGCTGATTTGAAGGCAAGTGTAGTTTGTTTGAAAGCAGTGAAGTCGTCTGGTAGGCGTGTTTTCTTACAACGCCACTCCGCGACCCTGGATGCTTGTCGAAGTTTTTTGGTGAGGTTGTTGTGCTAGGATTGCCTATTGATTTGTCGCACTTTGCCATGCATGAGAGGGGCGACTGAGTCTATGGCTGACTTTAGGGTGGCGTTGTAGAAAGCGGTGGCACTGTTCGTGTTGTGGAGTGAAGATGTGGAGGACAGAGGTAGAAGAGAGTCTGTAAGTCTGTGAATGTCTAGGTGTGCGAGGTTTCTGCGAGGATGTGATAGTGGCTGGACATGGGGCAGGTAAGAAGGACAAGGATGAGAAGGTGATTAGATGGTGGTCAGATAGGGGAAGGGAGAGGTTGTGAGATTGGGTAGGGAACAGAGGTGGGTGAAGATGAGGTCTAATATATGTCCATATGTGTGGGTGGCTGTGGAGGACACTGAGTAAGTCCAAAGGATGAGGTAAGTGAGAGGAGTTTGGAGGCTGCTGACTGGTGGGTGCCAATGGGGATGTTGAAGTCACCCATGATGATAGTGGGGATGTCAGCAGAGAAAAAGTGGAGGAGCCAGGTGGAGAATTGGTCGATGAAGGCAGTGGTTGAGCCCGGTGGTCAGTATATGACAGCCATTTGGAGATTAGAGGTTGGGTTGAAATTGGTCTTCCAAATGGACAATGACCCAAAGCACACTGCCAAAATGGTAACAAAGTGGCTTAAGAATAACAAAGTCAATGTTTTGGAGCAGCCATCACAAAGCCCTGATATCACTCCTATTGAAAATTTGTGGGCAAAGCTGAAAAGGCAGGTGCAAGCAAATTAACCTACAAACCTGGATCAGTTACACTAGTTTTGTGAGGATTAATGGGCCCAAATTCTGACCAACTATTGTGAGAAGCTTATGGAAGGATATGTCAAAAGTTTGACCTAAGTCATTCAGTTTAAGGGCAATTGTACCAAATACTAATGAAATGTATGTAAACTTTTGACTTTGCTGTAAGTGATAAAAACGTCTTAAAACATTCTCTCTCTCATTCTTCTGGCATTTGGCAAATATTAATAATTATGGCAATTCTAATAGACCTAAAACAGGAAAGGTTTATTATGATTCCATGTCAGATATTGAGAAAAACATGCATACGTGTAATTTTATATAGTGTATGTAAACTTCTAGTTTCACCTCTATCTATGTATCTACAGTTGTGCTCAAATGTTTACATACCCCATCAGAATTTTTGCTTTCTTGACCTATTTTTAGAGGATATGAATGATAACACCAAAACTTTTTCTCCATGGTTAGTGGTTTGGTCAAGCCATTTATTGTCAAACTACTGTGTATTTTTAAATCATAATGCAATACAAAACATCCAAATGACCCAGATCAAAAGTTCACATACCGCATTTGTTAATACCGTGTATTGCCCCCTCTAACATCAATGAGAGCTGAGAACTTGCCTCCTATATATTCAGACATAGTCTGGGGAAGCATTTATGCAGGAGTGCATTTATGTACATTTAATTGAAGTACATTTGATCAAAGTACTGGCAGTTATAACATGGCAGTTAGACAGGGCAGTAGACAGGTAAGACAAATAAATAAATATATCCCCTGTACATTTGGATTACAACAAATATATACCATATGCATTTGTATTATTTATCCTGGCTGCTGCATTCACTCACATCCACCGGCCTTGCATTAACTCTTTACACTCCAACCATATCGGCCCCTCTGTCCTTTCCTCTCCTATGTATAGCACTCATGCTCTTTTCACATTACTAAACAGCACAGATCTATTCATTCATACCATCCAACACATGAGACTCTCTCACAAATCACTTAACCATCTGCTCACTCTTTCTATCCTCCTCCTAGTCGCAGGAGACATCTCTCCCAACCTCGGCCCCCATGTCATAGTAAGTCGAACCCCTCAAGTGCTACACTCAGAAACCCCTCTAATCTTATTAATATTTCCTGCATGCCTTTTATCTCTTTTAATTGTGCCCTTTGGAATTCTTGCTCAGTGTGTAATAAACTCTCCTTCATCAATGACTTCTTTGTTTTTGATTCTCTTAACGTTCTGGATCTTACTGAAACCTGGATCCAGCAGTCAGACACCACCGCTGCTGCTCTTTCATATGGTGGACTATACTTCTCTCATACCCCAAGATCGGACAACAGAGCAGGTAGAGGCGTTGGTCTGCTCCTGTCACCCAAATGTACCTTTCAGGTTATCCCCCAAGTACCCTCACTTGTCTTCCCTTCTTTCGAGGTACATGCTGTCAGACTCTACATCCTCTTCTCCATGCAAGTGGTGGTGGTGTATCGTCCTCCGGGCCCCTCCCATGAGTTCCTGGATCACTTTGCCACCTGGCTTCCACACTATCTCTCCTGTGACATTCCCACCCTCATCATGGGAGACTTCAACATCCCCATTGCGCTTCCCCTCTCACCATCTTCTTCTCACCTTTTATCTCTAACCTCCTCTTTCGGCCTCTTGCAGCGTACTAACTCCACCACGCATGAAGATGGAAACTCCCTCGACTTGATCTTCTGCCGACTTTGCTCAGTGGATGATTTCACAAACTCCCTTCTCTCGCTCTCTGACCACAACCTTCTATCATCCTCTATCAAGAACTGCCATCTTGCCCAGGTCACCCCCACTTTCCACACTTTTAGAAACATACAGGCCATTAACACCCAGAAACTTATGAAGAACTTGCAGCCATCTTTGGCCCCTATCAAGTCCCTCTCATTTCCTGATTCTGCATTGAAGCATTACAATGAAACACTTCAAAGTGCCCTGGATAAAACTGCACCTCCTATACATAGAGCAACTAGGCACAGATGGCAACAACCCTGCCACACACTGCAAACACGCTTCCTACAGCGGTGCTCCAGGTGCGCCGAACGTCTGTGGAGAAAATCTAATCTACCCGAAAATTTCATCCATTAAAAGTTTATGTTTAAAACATACAACACTGCCCTTTACCTCTCAACAAACCTATTTCAACACTCTTATCACCTCACTATCCAATAATCCGAAACGTCTCTTTGACACTTTTCATTCCCTACTCAACCCAAGAGTTCTGGCCCCAACCACGGATCTTCACGCTGATGATCTGGCCAATTATTTCAAAGAAAAAACTGACCATATCTGACAGGCAATTATCTCCCAATCACCTCATACCATGCACTGCCCCCCCTTCCCCACTGCATCTAGCTCACTCTGATTTTGAACCAGTAACAGAAGAAGTAATCAGGCTCCTTACATCTTCTCGCTCTACCACTTGCACCAGTGACCCCATTCCATCACATCTCCTCCAGTCCCTTTTCCCTGCTGTCACCACTCACCTAACAAAAATATTCAAACTCTCGCTCTCTTCCGGTATCTTTCCTTCTTCATTTAAGCATGCCATCATGCAGCCGTTAGTTAAAAACCATCCCTTGCCCAAAACTGTGCCGCTAACTATAAACCTGTCTCTAATCTTCCCTTCATCTCTAAACTCGTGGAACGCCTGGTCCACGCCCGACTTATCCGCTATCTCTCAGGTAACTCTCTTCTCGACCCTCTACAATTTGGTTTCTGCTCTCTACACTCTACTGAAACTGCCCTCACTAAAGTCTCTAATGATCTTCTAACAGCTAAATCTAATGGTCACTACTCCATGCTAATTCTCCTGGATCTCTATGCAGCATTTGACACTGTGGATCATCAGCTACTCCTCACTATGCTCCGCTCCATCGGCCTCAAGGACACCATTCTCTCCTGGTTCTCCTTTTATCTCTGACTGCTCCTTCACTGTATCTTTTTCTGGTTCCTCCTATTCTCATCTTCCTGTTACAGTTGGGGTTCCTCAAGTATCAGTTCTAGGCCCCCTCCTCTTCTCTTTGTATACTGCCCTTTGTAGATTTGGGTTCCAGTACCATCTCTTTGCTGATGACACCCAATTATACACTTCTCCTGATATCGCACCTACCTTTTTAGAGAACACCAGTGATTGTCTTACTGCTGTCTCTAACATCATGTCCTCCCTTTATCTGAAACTTAGCCTGTCAAAAACTGAACTCCTCGTGTTTCCTCCCTCTACTAACCTACCTATGCCCGACATTTCCATTTCTGTGTGTGGCTCCACCATTACTCCCCAGCAACATGCCCGCTGTCTTGGGGTCATACTTGATTCCGAACTTTCATTCACCCCCCACATCCGATCACTGGCTCACTCTTGTTATCTGTAGCTCAAAAACATTTCTAGAGTTCTACCTTTTCTTACTTTCATGTTATGGATGGGTCACCGAGGAGGATAACAGGACCAGCCAAGCCACAGAAAACCAGAGAGGTTGGAATCTAAGCGGATTGCAGACCCCTGATCCTATCCACACAACTAGCAGTAGCCGTGGAGCATACCTACGATGCCCTAGATGCCTCGGCACAGCCAGAGAACTTACTCAGCCTAAAGCAAGAAAGGTGAAATTTAAACTGCCCCGGAGCAGACCCCAAAGGAATAGACAGCCCGCAAACATATATTATCGGTGAGACAAGATGAAAACACATACACAGGCAGAAAAATAGACTGAGCAAATGATGGGGCCTAAACTGACTAGACAGGACAGGAAAGGAAAGACACTGTCTGCAATCCTGCAAATAAACCTGAAAAATCCAACACGTCTGATGCACAAAAAACACTGAAGTCACCCGACTTCGCCCCGACTATATCAGCACTCTGGCATTTACTGAAAGCAAAGCAAAAAGAGACCAGTATAACAGGGGATAAAACAAACTGACACAATCAGTAACATATGGGCGGTTATCCAGCACAGCCCCAGCAGGAGCATGCTGACCCGCACAAAGCAGAGATAGACAAAACCAGATGAAATGCAAAAAGATTAGCAAATGAGCCACTTAGCTGAACCATGCAGGAACAGAATAGGAGACATCAGACATCAGACCTCAGACCTCAGAAGGCACAGGAAGAAAATTACCAGCAGGGATTGAAGGAAGTCAGCTGTCTTAAATACACAAGTCAGAAACCCCAGATCTCCAATCGTCATCATCATTATGAAGTGGCAAGCCTCTGTCAATCTGACCAGCTCCACTACCTTCAGTAACCACCAGAGGGATCCCAGAAAGGGAATTCACAACAGTACCCCCCCTTGAGGAGTGGTCACCGAACCCTCATCCACACCACCAGGCCGGTCAGGATGGGCCCAATGAAAAGCACGAGCCAATCTTTCGTCATGAATGTCAGAAGCAGTACCAAGTACTGGAGTCTCCATCTAGCCAAACCAGAATCCAATATCTTCTCTACCTTATACTCCAAATTACCTTTAACCAATACAGGGTCAGGAGGCGCCGCCATGGGAACTACTGGCTCCACAATCCTCTTAAAACAAAGATTTATTAAAAACGTTATGAATCTTAAATGTAACTGGAAGAGCCAAACGGAAAGAAACGGGGTTAAGGATTTCCAAAATCTTATAAGGTCCAATGAATCTGGGCTTGAATTTTGGTGACACAACCTTCATAGGAATATTTTTTGAAGACAACCAAACCATATCACCCACTTTAAACTGGGGACCAATGGTCGTATGCTGGTGGGAAAACCGTTGGGCCTTTTCCTGAGTGGGACAACTTATCCACTACTTGGTCCCAAATCTGCTGCATTCTCTCTACCACAGAATACACACTTGGGCAGGCCGAAGATTCCACCTGCACTGAAGAAAATCGAGGATGAAACCCAAAGTTACAGAAAAAAGGCGACGTCAAAGTGGCAGAACTAGCCCTATTGTTTAGCGCGAATTTGGCCAAGGGCAAAAGTGAGACCCAGTCATCCTGATCAGCAGATATGAAACATCTCAAATAGGATTTCAAAGTCTGGTTTGTTCTCTCAGTCTGCCCATTGGTCTGAGGATGAAATGCAGAGGAGAAGGATAACTGAATTCCCAGTTTGGAACAAAAAGCTCTCAAAAATCTGGAAACAAACTGGACTCCTCTGTCCGACACAATGTTCTCAGGAATCCCGTTCAAACGAACTACCTGTTGTAAAAACAAGGGCACTAACTCAGAAGAAGATGGCAACTTTGGGAGTGGTACAAGATGGACCATCTTAGAAAATCTATCACAGATCACTAAGATAACAGTCATTCTCTGAGAGACAGGAAGATCAGAAATAAAATCCATTGAGATATGGGTCCATGGCCTCCTGGGCACCGGCAAGGGCATCAAAAAACCACTAGAACGATAACAGGGCTTGGACTGAGAACAAGTCCCACAGGACTGCACAAAATTCCTGACATCACGAGATAAGGCAGGCCACCAAAAAGACCGACTCACCAAATCTCTGGTACCAAAAACACCTGGATGACCAGCCAACATGGAGCAATGAATTTCAGACATTACTCTTTTCCTCCACTGGTCAGGGACATACAATTTTCCCATAAGGCAACGTTCAGGTTTGTCCTTCTGAAATTCCTCCAGGGCACATCTCAAATCGGGTGAGATGGTGGAAAGAACTACACCCTCATTTAGAATGGTAGTAGGCTCGGTCACATCAAGAGAATCAGCAAAGAAACTCCTTGAAAGGGCACCTGCCATAGCATTCTTAGTGCCCGGAAGAAAAGAGACCACAAAATTAAAACGCATGAAATACAAGGCCCACCTAGCCTGTGTGGGATTCAAGCGTTTAGCTGATTCAAGATAAATCAAATTCTTGTGGTCAGTGAGGACCACAACTTGATGTCTAGCTCCCTCCAACCAATGTCTCCACTCTTCAAATGCCCATTTCATGGCCAACAAATCCCGATTCCCCACGTCATAGTTACGTTCAGATGGGAAAAATTTTCGAGAAAAGAAGGCACAGGGATTCATCTTACAAGTCACCGGATCTCTTTGGGACAAAACGGCTCCTGCACCAATCTCAGAAGCTTCTACCTCCACCTGAAATGGGAGTGAGACATCAGGTTGCCGTAGAACTGGAGCAGAAGTGAATCTCTGCTTGAGCTCCTGAAATGCCGAGGCTGCCTCTGGAGACCAATTCACCACATCAGAGCCCTTTTTGGTCAAATCAGTCAATGGTTTAACAATAACAGAAAACTTGCTTATAAATTTACAGTAGAAATTAGCAAAACCCAAAATCTTCTGGAGAGCCTTCAAAGAAGTGGGCTGAACCCAATCATAAATGGCCTGTACCTTGGCCGGGTCCATTTCAATAGTAGACGGGGAAAAATTGGATCCCAAAAATTAAATCCTCTGTACACCAAAGAGACACTTCGATCCCTTAACATACAGAGAATTTTCCCTCAAAATCCGGAACACAGTCCGGACATGTTCCACATGAGAATCCCAATCACTCGAAAAGATCAAAATATCATCCAGATAACTGATCAAAAACTTATCCACAAAGTCCTGGAAAATATTGTTCATAAAAGATTGGAAGACATAAGGGGCATTAGTGAGCCCAAAAGGCATCACCAGGTACTCAAAATGTCCCTCCGAGGTATTAAACGCTGTCTTCCATTCATCCCCGTGCTTGATGCGAATCAGATTATACGCCCCCTGAGGTCAAGTTTGGTTAACCAACAGGCACTTTTAACTCTGGAAAATAAATAAGAAATCAGGGGTAACGGATACTGATATTTAACAGTGATTTTGTTAAGGGAACGATAGTCAATACATGGCCTTAATGAGCCATCTTTAGTGGCCACAAAAAAAACAGCACCTAAAGGTGAAGAGGATGGTCTAATATGACCCTTCTCCAACGACTCCTTGATATAAGATCGCATAGCATCATGTTCGGGTACCGATAAGTTGAAAAGCCAACCCTTGAGAAATTTACACCTGGGCATTAACTCAATTGCACAGTCATAACTCCTATGAGAAGGCAAAGACGCAGACTAACTCTCACTAAATACATCAGAAAAATCAGCCAAATAGTCAGGAATATCATGAGACTGGGGAGAGGTGGAGAAAACAGGAGTGTCACTAAGAACACATTGACAACCCCAACTCACCACAGACACAGATTTCCAGTCCAAAACAGGATTATGAGTTTGCAACCAAGGAAAACCAAGAACAACAGTATCATGCAAATTGTGCAACACCAAAAATGTACAATTCACTTGGTGGTCCGGGGCGACCCGCATTATCAACTGGGTCCAAAACTGGGGTTTATTCTCCGCCAAAAGAGTAGCCTCAATACCCCTCAAAGAGATAGGAGTCCGCAGGTGTATCATGGGAAAACCACAACGTTTGGCAAAGTCAAAATCCATCAGATTCAAAGCTGCTCCTGAATCAACAAAAGCCTTAGTGGAAAATGTAGACAAGGAGCAGATCAAGGTAATTGTCAAAAGGAACTTAGGCTGTACACTAGCCACCGTAATAGCATGAGCAAAACACTTTTCTCATTTAGGGCAGACAGAAATAGTAAGAGAGGCGTCCCCACAGAAAAAACACAACTTATTACACCTTCTAAACTCCTGACGTTGCGCCCTAGACAAAATCCTATCGCATTGCATGGGTTCAGCAGTTCGTTCGAAAGGCGGCAACGCCTCTCGTGTAGTTTTAGGTTCATGCAAACGCCGATCAATTTGAATGGCCAATGACATGGAGTCGTGAAGACCAGATGGGACAGGAAATCCCACCATAACATCTTTTACAGTTTCTGCCAAACCCTTCCGAAAGAAAGCTGCTAGGGCATCGTCATTCCATTTAGTAAGGACTGCCCACTTTCAGAATTTTTGACAATATAACTCTGCAGAATCCTGACCCTGGTTCAATGCCAGTATGGTTTTCTCAGCTTGATCAATAGCATTAGGTTCATCATACAACAACCCCAGGGCTTGAAAAAATGCATCCACATTAGCCAGAATAGGATCTCTGGGTGTGAAAGAAAAAGCCCAATCTTGGGGATCGCCGTGCAGCAGGGAGATGATAATTTTAACCTGCTGCACAGAGCTCCCCGATGAGTTAGGTTTCAAAGCAAAAAATAGTTTACAATTATTTTTAAAAATCAAAAATTTAGACCGATCCCCAGAAAACACATCAGGAGTAGGGATTTTTGGTTCAACAGCAGATGACTGAGCGAGATAGACAGAAATTCACCGCACTTCAGCAGCGAGCTGCTCAACACGATCAGACAATTGCTTAGTCTCCATTTAGACAAAAAATATCCTCCTACGGCCCCAGAAAAAAAAGAGGAAAAAATCAACAACAAAAAAATTCTGACACATTTTTTTTTTTTTTTTTAATTCTTTCCTTCTTTAGAGTACCCTAGAGTCTACAGTTTGGCTAGTGGTTCTGTTATGAATGGATCACCGAGGACAGGACCAGGCCAAGCCACAGAAAACCAGAGAGGTTGGAAACTAAGCAGATTGCAGACCCTTGATCCTATCCACACAACTAGCAGTAGCTGTGGAGTGTACCTACAATGCCCTAGACGCTTCGGCATGGCCGGAGAACTAACTCAGCCTAAAGCAAGAAAGGTGAAATCTAAACGGCCCGGAGCAGACCCCAAAGGAATAGACAGCCCCCAAACATATATTGTCGGTGAGACAAGATGAAAACACATGCGCAGGCAGAAAAATAGACTGAGCAAATGTTGGGGCCCAAACTGACTAGACAGGACAGGAAAGGAAAGACACTGTCTGCAATCACGCAAAAAACACTGAAAAATCCAACACTTCTGATGCACAAAAAACACTAAAGTCACACAACTTCGCCCCCACTATATGAGCACTCTAGTATATACTGAAAGCAAAGCAAAAAGAGACCAATATAACAGGGGACAAAATAAACTGACACAAGCAATAACATATGGGCAGTGATCCAGCACAGACCCAGCAGGAGTAAGCTGAGCCGCACAAAGCAGAGATAGACAAAACCAGATCAAATGCAAAAAGATTAGCAAATGAACCACTTAGCTGAACCATGCAGGAACAGAGCAGGAGACATCAGACCTCAGAAGGCACAGGAAGAAAACCACCAGCATGGATTGAAGGAAGTCAGCTGTCCTAAATACATCAGTCAGAAACCCCAGATCTCCAATCGTCATCCTCATTATCAGATGGCAAGCCTCTGTCAATCTGACCAGCTCCACTACCTCCAGTAACCACCAGAGGGATCCCAGAAAGAGAACTCGCAACACCTCTGTCAATCTGACCAGCTCCACTACCTTCAGTAACCACCAGAGGGATTCCAGAAAGAGAATTCACAACACTTTCGACTCTTATTCATTCTCGTTTGGACTATTGTAACTCTCCCCTCTCCAGTCTGTCCTGAATGCTGCAGCCAGGATCATATTCCTCACCAATCGTTATACCAATGCCTTGTGCCAGTCCTTACACTGGTTACCCATACACTCCAGAATTCAGTATAAGCTTATTACCCTCACCCATAAAGCACTTCATGGCTCAGCACCACCACCCTACATCTCCTCCCTCGTCTCAGCCTACCACCGTACCCATGCTCTCCGCTCTGCTAATGACCTGTTAATGACCTGAGGTTAACATCCTCAATAATCATAACCTCCCACTCCAGTCTCCAAGAGTTTTCACGTGCTGCGCCAATTCTTTAGAATGCACTACCCAGGTTAATATGATTAATCTCCAATCCCCACAGTTTTAAGCGTACCCTAAAAACGCATTGTTCAGACTGGCCTACTACCTTAACGCATTAACCTAAATATATATATGAGTTAGTGACTCTAGGTTAAGCACCTGTTCACACTTGTATTCATTAACCTTCTGACTGAGCACTCCACCTGTTAGCTATAGACATTTTTAATCAAAGCAGGGCCACTACCCCTCCACAGAGATATAGACTTCAGTCTAAGGAGAGGATTTACATAGGTTCCCATTCAGATAAAGACTTCAGTCTAAGTGAGAATTGGCATTAGGCTAGGGTCCTGGAAAGCGAGAGATGCCTTACCGTGGCTTCCAGGTATTCATAAATTGGTCATTTTCTGTGCTAAACTTTCTCAATTTTTCATACTTCTAATGCAGTAATGCAATTCATTTTTCATATTTCATGTGTGCATGTTATGGTGCTACAGTGTGCTTCCCTTTTTGTTTGAATGTATATGAGTTGGTAACTCTAGGTTAAGCACCTGTTCACACTATGTTTATGTTTGGATGTGACGGTCAGTTTTTGAAATTTGGAATGTCCAAGTACGTCCCATGCGCAGCTTCTGGGCTAATGATTGCAAATTTGCCTCCAGTATTTCCTTCAACTTTGACCAAGTTTCCTGTGCCTTTGTAACTCACACATCCCCAAAACATCAGAGATCCACCTCTGTGCTTTACAGTAGGAATGTTTTTTCTTTCATCATAGGTCTTGTTGACCTCTCTCCAAATGTAACGTTTATAGTTGTGGACAAAAAGTTCAATTTTGGTCTCATCACTCCAAATTACCTTGTTCCAGAAGTTTTGAGGCTTGTCTCTGTGCTGTTTTGAGTATTGTAGGCAAGATACTTTGAGGCATTTGTGCAGTGATGGCTTTCTTCTGGCGACTCGACCATGCAGCCCATTTTTCTTCAAGTGCCTGCTTATTGTGCATCTTCAAACAGCCACACCGCTAGTTTTCAGAGAGTCCAGTGTTTCAGCTGATGTTATTTGTGAGTTTTTCTTTGCATCCCAAACAATTTTCCTGGCAGTTGTGGATGAAATTTTTGTTGGTCTACCTGACCATGGTTTTGTTTTTACAGAGCCCCTGATTTTCCATTTGTTAAACACAGTTTAAACGCTGATGACCGCCAGTATCAATTCGTTGGATATCTTTTTGTATTCTTGTAAGTTTTCTGACTGAGAATAGCAAAGTTGTTGCAGATCCCAAATGGGTTTTTTCTGCAATCCTTTTTGAGAAGCCTTTACTTCTTCACTTTCAAACTTCACACCAGTTTTATTTCCTTAAAAAAAAGGATAATTTTTGAACTGCTTGTGAAAATGCCATTGATTTTAAATTTAGCAAAGAAATAAACTTTTGATACTCACCAAACAGGGACAAAGTTTTCACCACCCCATGTGAAAAAGCCATGGCTCTTTCTGTTTGCACCACCTATGTATATGCACAAGTGAAGCAAGCAACGGCTCCATAAAGGGATAATTGTGTTACTGATTTTACAATTTAAGCAGTTTTAAAAGTTTGATACTGCAGTGTGTTGTTAAATAGAATGTTAGTTACCCTCAGTTACTATCTGTTTTCTTTGACCAAATAAGTTGACGTCAAATGGACATTAAAATTTCTTTGCTTGCATTGCTTGCATTATAGAGCTCAAAAGGGTGTCCGTACAATCCTAGGCGACCTCTGAGTGTTTTACATATATTTTCTGAGCAAATGGAGGTTTTGTAACATTAAGGCTAGTTTCACATTTGCGTGTCCGGGGGCAGCGACGGCCTGCGCACGGCCGTCGCTAAGCCCCGCCCCCTGCTGCGCCTCCGCCGGTAGCCCGACTCCGGTCGCATGACGCTGCATGCGTCATACATCCCCTATCTTTATCACTGAGGACGCAGGCCATGCGCAGTATGCGTTTGGCAGCGCCTGTGTCCTTTTGACGGTGCGCCGAGCGCAACCAAATTGCAACAGGTTGCGTTTGGCGCTGGTCGGCGCACCGTCAAAAGGACGCATGCACCGCCAAACGCATACTGTGCACGGCCTGCATCCCCAGTGGTAAAGATAGGGGACGCAGGACGCATGCACCGTCATGTGCAGGTGGGCGGAGCTACCGGAGGAGGCGCGGCAGGGGGCAGGGTTTAGCGGCGGCCGTGCACAGGCCGTCGCTGCGCCCGGACACGCAAATGTGAAACTAGCCTAAGAATTAAATATTTGGAGCAGCTTTGTTTAAGATTCCAAGTTTCAAAAGATCCGCTCATCGGTAATTCTTATTACTTTTGCAGCTTTCTAAGACGTACGGCCCAGTGTTCAGTATAACGATAGGAGTCCAGAAGATGGTTGTGCTTTGCGGATATGATGTCGTGAAAGAAGCTCTTGTTAACCACGCAGAATATTTCTCCGAAAGACCTAATTGGCCGGCTTTCACTGATTATTCAAGAGGATACGGTAATATTTATAATGGATGGAACATTTTATATCTAGAGTTACACCGATAAATAATAAGTAGCGATGGAAAATGTACTCCATGAAAAAGAGAAAAATTCCCATTGTACTCACATTTTGGAAACACCTGTCTTTATCTTCAGGAGCCTCATTTTAAATACTGCAGGGTGTGAGAAAGGTCCTTCTTGACACTGCTGCTTCGAGGGCATGGCGTGATAATCTTAATTGAGAAGAAAAATCTGCTCTCAAGGATTTTGCCAAAAAATTCTGAGTTAGTTATTAGAAAATCTGACAAGAGTGCCTGTGTTGTGGTCCTTGATGTTGCAGAGTATGAGAATTATGAATATTTGACTTTGGATGATAATTGCACCTACAAAATTGTGGCTGCTAATCCTACAGATATTTATAAGAATAAATTCTGCAGTCTGGTTCAGGTAGGGAAACAGATGGATTTTGAATAAAAAAATAAAACATTTCTTAATCAAAAATCATTTAGCTGTGGAGACACGGGGGTCGGTGGGTGCTCTTGTTCGCTGGCTCGGGACCACATGGACCAGGGATCATCTCACTGAACACCCGCTCTCCTTTTCCTGTGGTCATCATGCTGCACAAACAACACAGGGTGAGGGTAAAACACAATGGCAATACTTTTTTGAACCACCAACAGACTATAACATATAGAACTGTATCAGCAAAGTAGCCAAAATTACAGAGACTCACCCTTCCACTGACTCCTCGGGATCAGAGCAGCTGCGACTTTTGGCTTCTAAGGCCGTCTACACCCACCTGTGGCACCCTGATTTTGGCAGCCACCCACAGAAAGGAGGTAACAAAAAGCTTAGGAAGCTGACAGTCCATTGAGGCATATGGGCAGGTGACTGGATGGTCCCAACCGGGCTTCTCTAAATATCTCCCTGGGAGCCAGGTGACCGGATGGGCCGGGCCAGACCTGGCTTCTCCGAATGTGTCCATGGGTTCTGTGATAGTCAGTGGAGAAGCTATGTATTCTTTCTATCCAGGGTCAATGTCATTAAGCTGGCATCTATTAGAATGTCATATCTGTGTCCCTTTTGATTGTCATATCAGAGTTTTTATGGAGATTCTCTGCGCTGCTGGATGGTGGAAAATGGCAGTCTGAGATGCAATTTAATTAGTTAATAGTGGCTTTTATTTAATTCAGAAATGAATTAAAACCACTATTAATTTATTAAATTGCATCTCGGATTACCATCTGTCCACCATCCAGCAGCAGAATCTCCACAAAAACTCGTTTGATATGGATATCTAATGGTTACAGTGTGACCCGTGGATCTGCAGCAGCTGTTAAGTATTAACTACAAGTGATTAAAATACCTACACCAGGTGAGGACCTTCTGGTACATCTCCCTGGATGTTTATGTAGATAAAACCCTATTTTGCGCTCAGGCTCGGACAGGCCCACAGGGTAACAGGGGAATCCCCCGGTGGGCCACTATGCAGATCTGGGCCCCAAACCCACTATATGGATAGTACTAGGCATAATTCACTTGATTTGCTCTGTACAGAAAAAAGCAGCATCTCATCATTCATTAAGCAAACTACCAAGCGTTTTATTATTTAGAGATATGGGTACATTTGTGAATGAAGGGAGTGTAGTATTTGTATGCAGGTGAAAAGTGGGCCCCTCAAAGTCAATGTTACTGGTGGGCCCTGGGCACCCCAGTCTGACACTGTTTGCGCTATCTCTTTCTCATTAGTATTTTTATCCCTCTTGAAGGAGCCATGGTGCTCTGGCTGTTGTTTTGTCAAGTCATTCTTGATACAGGGACATATGCCCCTTATATAGTTCACAAATATCCTTCAAGCCATCATCCACAGGTCAAGGGGAAGGTGTGATGAGATTCCCATTGTTTGAGTATTTAATCAATCGGTTTAGTGTGTCCTCCGCAGCTCTGCAGGTAAACAAGTCACACAGACCCACACAATGGTCAGTCAACATATTAACAAACATTGATTGTTCAACATCATGTCACATAAGATTTGCTTCTCATTTTGCACTCTTAACAGTTTTTTTTCCATGATTGCCCTTTATTTAGCTCCATTTAATTTCCTATCAACTCTCACTAGTTCCTCCCACCAGCCCAGGTTTGCGTAGCTTGCATGGATTGCCCATGGCAGTGCCTCTAAGCTGGTGGTAGGTTTTCCCATCAAAGGTAAAAAAATTGCTTCTCAAAATAAATTTGACAAATGTCATCACAAAGTCGTGGAAATTGTTTATGTGGGAAAAACAATCAGGGAATTTAGGAGAAGGGTGGGGGGACATTTAGGAGATATTCACAATGGAAGAGATACACCATTGGCCAAACATGTTAACGGATATCATAGGGGAAACATTGAGGTCATCAAATTCATGGGTATTGTCAAAATCAAACCACCCATGAGAGGAGGAGATTTTGATAGGATGATACTACAGAGAGAAAACCTCATGTCTTTAAATGAACAACTAAGCTATAGAAGTTTCTTGTAAAAGATATAATGTATTATATGATGAATATGCATATGTGCATATTATACTCTGTAGGTATCATGAAATGAATGACAGGGGCACCATATATGGCATAAATTTATCTGTCCGTTATCCCTTTTTCTCCCAAATAAGGATAGTGAATGAGATATCATTCCCCTGTCATAATTCTTTAATGCTACCATCTCTCTCCGCTTCCTTTCCTTATTTGTGAGTTTATTCATCTAATATCGTTTTTTCTGTTATTAATCAAATGAGTGGTCCTGTGCACAAGACTGACATGTGTAAACAGGTGCTCGGCTACTATTCTGCCTCTTCCTGATAACTGTAAATCCCAAGCATTCTAATTATCAGCATCTTAGATAATTGTTGTAACTCATACTCACGCCACCCGGCATCCGCAGATAGTTTTAACTCCACCGGCAATGCAACTGTAGAAAGACCAGTAAAAATGATGCTGTTTTCTTCCAAAATCTTGTATTAGTTTACAATGAACAGTAGGTAAAAAGGAGTAATCTGTACAGGGGAGTACACATGAGTCTTGAGTAATGGCTGCTTTAGACTTAACTGAAGAAGAAGGGAGGAGCAATCTAATACAGAGCTCAACTACGGGAGGGACATAGGGACAATCTTCACACAGTCTAATTCTACCTAGCACCACAAGGAATTTGCTGATTGGAGGAAAAACTCAACACAGAGAGTTTGAATTCGTCAGATTTCATAAGTCCTTGTGCGACCAAGAAGTCAACTCTGTCCTTCGACGTCATGAAACCTGCAATGAGAGGAGAGAAGAAAGAACTATGCAACAATAATGCAGTAATAAAGTCCATACTTACAGTAAAATGTATTCTGTTATGATTGGGTCATCGAGGAGGAAAACAAGACCAAGCTAAGCACAGAAAACCAGAGAGGTTGGTAACTAAGCGGTTTGCAGACCCCTGATCCTATCCACACAACTAGCAGTAGCCATGGAGTGTACTGTGATAAAACACTCCGGGATCGCCTTTGCTGGGGTCAAAGGTCACGTGCGTTCAGCATGAAACTCAGGCGCAGAGCTGGGATTCGGGTATAACTGACACTGGGTCAGATTTATTAATTGTGAAAGCAATGCATAAAGAAAAAAAACCATAAAACAAATCCTTGCCTGTCCGGCACTACTAAACAAAGTACAACCTAACTACCAACTGGCGGGCTTCTCCCTTCCAGCCAAACCACAGTTGCAGTGGGCACTGCTTTCACTCGCGTGTGTCTCTCACACAGACAGGCTCTCTGTGTTCCCAGGCTGAGACACTCACACAACCACCTGGCATCCTTTTATATCCACCTCCCATTATTCATTAGCAAGCAGGTGCGATACTGACCAGACTAGACCACATAGGAAATGAATCTAGGCGAGATATACCTGCCCTCATCCACTATTCCCACATGATTCTCACAGTACCTATAATGATTCTAGATGCCTCGACACAGCCGGAGAACTAAATAAGCCTAAAGCAAAAAAGGGGAAATATAAACTGCCCCAGAGCAGACCCCAAAGGAATAGACAGCCCCCAAACATATATTGTCGGCAAGACAAGATGAAAACACAAACACATGTAGGAAAATAGGCTGAGCAAACGATGGGGCCCACACTAACTAGAAAGGACAGGATATGAAAGAAACTGTCTGCAATCACGCAAAAAACCCTGCAAAAATGTCCAACACTTCTGATAGCAAAAAACTCTGAAGTCACTAGACTTCACCCACTATATCAGCACTCTGGCATATTCCGAAAGCAGAGCAAAAAGAGACCAATCTAATAAGGTGCAAAAAACAAACTGGCACAAACAGTAACATAAGTATGGAAATTCAGCACAGCCCCAGCCGGGGCTGGCTGACCACATAAAACTGAATAGACAAAACGAAATCAAATGTGAACAATAGCAAAGAACACTTAGCTTGAGCATGCAGGGACTGAACTGGAAACTAAGACCTCAGGAGGCAGGAAAAATCACCAGCAGGGATAGAGGGTGTCGGCTGTCTTAAATCCAGTCAGAGACTCCAGATGTCCAATCGTCGTCCTCATTATCAGGTGGCAGGCCTGTCAATTAGATCAGCTCCATTACCTCCTGTAACCACCAGAGGGAGCCTGGAAAGAGAACTCGTGACTCCTCTGTCAATACAACCAGCTCCACTACCTTCACTAGCAACCAGATGTAGGCCAGAAAGTGAATTCACAACAGTATTCCTTGAATGAAAAATAGAAAATAAGTCCAATGGAAAAAAAACATCTTCGGATTGGGGAAGCCGCAAAATGCAACTCTTCCACCAACCCAACAGTAGAATTTCTAATCCACAAAGGGAAGTTTAAAGTTCAGTTGGACACTGATAGTCCTGTGTCCAAGCACGGCAGCAGCATGTGGAGGCATGCTCCCCACCGTGGCAGAGTCCAGCAACAAGTTAGGTTCATGTGACTCCTGCTCAAAGGATCCAGCAGAATGAAGCACTCAGAGAGGTTCCTGTGGCTGTAGTCTTTGTAGATGCGTTGTAGGAAACGTAGATTTGAATTGTCAGATCGTTGTTGTTGACACTTAGTGTAGTTTGACATCTCCTTCATCCAGTAGTGATGTGGGTCTGGCAGGGGAGACAAGTCATGGCGATCTGACATGATAAGGGATTTGTAAGTGGAGTTGTTGCTTGGATGCTTTGTCTGGAAGCTACAGACGTTGCCGATGATAACCCAGCCTAGCTCGAGGCGATGGGTCTACGGTTTATTGAGTAGTCCGTGGATTTGTTGCCGCATCTTGTGCAGTCATATAATGTCTCTGCTGAGGAGAATTAGGATGTCTGCCTTGTCGTCCAGGGGTGGCATCTCTTTGGCTATCATTCTGAGATGAGGATGTTGAAGAGCGTCTTCTGTCGTTGGGATTTCTTCCCTGTTGAATGGTATTTGGTTACACTCAACAAGTGTGGGTAGTGGTATCTCCATGGAGTCCTTCTCAAGAGAAGTTATTATGAGGCCACCGGCCCTTCTTCCAGAGGTTTTTATAACACCACTGCAGGTGCCCAAAGTGTAGGGATAGACATCTCCTTTTAAGTCGAACAAGTCAATGAGTTCTGACCTAGTCAAAGATTTGTTGCTCTGGTCATCCAGACTAACGTACACCTTGACTGCCTTCTCTGGAATAGACCCTTGCCAGGAAAAACTTCGTGCAGAACTTGTCTCAAAGACCTTCTCTGCAGATTTCAGTACATGAGGAAGATACCGCAACATGGCTTGTCGCTTGGTCTGAACTCTCCCCGCCATGGCTTGTGGTGGCAGGTGTAGACACAGAGTCATGCTGTGATGGATGGAGCGCTTGTACGTGGTCTTCGCTGTTGCACTCTAGACATTTGATGGCGATGACACAGTCCTTCGCAAGATGTTCATTAGAAGCGCAGCACCTGAAGCATACTCCAAAGTTCTTCAAGAGCTCGATTCGTTCTTGAAGTGGTTTCTTCCTGAAGCCGACGCACTTCAGGGGATGTGGCAGTTTGTGAATTGGACACTGGCAGTTTGGATTTTCCACCTTCTCACCTTCATTGCCTTTGTCTGGTGCTGATGTCTGTGTAGGCATGACATCTGTCTCTTTTTGCGGACACTGGACCGCTGCGGATATTGTTGTGAGAGCACGAACTATTGTACTTAGGAGATGACGCAGAGCAGCTGGGTTCTTCATAGCAGAAGCTGGGGTTGGTTTTGCACTCTGCAATATCCTTGATGAAGTCTCAGAAATAGGAAAATGGAGGAAAAGAGACTTGGTATTGTCTTTTGTAGTTTGACCCTCGTGCGGTCAACCTTTCTTGTATGTTGTAGGGTAACTTGGCAACTATGGGATTGAGTTGCACACAGCCTAGAGAGTATCCCACATAAAGTAAATTAAAACATCACCTTTAATGAACCATTAAAAGGACATAACACACAGAAACATTACAAAAAAGTACTCATGTGAACCAGTGCTCAATAAAAAATGGTTTGGTCTCACCATTGGAATTAGATATAGCATTCCAGCATCAGGGCTCTAGGAATTTTGAACTGTCCTTGCCGGATATTTTGGGGAAATCGCTTGAATAATGCATTCTCTATAGCTTTGGAACTGCCAAAGCTACATGCTAGTCAGACCAGCTGCTGGATTACTGATGTGGCCGGATCTGAGCCTCTTGACCCAGTTTGTGGATTGAGGTCCGAGCCACCTGATTAGCAGATCCAGGTCTTCAGCAGCAGTGATGTCAAGGTCACTAATTGTGGCTTTAAAGGCACATTTCCAACCTCCATAATTCTCTGGTTGATCATCAAACCTTGTGAGAATGGTCTTGCTAAGTTCACGCGAACCATGTACCTTGCAAAGTCAGACATGTCAGTTTTCTCTGACTTTGGGAAGGCAATTGCTGGCTGAGTAGCGCTGTTCATATGGTCTGTAGCATCTTGACTTAGAAATGCAGGATAGTATGGTACGGCATAAGCATTTAGTGCAGTAACCGGTTTACTGAGAATAGTTTTTGCCATACATGTGTCTGGAGCTGTATGGCTTTGCTGGGGTGTAGGATCTGGCTCTGTATTGAAGCATGAAGGAAGTTCGGGTTTGAATGTTTGTGGCACGTTGGACTGACCTTGAAAGCTGGGAGCTGCAGATGGATCGACATCCTGATGCTTTGGAGAGGGGTCGGTACTGACGGGAAAGTTGTTGGTGGTAAGAGGTTTGCTGGCTTGTCTCAGCATGCAGTCTCTAGTGCGCTTAAGTGAGTCTTCCATGTCAAATTTGCACAAATTGAGGCTGCCTCCTTGGCTCCCAACTAGGGCTTGCTGGAAGACCTTTAGCTTTGCCATGGCTGCTGGATATTCACATTCCTTCTGCAGGGCTTCAATTTCCACCCTCTTGCATGCAGATTCAGCTTCCATCTCTGTTTTCTTGCATGCAGATTAAGCTTCCATCTCTGCTTTCTTGCATGCAGATTCAGCTTCCATCTCTGCTTTCTTGCTTGCAGATTCATCTTCCATCTCTGCTTTCTTGCATGCAGATTCAGCTTCCATGTCTGCTTTCTTGCGTGCAGATTCCGTTTTCCTCTCTGCCTTCCTTCGGGCGAAAACGGCTTGCACTTTCGTAGATTCCTCTTCGGCACATGCTGTTATGAATTGCTCATTGAGGGCTGAGTACCTAGATGAGCTTGATTTGACTGAGTGCTTCTGTATTGTTCAAAAAGTCATGTACGGTGCAGTCTCGTCGGCATTGAGCTGTTAGAAGTCCTGAAGTTCTTTTAGAGAGTCTGGCGTATTTAATTTCAGCAGAGTAGAGCTGTATTTTTTACAAGTGTCTTTATAAGATTGGTATGCAGAGCACAATTGTTCAAGGGCTCCCTCTGGTGGCAACTCGTGAGAGCCAGGCACAGTTAGGACAGTTACTTGGTTCAGCACTTTTTTCCATAGGCAAGTTGTGTGGTGGAGCAATTCAGTTTTGGTGGATTCTAGGTTCTCTTTGACCTTCCTTGTATGATTGGTTGATCGTTTGGATCTTTCACTGCGAACTGTGAGAAGTTCTGTTTCCATTTCTTGCTGCTGCAGGACTGGCAGTGAATGGGTTCTTTTAGTCTCGGACATAGTGGCAGGAGTGCAAGGGTGGGGGCTGTTCTGGCTCCTGGTTGTCAAGGAGACCAATACAAAGTTTCAACTAGATGAGTTGAAGAGCACAGAATGTGATACAAGTCTATGAAAACTGCAGCTTCTCAATAGCTTATAGATGATCCTTTCTCTGCATTACAGACTGTGAACTGTTCTTAGTAACAGGTTAAATCTTTCACTGTGCGATTTTATGAAGTGAAGAGCACAGAATGTCTGCAACCATGTAAGCTGCTGTTGTTGTGGCTTTAAGTTAGCCTTAAAAACAATCCTATTCTTGGATTACAGCTGTTTACTATTCCTGGTCACAGCTATCCTTTTTTACTATTCTGACTCTTCCTGATGGCTGTAAATCCCAAGTGTTCTATCAGCTTTTTAGATAATTGTGTAACTTGTACTTACACCACCAGGCATCCTCAGATAGTTTTAACTCCACCGGCAATGCAACTGTAGAAAGACCAGGAGAAACGATGCTGATTTCTTCCAAAATCTTGTATTAGTTTACAATGAACAGTAGGTAAACAGGAGTAATCTGTACATGGGAGTACACATGAGTCTTGAGTAATGGCTGCTTTAGACTTAACTGAAGAAGAAGGGAGGAGCAATCTAATACAGAGCTCAACTACAGGAGGGACATAGGGACAATCTTCACACAGTCTAATTCTACCTAGCACCAACAGGGAATTTGCTGATTGGAGGGAAAACTCAACACAGAGAATATATATAGTACAGGTTGTTCCCATTCGTGGGACACAACAGATACAAAAGCGCAGAAGATGAGAACACAGTGGTAATTTAGCCAAAGAATATTTATTATTTATTAATTTAATACAACAGGCTAGATGATTAGCATACATAATTAAGAAAGTTTGTCAATTTATTGAAATGCAGTGAAGTATTTTACAATGGAAATGTACACCTCTTTTTTTGAGGGTAGAAGTTGCTATAATGATTCTAACAATAAAACTCTATAATACAAGGCAATAAACAATAATGATGGCTAATGATGCCTCTGTCCCATAGTCCGTTTTGTACTCCTCACTGTCGTCACTTAGTCAGTACATCGGTAGCAACAATCATAGTACAGGCTCTAATGGGATTCAGTGTTACAATTCTGTTAGGTCTCAAGTCTCTTATGGACTAGTTGCTTCAACGATACCTTTACTCTGGCCGCCTCCATCTCCTTATTGCTGCTCCACAGTGCCCTTTGTAGTGCAAATTACACCACAGCCACCTGAATTCCTCTGGTCAGCTCTCTCTCTTGCTAGATCTCAATTTCTTTGGTCACCACTCTCTCTTTCAGCTTGTCTCGATTTCTCCGGTTGGCTCTCTCTATCAGGTTGCCTCTATTTCTCAGTTTGGCCCTCGCTCTGGTCGTCTTGATTCCTTTGGTCACCTCACTGTCCATCAGATCCCTCTTCCTCACTCAAGGCTGAGGCTTCATATCAATGGTTGGACACATGCTGGCAGTTGCAGCCATGAGTAAGCTCAGCTACATCCGTACATCTGCCTTGATACAGGTTCAGCAGTCAACTCTTCCCCTTCTCTACCCTCCTGGGCCTTTTATAATTCCTAACTGCTCTCACCTGACCTGGTGTTTCCTTCAAAGTTTTCCCCCAGGGAACATACTCTTCAGTTTCTAGTAGTATAATTCTCTCTGCTTTCCTTTTTCCTATCATTTTTCACCAGTAGATGACTGTGTTCGCTAACTGACACTCTGATAGGCTTTAACTGTGTGAGTATCAACATGTGTCTTAATAAATTGGACCCAAAGTTAATGGGAAACTAAGCCTGTTGCATTCTCTTTAATTTCGGGGTTGTATATAGATAGCTAGTGGGCTAAAAGACTATATTTAAAAGTACAGTACAGAGGCGGCATCCATGATAGTTAAAATGAGGCAAGGAGAAACCTTCATAACAAAGAATGTGGGAAATCTTGCAATGCTTGGATTCATCCACAGGAAGCCCAAATACTCGTGCAATGCAAGGGAATAAGAGCAAGAAAGGAAATATAAAGCCTGTTTTTATTTAAAAGTAATATTAATATCTGCAATGTAAGTGGCACGTAACAAAGAAGAGGGTCTCGTTGATGATGATAAGCACAGAATTTATTCTTCATGTCTATTCTTCAGGCATGGCCTTGTCTAATGGACATCAATGGAAAGCCATGAAAAGGTTCACTCTTTCTACACTTCGAGATTTTGGTGTTGGGAAAAGAATAATGGAAGACAAGATTAACGAGGAAGCAAATTGTTTAGTACAGACATTTAAATCCTACAAAGGTCAGTGATTATTCATATTATCTTAAAGCTTACAAGTATATAGTGCTGAGTCATTGAATCATCGATAGATCATGTTAGTGTTAGACCAGAGTAATGGTGCCCTCTCAAGTATATATTGTACATATAAAAAGAATTCCCCTGTGTACAAGGATATAACTACTATAATATTGACCCCTATATACATAAGAAAATAACTACTATAATACTGCTCCTATGTACAAGAATATAACTACTATAATACTGCCCCTATGTACAAGAATATAACTACTATAATACTGCCCCTATGTACAAGAACAAGAATATAGCTACTATAATACTGCTCCCTATGTACAAGAATATAACTACTATAATACTGCTCCTATGTACAAGAATATAACTACTATAATACTGCTCCTATGTACAAGACTATAACTACTATAATACTGCTCCTATGTACAAGAACATTACTACTATAATACTGCCCCTATGTACAAGAATATAACTACTATAATACTGCCCCTATGTACAAGAATATAACTACTATAATACTGCCCCTATGTACAAGAATATAACTACTATAATACTGCTCCTATGTACAAGAATATAACTACTATAATACTGCCCCTATGTACAAGAATATAACTACTATAATACTGCCCCCTATGTACAAGAATATAACTACTATAATACTGTCCCTATGTACAAGAATATAACTACTATAATACTGCTCCTTTGTACAAGAATATAAGTAGTATAATACTGCCCCTATGTATAAGAATGTAACTACTAAAATACTGCCCCTAAGTACAAGAATATAACTACTATAATACTGCTCCTATGTACAAGAATATAGCTACTATAATACTGCCCCTATGTACAAGAATATAATTTCTATAATACTGCTCTCATGTACACGATTATAACTACTATAATACTGATCTTATATACAAGAATAAAACTACTATAATACTGCCCCTATGTACAAGAATATAACTACTATAATACTGCACCCTATGTACAAGAATATAACTACTATAATACTGCTCCTATGTACAAGAATATAACTACTACTAGCTGTATAGCTGAAGAGCACGGCGTTGCCCGGACATGGTACTTAATTGTGGGTCCCGCTGTCTTCCTTAACAGCCCTGCTGTCTCCTTCCGCAGCCCCGCTCTTCACCCACCGTCCCGTTCTATCCCTCCGCAGCGCAGCCGCGCTCTACATCCGTGTCCCTGCACAGCCCTGCTCTCTTCTTGAACAGCCCTGCTGTCCCGCTCTCTCCGTCCACAGCCCAGCTGTCTTCCTTCCTCCAAATCCCCACTCTCCATGCACCACATGCGGTGATGCCGGGACCAGGAGAGAGAGGTGTGCAGATTATTAGTTCGGCCGGAGTGGGTGGAGCTAGAGTGGAACTGCAGCGCATGTGATTGGGCGGCCTGCGGGGGGCGTGGTTGGCTTGAGTGGGTGTACAAGAATATAACTACTATAATACTGCCCCCTATGTACAAGAATATAACTACTATAATACTGCTCCTATGTACATGAATATAACTACTATAATACTGCCCCTATGTACAAGAATATAACTACTATAATACTGCCCCTATGTACAAGAATATAACTACTATAATACTGCTCCTATGTACAAGAATATAACTACTATAATACTGCCTCCTAGCTGTGAGGTTGTGTGTTTGTAGCTCTCCTGATGTCTGGAGCAAGCCCAGGGGGAGGCCACCCTGGGCGGGGTAACTCCCCAAGCAAGGCCCAGGCTTCCAGGCCTACACTTGGAAGTAACACTCAAGTTGTGTCTAAGGCGGATACAAGTCCCAAAGTTGTTTCTGAGGGAAAGAAAGCTCAGAATGGAAGTAGCAGCAGCAGCAGCAGCAAGAAAGGTAAAGCTGTGAAAGTGCAAAAAGTAACGGAACAAGGAAAAGCCATGGCTGTGGGTAAGAAAGTTCCAGTTAAGCAGTCGGCCAGCCAAGGCAAGCAGAGTGAAGTGCAACAAGGAGAAATCCAGAAGAAATCTACTGGTGAGAAGCTGAATGGAGGAAAGCAGCCTGCAGCTCAGGAGGCGCCATCACCGGCTTCAGGTGTGCAGCTGACTCCCAGCAGGCAGAGGAGAACCTCACTGGAGAGATAGACGCTCCAGGAGAACCTGCAGCAGAAGCATGTGGTGGCCAGCATGGCGAGCTCTGGGCACACAAGGTCGCAGTCAGGTGGCAGCAGTAAAAGTGCTGTGGAGCCTGGAGCCACGAAACCAGCGGTGGTGAAAGTTAAGGAGATGTCTGGTTTCAAGCATCCAGGGACATTGCTGAAAGCAGGATCCCAGGAGGAGACGCTATGTGCACCTGAGCTTCAGGTCGCAGAGGAGATGCCAGGACTGGTCAAGAGGCTCGGTGAGTTACAGCAGCACAAAGACTTGCTGCAGAAGCAAATAGAAATGGGCTGTAATGTAAAGGCTGCTAATCCTGGTGGGGATCACACCTTTTGTGATCAGACTCTGAACATGCTTGGCATACAGCTGGCAAAAGTGGTGACAGACATGGACTGTGTCCTAGAGAGGATGGGGCCCCTGGCAGAGACTTATAGGAACCAGGAACTGTTTATGTCACACAAGCAGGACTCTGCAGGTTCCAGCTCAGACATTGTCCCAGGTGAGCCCCAGAAGCCGGTGCGGCCAGTGCTGCAGCCTGCAAGTTTCTGCTTCCAAAAAGGTCAAATACTGCAACCGCAGCAGCCTGCGGCAGACCCCAAGCAGCAGCACGTTATGCAAATTCCAGCAGGTGTACCACAAGTCTCAGAATGCCCAGCACAGCAGCCTGCAGCAGATTCCAAGCAGCAGCATGGACTTCACTTTCCAGCAGAGGGACTACAAGTCTCAGAACGCCAAGCACAACAGTTGGGCAGTGGACATGTGCCGGTCATTACTGATGGTGCCCAGCAGGGCTCTGATGCTGGGGATAATCGCACTGTATCTGTGGGGTTGGGGGCTTGGGGGAGCACAGTATCTTTGGTGGACGCTGCACAGTCTGATAATGACATTGATGCTGATGATAACAATGTGCATGATAATGTCTGTGATTTCCCCCCTTTAAATTCGAGCACACAAGGTGTGGCTGAACCTCCTGCTGCAGACCTTCACCCCGTCAGTCAACCCAATGTGACCCCGCACGGTCCCCCCAGTAATGCCTGGAGTCGTGGTGCTCCGTCCTTTACCTCTGGTACCAATTATACAGGCCAGGCGTTTAAACGGAGAAACGTTGTGCGTTTCTGGCACAGAGGTGCCAAGGAGGATCTGCCGGACAGGAGGTTTGTCGTCAGGGAGCTCTTGTGCCACCAGATGGGGTTTGTGCCAATCAGCATCCTGGCAGTGATTAATCTTCCAGACAGGCAGGGCTATGATGTCAGCTTTAAGCTCATGTCTGACCTGGACAGTTTCTGGTCTAGTTTCCCCAAGTTTAGAGACACACAGGGCTGGAGTAAGTTCAGCTTTATTCCTATCTCTAAGCCAGATACTGTCATCGTAAATGTCATCTTCTGGAATGAGTCTGTTCCCCCGCAGGACATTGTGTTGTGGCTCCGGAGGCATTGTTACCTGGTCTCTGACCTTACCAAAAGCAGAGACAGCGATGGTATCTGGACGGGAGGGTGGCGGGTTTTGGTGAAACTGCGCCAATGCAATAACATCACTGCCCATTTACCCAACTCCTTCTTTATTGGGAGGGAGAGGGGTGTGTGTTTCTATCCTGGGCAGCCTCGTAAGTGCTTTAAATGTGGCAAGGCAGGTCACCTGGCAAATACCTGTACTGTGGTGAAGTGCAGCCTGTGTGGGGAGGTCGGCCATCTAGCTGCTGACTGCCAGAACATCAGGTGTAACCTCTGTGGGAAGATCGGTCACCCTCACAGGGACTGTCCAGACGCCTGGCACAATATCTGTAAGGACTTTCCTGATGAGGACTTGGTGGCAGGGGCAGAGATTCTGGAGGAGGCAGCTTTACTGTCAGGGGAAATACTGACCAGACCAGAGGTCCACCAGGGGTCTACTCAGCTAACACCAGAGCAGCAGGGTTCAGAGAGAGAACAGGGGAGTATGGAGGTTGTACCTCAGGGGCAGCAGTCACAGGAAGGCATTACTTCAGTGCTACCATCTGTGTCTGAAGGGAATAGCAATAATCAGAAAAGGAAGAAAAAGGACAAGGCCTCCCGTAAACCTGAGGAGTATGACACTGGCCAAGGAGGCGGGAAGAAATTCCAGAGTCCTGCAGGTGTAATGATCGTATCTAACAGGTTTGATGTTCTGTCTGAGTCTGACGGCGATTTTGAAGATGATCTTAAAAGAATTGATGCAGAGTGTGATAGGGATGTAGAGGACTGTCCTCCGCCAAAGCGGAAGCCCTTACCTGAGGGCACTCGAGTAGAGTCTGAGATGGAGACCGGTGGTGAACAGAATAACTCCGACTCAGATCTGTGACGCTGTCAACCAGATAATGTCCAAACTCAGATAGGGAAAATCATTAGGAGAAATTAGGAAATGTTAAGATAGAGAAGGATGAGTCACTGGGTAGGAATATGATGAGCTCTGTTTGCAAAGTGTGTTTTTTTTTTTTCCTCTCCTCAAACTAGGAGTATGGACTCTAAGTTAATTTGATATGTATAAACTGGATATGTAATGAATGTATGTACAATCCTGGTGAATTCAGTTTTGTATTATTGGAGGAATGTTATTTGTATTTGTTTTGTTTTTGCAATAAAAATTGCCCCTATGTACAAGAATATAACTACTATAATACTGCTCCTATGTACACGAATATAACTACTATAATACTGCTCCTATGTACACGAATATAACTACTATAATGCTGATCTTATGTACAAGACTATAACTACTATAGTACTGCCCCCTATGTACAAGAATATATCTACTATAATACTGCTCCTATGTACAAGAATATAACTACTATAATACTGCTCCTATGTATAAGAATATAACTACTATAATACTGCCCCTATGTACAAGAATATATCTACTATAATACTGCTCCTATGTCCAAGAATATAACTACTATAATACTGCTCCTATGTACACGAATATAACTACTATAATGCTGATCTTATGTACAAGACTATAACTACTATAGTACTGCCCCCTATGTACATGAATATATCTACTATAATACTGCTCCTATGTACAAGAATATAACTACTATAATACTGCTCCTATGTATAAGAATATAACTACTATAATACTGCCTACTATGTACAAGAATATAACTACTATAATACTGCCCCCTATGTATAAGAATATAACTACTATAGTACTGCCCCCTATATACAAGAATATAACTACTATAATACTGTCCCCTATGTACAAGAATATAACTACTATAATACTGCTCATATGAATAAGAATATAACTTCTATAATACTGCCTCCTAGCTGTGAGGTTGTGTTTTGTGGATCTCCTCATGTCTGGAGCAAGCCCGGGGAGGGGCCACCCTGTGCGGGGAAGCTCCCCAGGCAATGCCCAGGCTTCCCGGCCTACACTGGGACAAGCCTCCCAGGCTTCTACCAATGGGAATGTTAATCCCAATGCCACTGTGAGACCTGTGAATGCAGTGAGCCAAAGCTGCAGCAGTTCTGTGAAGGAGGAAAAAGCTGTGAGTAAAGTTTTGGGAGGAAAACCTTCTCCAAGCCCAGTAAAGAAGCAAGAAGGAAAAATGTCTGTGAGTGATGGCATACAGCACAATGTAAAGTCATGTAGCTCCCCAGTCAGTAAGCAGCTGCCAGGTGCACAGGTGAGATCGCCCCCAGCTGTGCAGATCACCTCTCCTGCTCCCAGGCAGAGACGGACGTCTTTGGAAAGGCAGACAATGCAGGAAAACCTACAGAAACATGGCAGTATGGCGTGCTCAGGACGCACACGGCCGTAATCAGGTGGCAGCGATAAACCTGCTGGGGAGCCTGCATCCAGCCAAGGAGCCATAAAACCATCCGTGGTGGACCCGCACAAGACTGTCTTCAAAACCCCTGTACCCGTGGTTAAGACAAAACCTGTAGGGCCGGCGCGTGCACCCGAGCTGCAGCTAGCGGATGAGATACCGGGATTTGTCCGAAAACTGGGTGAGTTACAGCAGCAATAAAAAGCGCTGCAAATGGAGGTAGACTTTATCTATAGTCTAAAGACCACTAATCCTGCCAGTAATGACGCGTATGACCTGAGACTGAACACACTGGGTGTACAGCTGGCAAGTGTTCTGCAGGACATTGAATCTGTACTGGAGAGCATGGGGCCCCTGGCAGAGACCTACAGGAACCGCGAGCGGTTCGCCTCCTACAAGCAGGACTGCGCTGTAGAGGCCAGGACCCCTGATGTTCAGGACGGGACCCCCCAGCAGCGGACATGGCCAGTGTTACAGGCTGCCCGCTTCTGCTTGCAGGAAGGAAAACAACTGCAGCAGCAGGCAGCTCAGTGTGAACAGGAGCATGCACTTCAGACTCCATCTTAGGCACCACAGGTCCCAGAGTGCCCCACACAGGAGCAGGACAGTGTATGTGAGACTGTTTGTAATGATGAGGCTGAGGCAGCCGAGTGTGAACAGGAGCACACACTGCAGACTCCAGCAGAGGCACCACAGGTCCCAGAGTGCCCCACACAGGAGCAGGACAGTGTATGTGAGACTGTTTGTAATGATGAGGCTGAGGCAGCCGAGTGTGAACAGGAGCACACACTGCAGACTCCAGCAGAGGCACCACAGGTCCCAGAGTGCCCCACACAGGAGCAGGACAGTGTATGTGAGACTGTTTGTACTGATGAGGCTGAGGCAGCCGAGTGTGAACAGGAGCATACACTTCAGACTCCAGCAGAGGCACCACAGGTCCCAGAGTGCCCCACACAGGAGCAGGACAGTATTTGTGAGACTGTTTGTGCTGATGAGGCTGAGGCTGAGGCTGAAGCACAGACTGTGGCTGGGGATGCTGTGCCCATGGGGTCGGGGGTTGGAGGGGTTTCACATTCTGTAATGGACGTCGCACTGTCTGATAATGATGCTGCTCATGATAATGTGCATGATATGTGTGATTATCCCCCTTTGCCATCTAATCCACAAGGTGTGACAGCCCCCCCTGCTGCAGGCCCTCTCCCTGTCAGTCAGCCCAGTGTGACCCGGCAGGTGCCCCCCAGGAATGCCTGGAGCCGCGGCGCCCCATCCTTCACTTCCAGCGCCAGGTATACCGGCCAGACATTCAAACGCATTAATGTGGTGCGGTTTAAATACATAGGTGCCAAGGAGGATCTGCCACAACGCAGGTATGTGGTGAGAGAGCTGCTCTGCGGCCAGATGGGGTTTGTGGCAAATGAGATACTGGCAGTGTCTAATCTTCAGGACAGGCAGGGCTACGAGGTCAGCTTCAAGCTCATGTCTGACCTGGATAGATTCTGGGCCAATTACCCCAAGTTCAGAGATGCTGAGGGCTGGAATAAGTTTGTGTTGGTTCCTATCTCCAGGCCGGACACTGTCACAGTAAATATCACGTTCTGGAATGAGGCCGTTCCTCCACAGGACATCGAGGTGTGGCTCCGGAGACACTGTGGCCTCGTCTCTGGACTCACCAAGGTCAGAGATGAAGATGGTATCTGGACAATGGGTTGGAGGGTCTTGGTTAAACTGCGGCAATGTGATAACATCACTGACCACTTACCCAACTCCTTCTTCATTGGGAGGGAGAAGGGAAGATGTTATTATCCCGGGCAACCCAGAAAGTGTTTCAAATGTGGTGGGAAAGGTCATCTGGCTAACGCCTGTGCTGTGGTGAAATGCAGTCTCTGTGGGGCAATTGGCCATGTCGCTGCAGACGTCAGGTGCAACTTCTGTGGTAGGATGGGCCACCCTCACAGGTACTGTCCAGATGTCTGGCACAACATCTGCAGAGTCTTCCCTGATGAGTTAGTGATGGCAGGGGCAGAGGCTCAGGAGGATGAGGATGTGGTGGCAGGGACACATGGGGAGGAGGAGTTAATGTCAGGAGAGATACTGACCAGCTCAGATGCCCACCAGGAGTCCACTCAGGCAGCACCAGAGAGGCAGGGTGCAGAGGGGAACATGGAGGTCGTCCATCAGGTCCAGCAGCCTCAGATAGCCCCCCCTTCAGCATCACTGTCTGTATCTGATGACTGGAACATTAATAATAATAATAAAAGGAAGAAAAAGAACACATCCTCCCATAAACCTGAGGCAGAATATGACACTGATCAGAGTGCTAGTAAGAAGGTTCAGAATTCTGCAGGAGTGATGGTCGTGTCCAACAAGTATGGAGTTTTATCTGAGTTTAATGATGATGATTATGAGGAAGAGTTGAGGAAAGTTGATGCTGAGTGTGACAGGGACATAGAGGACCATCCCCCGCCAAAGCAGAAGCACTTATCTGTTGACCCTCAGATAGAGTCTAACATGGACACCGGTGGTGAACAGAACATCTCTGACTCATGATGATGGCTATTACTCTGCTCCTATATTGTGTTGTGATGGTGGGGTTCTCATTGACAGTGACCTCAAGTAATGTGAATAGCATTAAGCTGAGGAGGACGAGACACGCGGTGTATGAACATCTCACATATCTGGACACAGATGTCATCTTCCTGCAGGAGACACGACTGATATCTCTGGGGCTTATGAGAGAGGCTGAGAGGGAATGGCAGTCCAGTCCTTCTTTCTGGTCACTGGCTGTGGAGCCTTACGCCGGGGTCACTGTCCTGTTTAACACCAATGATGTGACTGTGCATAGGATGACGAGGTGGCCATGGGAAGATGTCTGGTCCTGGAAGTCACTATCCATGATAGGCGACTCTGGCTTATTAACATCTATGGGCCACAGACGGTGACTGACAGGATCCAGCTGTATAATGATGTCAAGCCTTACCTCTTCACTTCTCTTCCAGTGGTGATGGTGGGGGATTTTAATGCCATTGTTAGGCGCAAGGTTTCTTTGTCTGCTCTGCAGGAATCCAGAGCCTCACATTCTGTGGTCTCCTGCTGTCTATCTACTGCAGAGAAGATTACTTTGCAGCAGACCGCTCCAGAGACTAAGTTCCTCTGTGCTCATACTGGGCATGCTCATGAGACGATCTCCCATTGGAGATCGGGAGTCATGTGCCCAGGTCCTGCTCCAGATCTCATTGGTCCATCTCGGAGATCTGGAAGGTCCCGCACGGCTATAAAAAGCATGCATGACCGTTCGGCCATGCGCTAGTAAAGACTATACTTGCTATGTGTGAATGGTGACGGATGTATGATTCTGGTGACTGACTTATTAAGAAACCCCTTCCCTGTGATATTACGCATGTGGATAGGGAATTAGTTCAGCAGTCAGCGCCAGTCAGTGGCAAGCCTTAGGCCACTGTGCACACCACCTCTGCGCTAGCGTCCGACATTGCGCCTGCTTTGTAGCTGTGTCGTCCTGTGGCAGTGTCCTATGCCGCGCTGCAGTTGTAGCCCTTCTTGGCGCTCGCAGTAGCGACGCCGCACACACGGTAGGTCTAGCCGGCCGCAGCTCCTCTGTTAGGTCCTGCTCCTGTGACCTGATACCGTGTGTGGATTTACCTGAGGCCTGTGATACTAACAGGCTCAGTGTTTTTGTATGTTTATGTTGCGGTGCCTCTGTGTGTGAAGAGAGCTCGCTTTGCGCACTTCGGGTGAAGTCTAACCAGTGCGCATTATACCGTCATATTGCTTGTCTGTCATTGCCTAGCAGCGGTGTAACTTCTACTGCAGGGTGGACCCCGAGCGGCGAACGCACTTTATTAATTATTTTTATTTAGTGCGTTCCGCCGTTCCTAACAGCCATACTGACATCAGGTGACAGCTCCTCAGGCAGGACAGTGACCAGGGACGGTAAGGTCGTACATAACATCATAATGCAGGCAAGACTGACTGACGTTTTCACACAGGGTGTTCGACAGCCAAAATTCACGGATTCATTTTCCAACAGGAGCAGTAGGATAGATTTTGCTTTTGTGAGTCCTACTGAGGCTGTCAGCGCCCTGAGTGAGAAGGTCGTCCCTTACTCTGATCACCTTGCCTTGTGCTTCTCTCTGGGGACCTCTAACCATCCGGACATTGGTAGAGGGTTGTGGAAGCTCAATTCCAGTCTCTTGGATGATGCCTATGTTCAGAATTGTGTTCACTCCCTTATCCAGCTTCATCTAGACAGGGTTGACTTCTATGACAACATGACCGACTGGTGGGAGGACGTCAAGGAGGATATCAGATCCCTCTTAAAGAGACTGTCAGTTAATAAAGGGAGGAATAAGTACAGCCAGTACCTAAAGCTGCGCAAAGTCACTGTATTTGGCGGGCGGGGATGACAAAGTGAAGATCGACCGGCTGAAATCTGAGGTAAGGCAGTATCAGTATAGCAGATATACCTCCCTGGTTCTTGAATGGGATTATGGGTCCTTAGGGGCCCCTGTCCCTTTGAGAACTGCAGGGAGAGGGTGGCCAAAAAAATGGTCATGGGTCTCATTGACTCCCAGGGTGTATTGCAGCATTCACGGGAGGGTATCCTGGAGGTGGTGAGATCTTACTATGCTGACTTGTTTCAGAGGAAAGTTTTGGATAAAGATAAAATTCTTCTACTCTCCACTGGCCCTGAGAGATTGTGTTACCACTACCCTGCAGGAAAGCCTTAAGTTACTAAACTGGAAGCGACTTCCTCCTAAACTGTTTGAAGTCACTTGGCTTTCACTACATAGTCGGCTCTTTGTCAGGGGGAACCTGAAACATCTGTGTGTCTCTGATCGGAATTGTCCCCTTGGTTGTCAGCAGGAGGAGACTATGGAGCACTTTATATGTGATTGCTGGGGAGGGAGGAAGATCTGGGAGGAGGTGTCAGCTAATCTAAAAATCCCCAGACTGCGGACCCTAAAGTACCCTGACATAATCTATGATGTCCCCTCCACTGTTAGTAACATCGACAGAGAAACAATGTACATTATAATCAGTGTCATCAAATATTATCACTGGCACATGAGAACCCGGGTGTCATTACTCAATGAGCCATTCGATCACACCGCTGCAGTCAATCAGGTTATGTCAGAACTCTGGTGGATAAAATCACTAGAAGTTGGAAGGATTCCAAGAAACATTATGTTATGGAGGAACTTAAAATTCAGTTAGGAAATATGATTTATTTTATCTTATTTTCTTCTTCCCTCCCCAGGCGTGGACACTTTAATTTATTTATGAATATGATCTGATTATTTAGTGCTTGTGTATATATAACCTAAGTGATTTGTGTTTTGTAATTCTGGATGATTTTTGTTTTATTATAATTGTATTTATGTTTGGTTTTATAATAAAAAATTGCCCCTATGTACAAGAATATAACTATTATAGTACTGCCCCCTATGTACAAGAATATAACTACTATAATACTGCCCCTATGTACAAGAATATAACTACTATAATACTGCTCCTATGTACAAGAATATAACTACTATAATACTGCCACTATATACAAGAATATAACTACTATAATACTGCTCCTATGTACAAGAATATAACTGCTATAATACTGCTCCTATGTACAAGAATATAACTGCTATAATATTGCTCCTATGTACAAGAATATAACTACTATAATACTGCCCCTATGTACAAGAATATAACTACTATAATACTGCCCCTATGTACAAGAATATAACTACTATAATACTGTCCCTATGTTTAAAAATATAACTGCTATAATACTGCCCCCTATGTACAAGAATATAGCTACTATAATACTGCCCCTATGTACAAGAATATAACTACTATAATACTGCTCCTATGTATAAGAATACAACTGCTATAATACTGCTCCTATGTACAAGAACACAACTACTATAATACTGCTCCTATGTATAAGAATATAACTACTATAATACTGCCCCTATGTACAAGAATATAACTACTATAATACTGCCCCTATATACAAGAATATACCTGCTATAATACTGCTCCTATGTACAAGAATGTAACTACTATAATACTGCTCCTATGTACAAGAATATAACTACTATAATACTGCCCCTATGTACAAGAATATAACTACTATAATACTGCCCCCTATATGCAAGAATATAACTACTATAATACTGACCCTATATACAAGAATATGACTACTATAATACTACTCCTATGTACAAGAATATAACTATTATAATACTGCCCCCTATATGCAAGAATATAACTACTATAATACTGACCCTATATACAAGAATATGACTACTATAATATTGCTCCTATGTACAAGAATATAACTACTATAATACTGCCCCTATGTACAAGAATATAACTACTATAATACTGCCTCCTAGCTGTGAGGTTGTGTG
This sequence comes from Dendrobates tinctorius, assembly GCF_039654945.1. Classification (NCBI taxonomy): domain Eukaryota; kingdom Metazoa; phylum Chordata; class Amphibia; order Anura; family Dendrobatidae; genus Dendrobates; species Dendrobates tinctorius. The sequence goes on along the minus strand of NW_027361761.1, from coordinate 18,974,129 downwards.
TTTGTAGCTCTCCTGATGTCTGGAGCAAGCCCAGGGGGAGGCCACCCTGGGCGGGGTAACTCCCCAAGCAAGGCCCAGGCTTCCAGGCCTACACTTGGAAGTAACGCTCAAGTTGTGTCTAAGGCGGATGCAAGTCCCAAAGTTGTTTCTGATGGAAAGAAAGCTCAGAATGGAAGTAGCAGCACCAGCAGCAAGAAAGATGAAGCTGTGAAAGTGCAAAAAGTAACAGAACAAGGAAAAGCCATGGCTGTGGGTAAGAAAGTTCCAGTTAAGCAGTCGGCCAGCCAAGGCAAGCAGAGTGAAGGACAACTAGGAGAAATCCAGAAGAAATCTACTGGTGAGAAGCTGAATGGGGGGAAGCAGCCTGCAGCTCAGGAGGTGCCATCACCATCTTCAGGTGTGCAGCTGACTCCCAGCAGGCAGAGGAGAACCTCACTGGAGAGACAGACGCTCCAGGAGAACCTGCAGCAGAAGCATGTGGTGGCCAGCATGGCGAGCTCTGGGCGCACAAGGTCGCAGTCAGGTGGCAGCAGTAAAAGTGCTGTGGAGCCTGGAGCCACGAAACCAGCGGTGGTGAAAGTTAAGGAGACGTCTGGTTTCAAGCATCCAGGGACATTGCTGAAAGCAGGATCCCAGGAGGAGACGCCATGTGCACCTGAGCTTCAGGTCGCAGAGGAGATCCCAGGACTGGTCAAGAGGCTCGGGGAGTTACAGCAGCACAAGGACTTGCTGCAGAAACAGATAGACATGGGCTATAATGTAAAGGCTGCTAATCCTGGTGGAGATCACACCTTTTGTGATCAGACTCTGAACATGCTTGGTATACAGCTGGCAAAAGTGGTGACGGACATGGACTGTGTCCTAGAGAGGATGGGGCCCCTGGCAGAGACTTATAGGAACCAGGAACTGTTTATGTCACACAAGCAGGACTCTGCAGGTTCCAGCTCAGACATTGTCCCAGGTGAGCCCCAGAAGCCGGTGCGGCCAGTGCTGCAGCCTGCAAGTTTCTGCTTCCAAAAGGGTCAAATACTGCAGCCGCAGCAGCATGTTATGCAGATTCCAGCAGGTGTACCACAAGTCTCAGAATGCCCAGCACAGCAGCCTGCAGCAGATTCCAAGCAGCAGCATGGACTGCACTTTCCAGCAGAGGGACTACAAGTCTCAGAATGCCAAGCACAACAGTTGGGCAGTGGACATGTGCCGGTCATTACTGATGGTGCCCAGCAGGGCTCTGATGCTGGGGATAACCGCGCTGTATCTGGGGGGCTGGGGGCTTGGGGGAGCACAGTATCTTTGGTGGACGCTGCACAGTCTGATAATGACATTGATGTTGATGATAACAATGTGCATGATAATGTCTGTGATTTCCCCCCTTTAATTTCAAGCACACAAGGTGTGGCTGCCCCTCCTGCTGCAGATCTTCACCCCGTCAGTCAACCCAATGTGACCCCGCACGGTCCCCCCAGTAATGCCTGGAGTCGTGGTGCTCCGTCCTTTACCTCTGGTACCAACTATACAGGCCAGGCGTTTAAACGGAGAAACGTTGTGCGTTTCCGGCACAGAGGTGCCAAGGAGGACCTGCCAGACAGGAGGTTTGTCATCAGGGAGCTCTTGTGCCACCAGATGGGGTTTGTGCCAGTCAGCATCCTGGCAGTGATTAATCTTCCAGACAGGCAGGGCTATGATGTCAGCTTTAAGCTCATGTCTGACCTGGACAGATTCTGGTCTAGTTTCCCCAAGTTTAGAGACTCGGAGGGCTGGAGTAAGTTCAGCTTTATTCCTATCTCTAAGCCAGATACTGTCACTGTAAGTGTCATCTTCTGGAATGAGTCTGTTCCCCCGCAGGACATTGTGGTGTGGCTCCGGAGGCATTGTGACCTGGTCTCTGACCTCACCAAAAGCAGAGACAGTGATGGGATCTGGACGGGAGGGTGGCGGGTTTTGGTGAACTGCGCCAGTGCAATAACATCACGGCCCACTTACCCAACTCCTTCTTTATTGGGAGGGAGAGGGGTGTGTGTTTCTATCCTGGGCAGTCTCGTAAGTGCTTTAAATGTGGCAAGGCAGGTCACCTGGCAAATACCTGTACTGTGGTGAAGTGCAGCCTGTGTGGGGAGGTCGGCCATCTAGCTGCAGACTGCCAGAACATCAGGTGCAACCTCTGTGGGAAGATCGGTCACCCTCACAGGGACTGTCCAGACGCCTGGCACAATATCTGTAAGGACTTTCCTGACGAGGACTTGGTGGCAGGGGCAGAGATTCTGGAGTAGGCAGCTTTACTGTCAGGGGAAATACTGACCAGACCAGAGGTCCACCAGGGGTCTACTCAGCTAACACCAGAGCAGCAGGGTTCAGAGAGAGAACAGGAGAGTATGGAGGTTGTACCTCAGGGGCAGCGGTCACAGGAAGGCATTACTTCAGTGCTACCATCTGTGTCTGAAGAGTATAGCAATAATCAGAAAAGGAAGAAAAAGGACAAGGCCTCCCGTAAACCTGAGGGGTATGACACTGGCCAAGGAGCCGGGAAGAAATTCCAGAGCTCTGCAGGTGTAATGGTCGTATCTAACAGGTTTGATGTTCTGTCTGAGTCTGACGGCGATTTTGAAGATGACCTTAAGAGAATTGACGCAGAGTGTGATAGGGAAGTAGAGGACTGTCCTCCGCCAAAGCGGAAGCCCTTACCTGAGGGCACTCGGGTAGAGTCTGAGATGGAGACCGGTGGTGAACAGAATAACTCCGACTCAGATCTGTGACGCTGTCAACCAGATAATGTCCAAACTCAGATAGGGAAAATCATTAGGAGAAATTAGGAAATGTTAAGATAGAGAAGGATGAGTCACTGGGTAGGAACATGATGAGCTCTGTTTGCAAAGTGTTTTTTTTTTTTTTTTTCTCTCCTCAAACTACGAGTATGGACTCTAAGTTAATTTGATATTTATAACCTGGATATGTAATGAATGTATGTACAATCCTAGTGAATTCAGTTTTGTATTATTGGAGGAATGTTATTTGGATTTGTTTGGTTTTTACAATAAAAATTGCCCCCTATGTACAAGAATATAGCTACTATAATACTGCCCCTATGTACAAGAATATAACTACTATAATACTGCTCCTATGTATAAGAATACAACTGCTATAATACTGCTCCTATGTACAAGAACACAACTACTATAATACTGCTCCTATGTATAAGAATATAACTACTATAATACTGCCCCTATGTACAAGAATATAACTACTATAATACTGCCCCTATATACAAGAATATACCTGCTATAATACTGCTCCTATGTACAAGAATGTAACTACTATAATACTGCTCCTATGTACAAGAATATAACTACTATAATACTGCCCCTATGTACAAGAATATAACTACTATAATACTGCCCCCTATATGCAAGAATATAACTACTATAATACTGACCCTATATACAAGAATATGACTACTATAATACTACTCCTATGTACAAGAATATAACTATTATAATACTGCCCCCTATATGCAAGAATATAACTACTATAATACTGACCCTATATACAAGAATATGACTACTATAATATTGCTCCTATGTACAAGAATATAACTACTATAATACTGCCCCTATGTACAAGAATATAACTACTATAATACTGCCCCCTATGTATAAGAATATAACTACTATAATACTGCCCCTATGTACAAGAATATAACTACTATAATACTGTCCCTATGTTTAAAAATATAACTGCTATAATACTGCCCCCTATGTACAAGAATATAACTGCTATAATACTGCCCCTATATACAAGAATATAACTACTATAATACTGCCCCCTATATGCAAGAATATAACTACTATAATACTGCCCCTATATACAAGAATATAGCTACTATAATACTGCCCCTATATACAAGAATATACCTACTATAATACTGCCTCCTAGCTGTGAGGTTGTGTGTTTGTAGCTCTCCTGATGTCTGGAGCAAGCCCAGGGGGAGGCCACCCTGGGCGGGGTAACTCCCCAAGCAAGGCCCAGGCTTCCAGGCCTACACTTGGAAGTAACGCTCAAGTTGTGTCTAAGGCGGATGAAAGTCCCAAAGTTGTTTCTGAGGGGAAGAAAGCTCAGAATGGAAGTAGCAGCAGCAGCAAGAAAGATGAAGCTGTGAAAGTACGTAAAGTAACGGAACAAGGAAAAGCCATGGCTGTGGGTAAGAAAGTTCCAGTTAAGCAGTCGGCCAGCCAAGGCAAGCAGAGTGAAGGACAACTAGGAGAAATCCAAAAGAAATCTACTGGTGAGAAGCTGAATGGAGGAAAGCAGCCTGCAGCTCAGGAGCTGCCATCACCATCTTCAGGTGTGCAGCTGACTCCCAGCAGACAGAGGAGAACCTCACTGGAGAGACAGATGCTCCAGGAGAACCTGCAGCAGAAGCATGTGGTGGACAGCATGGCGAGCTCTGGGCGCACAAGGTCGCAGTCAGGTGGCAGCAGTAAAAGTGCTGTGGAGCCTGGAGCCACGAAACCAGCGGTGGTGAAAGTTAAGGAGACGTCTGGTTTCAAGCATCCAGGGACATTGCTGAAAGCCGGATCCCAGGAGGAGACGCCACGTGCACCTGAGCTTCAGGCCGCAGAGGAGATTCCAGGACTGGTCAAGAGGCTCGGTGAGTTACAGCAGCACAAAGACTTGCTGCAGAAGCAAATAGAAATGGGCTATAAGGTAAAGGCTGCTAATCCCGGTGGGGATCACACCTTTTGTGATCAGACTCTGAACATGCTTGGTATACAGCTGGCAAAAGTGGTGACGGACATGGACATGCCAAGGAGGACCTGCCAGACAGGAGGTTTGTCATCAGGGAGCTCTTGTGCCACCAGATGGGGTTTGTGCCAGTCAGCATCCTGGCAGTGATTAATCTTCCAGACAGGCAGGGCTATGACGTCAGCTTTAAGCTCATGTCTGACCTGGACAGATTCTGGTCTAGTTTCCCCAAGTTTAGAGACACGGAGGGCTGGAGAAAGTTCAGCTTTATTCCTATCTCTAAGCCAGATACTGTCACCGTAAATGTCATCTTCTGGAATGAGTCTGTTCCCCCGCAGGACATTGTGGTGTGGCTCCGGAGGCATTGTGACCTGGTCTCTGACGTCACCAAAAGCAGAGACAGTGATGGTATCTGGACGGGAGGGTGGCGGGTTTTGGTGAAACTGCGCCAATGCAATAACATCACTGCCCACTTACCCAACTCCTTCTTTATTGGGAGGGAGAGGGGTGTGTGTTTCTATCCTGGGCAGCCTCGTAAGTGCTTTAAATGTGGCAAGGCCGGTCACCTGGCAAATACCTGTACTGTGGTGAAGTGCAGCCTGTGTGGGGAGGTCGGCCATCTAGCTGCAGACTGCCAGAACATCAGGTGCAACCTCTGTGGGAAGATCGGTCACCCTCACAGGGACTGTCCAGACGCCTGGCACAATATCTGTAAGGACTTTCCTGACGAGGAATTGGTGGCAGGGGCAGAGATTCTGGAGGAGGCAGCTTTACTGTCAGGGGAAATACTGACCAGACCAGAGGTCCACCAGGGGTCTACTCAGCTAACACCAGAGCAGCAGGGTTCAGAGAGAGAACAGGGGAGTATGGAGGTTGTACCTCAGGGGCAGCGGTCACAGGAAGGCATTACTTCAGTGCTACCATCTGTGTCTGAAGAGTATAGTAATAATCAGAAAAGGAAGAAAAAGGACAAGGCCTCCCGTAAACCTGAGGAGTATGACACTGGCCAAGGAGCCGGGAAGAAATTCCAGAGTTCTGCAGGTGTAATGGTCGTATCTAACAGGTTTGATGTTCTGTCTGAGTCTGACGGCGATTTTGAAGATGACCTTAAAAGAATTGACGCAGAGTGTGATAGGGATGTAGAGGACTGTCCTCCGCCAAAGCGGAAGCCCTTACCTGAGGGCACTCGGGTAGAGTCTGAGATGGAGACCGGTGGTGAACAGAATAACTCCGACTCAGATCTGTGACGCTGTCAACCAGATAATGTCCAAACTCAGATAGGGAAAATCATTAGGAGAAATTAGGAAATGTTAAGATATGGAAGGATGAGTCACTGGGTAGGAATATGATGAGCTCTGTTTGCAAAGTGTTTTTTTTTTTTTTTTTCCCTCCTCAAACTAGGAATATGAACCCTAAGTTAATTTGATATGTATAAACTGTATATGTAATGAATGTATGTACAATCCTGGTGAATTTAGTTTTGCATTTTTGGAGGAATGTTATTTGTATTTGTTTGGTTTCTACAATAAAAATTGCCCCTATATACAAGAATATAACTACTATAATACTGCTCCTATGTACAAGAATATAACTACTATAATACTGCCCCTATGTACAAGAATATAACTACTATAATACTGCTCCTATGTACAAGAATATAACTACTATAATACTGCCCCTATATACAAGAATATAACTGCTATAATACTGCTCCTATGTGCAAGAATATAACTGCTATAATACTGCTCCTATGTACAAGAATATAACTGCTATAATATTGCTCCTATGTACAAGAATATAACTACTATAATACTGCCCCTATGTACAAGAATATAACTACTATAATACTGCTCCTATGTACAAGAATATAACTACTATAATACTGCTCCTATGTATAAGAATATAACTGCTATAATACTGCTCCTATGTACAAGAATATAACTACTATAATACTGCTCCTATGTATAAGAATATAACTACTATAATACTGCCCCTATGTACAAGAATATAACTACTATAATACTGCCCCTATATACAAGAATATAACTACTATAATACTGCCCCCTATGTATAAGAATATAACTGCTATAATACTGCTCCTATGTACAAGAATATAACTGCTATAATATTGCTCCTATGTACAAGAATATAACTACTATAATACTGCCCCTATGTACAAGAATATAACTACTATAATACTGCTCCTATGTACAAGAATATAACTACTATAATACTGCTCCTATGTATAAGAATATAACTGCTATAATACTGCTCCTATGTACAAGAATATAACTACTATAATACTGCTCCTATGTATAAGAATATAACTACTATAATACTGCCCCTATGTACAAGAATATAACTACTATAATACTGCTCCTATGTACAAGAATATAACTACTATAATACTGCTCCTATGTATAAGAATATAACTGCTATAATACTGCTCCTATGTACAAGAATGTAACTACTATAATGCTGCTCCTATGTACAAGAATATAACTACTATAATACTGCCCCTATGTACAAGAATATAACTACTATAATACTGCCCCCTATATGCAAGAATATAACTACTATAATACTGACCCTATATACAAGAATATGACTACTATAATACTGTTCCTATGTACAAGAATATAACTACTATAATACTGCCCCCTATATGCAAGAATATAACTACTATAATACTGACCCTATATACAAGAATATGACTACTATAATACTGCTCCTATGTACAAGAATATAACTACTATAATACTGCCCCATGTACAAGAATATAACTACTATAACACTGTCCATATGTACAAGAATATATCTACTATAATACTGCTCCTATGTACAAGAATATAACTACTATAATACTGCCCCTATGTACAAGAATATAACTACTATAACACTGCCCCTATGTACAAGAATATATCTACTATAATACTGCTCCTATGTACAAGAATATAACTACTATAACACTGCCCCTATGTACAAGAATATAACTACTATAATACTGCCCCCTATGTATAAGAATATAACTACTATAATACTGCTCCTATGTATAAGAATATAACTACTATAATACTGCTCCTATGTACAAGAATGTAACTACTATAATACTGCTCCTATGTACAAGAATATAACTACTATAATACTGCTCCTATGTATAAGAATATAACTACTATAATACTGCTCCTATGTACAAGAATATAACTACAATAATACTGCCCCTATGTACAAGAATATAACTACTATAATACTGTCCCTATGTTTAAAAATATAACTGCTATAATACTGCCCCCTATGTACAAGAATATAACTGCTATAATACTGCCCCTATATACAAGAATATAACTACTATAATACTGCCCCCTATATGCAAGAATATAACTACTATAATACTGACCCTATATACAAGAATATAGCTACTATAATACTGCCCCTATATACAAGAATATAACTACTATAATACTGCTCCTATGTACAAGAATATAACTACTATAATACTGCCCCTATGTACAAGAATATAACTACTATAATACTGCTCCTATGTACAAGAATATAACTACTATAATACTGCCCCTATATACAAGAATATAACTACTATAATACTGCTCCTATGTACAAGAATATAACTACTATAATACTGCCTCCTAGCTGTGAGGTTGTGTGTTTGTAGCTCTCCTGATGTCTGGAGCAAGCCCAGGGGGAGGCCACCCTGGGCGGGGTAACTCCCCAAGCAAGGCCCAGGCTTCCAGGCCTACACTTGGAAGTAACGCTCAAGTTGTGTCTAAGGCAGATGCAAGTCCCAAAGTTGTTTCTGAGGGAAAGAAGGCTCAGAATGGAAGTAGCAGCAGCAGCAAGAAAGATGAAGCTGTGAAAGTGCATAAAGTAACGGAACAAGGAAAAGCCATGGCTGTGGGTAAGAAAGTTCCAGTTAAGCAGTCGGCCAGCCAAGGCAAGCAGAGTGAAGGACAACTAGGAGAAATCCAAAAGAAATCTACTGGTGAGAAGCTGAATGGAGGAAAGCAGCCTGCAGCTCAGGAGGTGCCATCACCATCTTCAGGTGTGCAGCTGACTCCCAGCAGACAGAGGAGAACCTCACTGGAGAGACAGACGCTCCAGGAGAACCTGCAGCAGAAGCATGTGGTGGCCAGCATGGCGAGCTCTGGGCGCACAAGGTCGCAGTCAGGTGGCAGCAGTAAAAGTGCTGTGGAGCCTGGAGCCACGAAACCAGTCGTGGTGAAAGTTAAGGAGACGTCTGGTTTCAAGCATCCAGGGACATTGCTGAAAGCAGGATCCCAGGAGGAGACGCCATGTGCACCTGAGCTTCAGGTCGCAGAGGAGATCCCAGGACTGGTCAAGAGGCTCGGTGAGTTACAGCAGCACAAAGACTTGCTGCAGAAACAGATAGACATGGGCTATAAGGTAAAGGCTGCTAATCCTGGTGGAGATCACACCTTTTATGATCAGACTCTGAACATGCTTGGTATACAGCTGGCAAAAGTGGTGACAGACATGGACTGTATCCTAGAGAGAATGGGGCCCCTGGCAGAGACTTATAGGAACCAGGAACTGTTTATGGCACACAAGCAGGACTCTGCTGGTTCCAGCTCAGACATTGTCCCAGGTGAGCCCCAGAAGCCGGTGCGGCCAGTGCTGCAGCCTGCAAGTTTTTGCTTCCAAAAGGGTCAGATACTGCAGCCGCAGCAGCCTGCGGCAGATCCCAAGCAGCAGCATGTTATGCAGATTCCAGCAGGTGTACCACAAGTCTCAGAATGCCCAGCACAGCAGCCTGCAGCAGATTCCAAGCAGCAGCATGGACTGCACTTTCCAGCAGAGGGACTACAAGTCTCAGAATGCCAAGCACAACAGTTGGGCAGTGGACATGTGCCGGTCATTACTGATGGTGCCCAGCAGGGCTCTGATGCTGGGGATAACCGCACTGTATCTGGGGGGTCGGGGGCTTGGGGGAGCACAGTATCTTTGGTGGACGCTGCACAGTCTGATAATGACATTGATGCTGATGATAACAATGTGCATGATAATGTCTGTGATTTTCCCCCTTTAATTTCGAGCACACAAGGTGTGGCTTCCCCTCCTGCTGCAGACCTTCACCCCGTCAGTCAACCCAATGTGACCCCGCACGGTCCCCCCAGTAATGCCTGGAGTCGTGGTGCTCCGTCCTTTACCTCTGGTTCCAATTATACAGGCCAGGCGTTTAAACGGAGAAACGTCGTGCGTTTCCGGCACAGAGGTGCCAAGGAGGACCTGCCAGACAGGAGGTTTGTCATCAAGGATCTCTTGTGCCACCAGATGGGGTTTGTGCCAGTCAGCATCCTGGCAGTGATTAATCTTCCAGACAGGCAGGGCTATGATGTCAGCTTTAAGCTCATGTCTGACCTGGACAGATTCTGGTCTAGTTTCCCCAAGTTTAGAGACACGGAGGGCTGGAGTAAGTTCAGCTTTATTCCTATCTCTAAGCCAGATACCGTTACTGTTAGTGTCATCTTCTGGAATGAGTCTGTTCCCCCGCAGGACATTGTGGTGTGGCTCCAGAGGCATTGTGACCTGGTCTCTGACCTCACCAAAAGCAGAGACAGTGATGGGATCTGGACGGGAGGGTGGCGGGTTTTGGTGAAACTGCGCCAATGCAATAACATCACTGCCCATTTACCCAACTCCTTCTTTATTGGGAGGGAGAGGGGTGTGTGTTTCTATCCTGGGCAGCCTCGTAAGTGCTTTAAATGTGGCAAGGCGGGTCACCTGGCAAATACCTGTACTGTGGTGAAGTGCAGCCTGTGTGGGGAGGTCGGCCATCTAGCTGCAGACTGCCAGAACATCAGGTGCAACCTCTGTGGGAAGATCGGTCACCCTCACAGGGACTGTCCAGACGCCTGGCACAATATCTGTAAGGACTTTCCTGACGAGGACTTGGTGGCAGGGACAGAGATTCTGGAGGAGGCAGCTTTACTGTCAGGGGAAATACTGACCAGACCAGAGGTCCACCAGGGGTCTACTCAGCTAACTCCAGAGCAGCAGGGTTCAGAGAGAGAGCAGGGGAGTATGGAGGTTGTACCTCAGGGGCAGCGGTCACAGGAAGGCATTACTTCAGTGCTACCATCTGTGTCTGAAGGGAATAGCAATAATCAGAAAAGGAAGAAAAAGGACAAGGCCTCCCGTAAACCTGAGGAGTATGACACTGGCCAAGGAGCCGGGAAGAAATTCCACAGTTCTGCAGGTGTAATGGTCGTATCTAACAGGTTTGATGTTCTGTCTGAGTCTGACGGCGATTTTGAAGATGACCTTAAAAGAATTGACGCAGAGTGTGATAGGGACGTAGAGGACTGTCCTCCGCCAAAGCGGAAGCCCTTACCTGAGGGCACTCGGGAAGAGTCTGAGATGGAGACCGGTGGTGAACAGAATAACTCCGACTCAGATCTGTGACGCTGTGAACCAGATAATGTCTGAACTCAGATAGGAAAAATCATTAGGAGAAATTAGGAAATGTTAAGATAGAGAAGGATGAGTCACTGGGTAGGAACATGATGAGCTCTGCTTGCAAAGTGTGTTTGTTTTGTTTTTTTTGTTTTTTTTCCCTCCTCAAACTAGGAGAATGGACTCTAAGTTAATTTGATATATATAAACTGGATATGTAATGAATGTATGTACAATCCTGGTGAATTCAGTTTTGCATTATTGGAGGAATGTTATTTGTATTTGTTTGGTTTTTACAATAAAAATTGCCCCTATATACAAGAATATAACTACTATAATACTGCTCCTATGTACAAGAAAATAACTGCTATAATACTGCTCCTATGTACAAGAATATAACTGCTATAATATTGCTCCTATGTACAAGAATATAACTACTATAATACTGCCCCTATGTACAAGAATATAACTACTATAATACTGCTCCTATGTACAAGAATATAACTACTATAATACTGCTCCTATGTACAAGAATATAACTACTGTAATACTGCTCCTATGTATAAGAATATAACTACTATAATACTGCCCCTATGTACAAGAATATAACTACTATAATACTGCCCCTATATACAAGAATATAACTACTATAATACTGCCCCCTATGTATAAGAATATAACTGCTATAATACTGCTCCTATGTACAAGAATATACCGTAACTACTATAATATTGCTCCTATGTACAAGAATATAACTACTATAATACTGCCCCTATGTACAAGAATATAACTACTATAATACTGCTCCTATGTACAAGAATATAACTACTATAATACTGCTCCTATGTACAAGAATATAACTACTATAATACTGCCCCTATGTACAAGAATATAGCTACTATAACACTGCCCCTATGTACAAGAATATATCTACTATAATACTGCTCCTATGTATAAGTATATAACTATTATAATACTGCCCCTATGTACAAGAATATAACTACTATAATACTGCCCCCTTTGTACAAGAATGTAACTACTATAATACTGCTCCTATGTACAAGAATGTAACTACTATAATACTGCTCCTATGTACAAGAATATAACTACTATAATACTGCTCCTATGTATAAGAATATAACTACTATAATACTGCTCCTATGTACAAGAATGTAACTACTATAATACTGCTCCTATGTACAAGAATATAACTATTATAATACTGCTCCTATGTACTAGAATATAACTATTATAATATTGCTCCTATGTATAAGAATATAACTACTATAATACTGCTCCTATGTACAAGAATATAACTACTATAATATTGCTCCTATGTATAAGAATATAACTACTATAATACTGCTCCTATGTACAAGAATATAACTACTATAATACTGCCCCCTATGTACAAGAATATAACTACTATAATACTGCTCCTATGTACAAGAATATAACTACTATAATACTGCCCCCTATGTACAAGAATATAACTACTATAATACTGCCCCCTATGTACAAGAATATAACTACTATAATACTGCTCCTATGTACAAGAATATAACTACTATAATACTGCCCCCTATGTACAAGAATATAACTACTATAATACTGCCCCTATGTACAAGAATATAACTATTATAATGCTGCACAAATGTCCCCCATCCAGGTTCTAAGTTGTAATGAATAAAGCCACATCATAGCCCTATCCTTCGTGTATTGTCACATTAATCTGAAAACAGCACTGGCATGACGTTGTTGGGCTTCTAGCTCTTTCGATCTGGTTTCGGATACATCCTCTGTCACTATGAATATTACAACCCTGGCTTTTTAATGAGATATATATATATATATATATATATATATATATATATATATATATATATATATAAATAAATATATGTAATATCTTCCTACAAAGATCTAAAATCTATTTAGAATTTGTATCTATCTATAGTCTTGGTAATAAACAGACAATTTGCTTCCTTATCGTTATTTTCCCTTTCTTTTTGCTGTTCCTTTAGGTGAACCCTTTGACAACGCCATGATATTGAACACTGCCTTCTGTAACATCATTGTATCTATATTATTTGGACATCGCTTTGATTCTGATGACCCGGAACTGGAGAGGCTTTTGATCAGCTTACTGGATGTTTCTGGTTCACTTGGCAGTCCTATTTCCTTGGTAAGTTCATTGTTATTATGATTTTTTTTGCAATTTGCTTGTGTATGTATTGTGTTTAGTAACCAGCTATTAGAACACTGTGTATTCTGGCATTCACAAGGCTTCACTTAGGCCTGAGGTCTCCTAACACCATGGGAGGTCCCACCAGAGTGTACCGTGCATGGACACATACTTACCTTCTACAAATTATCTACAAAGTAACAGCCCTAGCTCACATCGCAAACTCAACTTCTCCAGCGATGCTCTAGGAGTGCTGAATGCTTATGGAGGAAAACCCGCACACCAGAAGACTTCATCCACTTCAAATTTATGTTAAGAATCTATAACGCTGCCCTTCACCTCGCCAAACAGACTTACTTCACCACCCTGATCTCCTCACTATCCAAAAACCCCAAGAAACTTTTTGACACCTTTCACGCCCTCCTCAGGCCAAAAGCACAAGCCCCTCTCACAGACATTTGTGCTGATGACCTGGCCTCCCACTTTATAGAGAAAATAGATAATCCGCTCCCAACCACTAAGTGCTGTGACTCCCATCTCTCCCTACTTTTCCCCCGATTCACTCTCCACATTTGATCCCATCGCAGAAGAAGTAGTCTCCAGACTCCTCTCATCTTCTGATCCGACTACATGCACTACCGACCTGACACGATCCATTTTCGGATCTGTGGCAGAGTCTGGACTCTCTTATATGAACCTTTTCCCTTTCAGGCCCTGGAGGGTTAATATGATTTTTTGCCCCCGGTGGCCGCTAGTGTTACTGCAACTGTAGTTGCTCTGCTGATGATTTGCCCCCCCGGTGGCCGCTGGTGTTACTAAATGTTTAATTAGCCAGCAGGTGGTGACCACCCCCCTCCTTCCTATAAAAGGTCGTCAGGTACTTAGCTCGTTGTTGGTAATACTGGTCATTCACTAACTAACCTTGCTGAAGAGAGGAGTTATTTGGAGCAGTGCTGTTGCAGCTTCTGGAGCCTTGGTGTTTCTGCTGGAAGCTGTGTCCGGGTGCCTTCCTCTGCGGTCTGGTGCATGACTGCAGAGCAAGCTAAGTTTATTTATTTTTCCCTGTCTGTTATTTTTCCCTGGTGTGTTATTAGTACAGTGGCAGCTGCAGCAGTTGGTGGGGTTTGGGGCCTTGGTTGAGGTGCAGGCCCAAACAGAACCCAAGATATCTCTCCCTGACAGGTTTACTGGAGGGAGAGATAAATTCTTGGTTTTTCAGGAGGCCTGCAAGTTATACTTCAGGCTCCATCCTCATTCATCAGGGAGTGAGGAACAATGGGTGGGAATCATTATGTCCCTTCTTAAGGGTGATCCCCAATGCTGGGCCTTCTCCCTGCCAGTCGATTCACCATCTCTACGATCAGTGGACGAGTATTTGCGGCATTGGAGCTGGTGTATGGAGATCCTGATGGCGTCTCCCTGGCGGAATCCCAACTCCATATGATCAAGCGGGGGGCCAGCCTGCTGAGGAGTACTGCTCAGAGTTTAGGAGGTGGGCCACTGACACATAGTGGAATGACCCTGCACTTAGGAGTCATTTTGTGCAGGGTCTGTCCCCAGGATACTCTGGTGCAGTACGCCGCCCCCAAGTAGTTGGAGGCCGCCATGTCCCTTGTTATCCGTGCGGATAGACGCCTCAGGGAGAGGCATACACCAAATGTGCTCCCTGTAGTCCTTGCTAGGGAGGAGGACACACCAGTGCTAATGGAGGAACCCATGCAGATCGGAGTAGTGGATTTCAAAAGAGGGTTGCCTGCGATTCGCCGTGGTATGGGGGCATGTTTTTTCTCTGGGCAGACTGGCCATTTTTTAAAACTCTGCCCAGCGCGCGCCAAATCTTTGGTAGAACCTAAGCAGCCGCGTTCCCCTGGTCGTGTGGAGGGAGGCAACCAGGGAGTCTATATTTCCTCCATTTTGCCCTCTCAGTGTACTTTGTCAGCAGAAGTGGTGATTGGCGGGGTACCTGAGGGCATACCGGTGTTTGTCGACAGTGGAGCGGGAGTCAATTTGGTGGATGCTCACTTTGTCCAGACTCATGGCCTGAGGTGTAGGACGCTGACCAAACCCCTAAGCGTTCAGGCCATTGACTCTGTCCCACTGAGCCAGGGGAGATTGACCCAAGTCATAGAAAATATACATCTGCGTATAGGAACTCATTATGTAGAGTCCCTGTCATGCTACGTCTTGGGAGGAATGCCATCACCTATCATTTTAGGCCTACCTTGGTTAGAAAAACACAACCCGGTCATAGATTGGCGGTCTAGGGAAGTAGTCAGCTGGGATCAGTCGTGTGAGGGCTTCTGCCTGGGGCTACTGTCTTTGCCGTCTTTCTACAGCCGTCCCATTCTTCTCCAGTGGGGGCAGCAGAGGTGCTGCCAGGGAGTAGGGGCAAGTCTCAACGCTCACCATTAGCCAACCCTGAGAGGCGGAGTCCTCATAGGAGGAGGGGTCAAAGGAGGATGGTGGTTCCCTCTGTGAATTGCGGGGGTGTGAGTGTGGTGACACAGGGGGATGCCTCTGTTGCTAGTTCCTGGAAGAGTTCACTGTCTTATGGCAAACGTGTGTGTGGCAATAAACGTTCAGGTCCAGACCTGTGTGTGAACGAGTATGTATGGGTGTCCACCAAAAACATCCAGTGGAAGTGTACTGCTGGGGTCTGGAGTTCTCGGGTGATCAGGCCGTATTGGGTGTTGGCCATCCTTGGCCCGGGGACTTACCAGCTGGAGTTACCCCCAATTATGCCCATACACAACTCATTCCCCAGGTCGGTGCTCTGGAGATTTGTGGTGCCTCCGGAGCATACGTTGCCACTTCCATCTGCCCATGTTTGCCATAAACCTGAGAATCAGGTAGTTGCTGAAGTGAACTCTGGTGGATCTAGGCATGCTCACTGTAGGTGGTTTTCCGGTGAGGTGCGGTGTTGAGGGTCCAGAGGTCCCTCATTGAAGGAAGGGTACTGTCACGATCCATTTTCGGATCTGTGGCAGAGTCTGGACTCTCTTATGTGAACCTTTTTCCTTTCAGGTCCTGGGGGGTTAATATGGGTTTTTGCCCCTGATGGCCACTGGTGTTACTACAACTGTAGTTGCTCTGCTGCTGGTTTGACCCCCGATGGCCGCTGGTGTTACTACAACTGTAGTTGCTCTGCTGCTGGTTTGCTCCCTGGTGGCCGCTGGTGTTACTACATGTTTAAGTAGCCAGCAGGTGGTGACCACCCCCCTCCTTCCTATAAAAGGTCGTCAGGTGCTTAGCTCATTGTTGGTAATACTGTTTATTTTTCCCTGTCTGTTATTTTTCCCTGGTGTGTTATTAGTACAGTGGTGAGGACCAGTGTCCGCACTTGCCAGTTCCCTAGTAAGGGATTGGTACAGGGCAAGTGAGGGACTGAGGTATCCTGGTCGGCGACAGGTTGAAAGAACCTGTATAGGGAATGTGAGAAGAATTCAGGGCTCTTCCTTAGGAGAGTGCAGGAGGTGTCTACTTCCCCATTCCCTATTATAGGGCCCACCGTTGTAATTGTTTCTCCGGTGTCCCCTTGTCTGTCTTGTTGTTTTGTGACCGACCAATTGTCGGGTCGCGTCACGCAGAGCCAGACTGTCATGATCCATGCTGGATCATGACAGATAAAATGCACTAGTAACCTTTTTTATTCCTTAAGCTGTGGTGCTTAAAGATAGTTTTGCCCCCAGTGGCCATTAGGGTCATTGCACTGTGGTGGTTTCAGTTTTGCCCCCAGTGGCCATTAGGGTCATTGCACTGTGGTGGTTTCAGTTCTAGTTTTGCCCCCGGTGGCCGTTAGGGTCATTGCACTCTGGTTTCTTTAGTGCATGTGATTATAAAGCAGGTGTGATTGGAGCTAGAGGTGTGGAAGGAACTAGAGAGAGTTCCTTGCAGCTCTGACAAAGCTTGGTGAAGCAGCAGCTATTCAAGAGGAAAACTGCATTCAGGTGGTGGACTCTGTAGCTGGGAGCAAGAGCAACAGAGCAAAGCTAAGTGGTGTTACCCCTGTTTTGTAACTTTCCTTTTGTGTGTTTCAGTGCAGTGGTGGGATTAGTTTCTGCACCATCCATTTCATTAGAAAGGGCTAGGTGCAGGGCGAGCTAGGGTTCTTAGGTTCCAGCTCGGTGACAGGTGCGGAGCCTGTATAGAGACTGTTAGGAGTGTAGAGACTGGCTCAGGGGAGTGCAGGGGGTCTCCACGTCCTTGTTCCCTATCAGAGGGCCCTCCATTGTATCAGTTTCCCTGGTGTTTCCCTTTATTATTTAAATTCGCCCTGCTGGAGGAGGTGTATCCAGTTATACGTGTAATACTGAAATTCGCCTGCTGGAGGCGGTGTATCTGGCTGCACGTTATATTATTTAAATTCACCCTACTGGAGGCGGTGTATCCAGGGTCACGTGTGTGATAGAAATTCGCCCTGCTGGAGGCGGTGTGTCCAGTCACACGTTGACCATCACACAGACTTATCGTGACACGACCCCATTCCCTCACATCTCCTCCAGTCTCTCTCTATAGTAGTTAAAACTCACCTAACTACAATATTTAATCTCCCTCTCCTCAGGCATTTTCCCATCCTCCTTCAAACACTCTATTGTTACTCCATTGTTAAAGAAACATGCTCTCGACCCATCCTGCAAAAACAACTACAGACCAGTCTCCAATCTACTCTTCATCTCTAAACTCTTGGAGCACCTAGTCTACTCCCGCCTTACCCGTTACCTCTTCACTCAGTCCCTCCTAGACTCTTCACAGTCCGGCTTCTGCCCCCTACATTTGACTGAAACTGCACTCATCAAAGTTACCAATGACCTTCTGACAGCAAAATGTAACGGTGAACACTCTGTGATCATTCCTCTCCACCTTTCTGCAGCTTTTGATGCTGTCGACCACCGTCTCCTACTCTCTAGGCTCCACTCACTAGGCATTAAGGACACTGCTCTCTCTTGGTTCTCTTCCTATCTTTCTGACCGCTCCTTCAGTGTTTTATTCACTGGCTCCACTTCATGTCTTCCTCTCACTGTCGGGGTACCTCAAGGCTCAGTCCTTGGCCCCCTTCTCTTCTCTCTCTACGCTGCCCCAATTGAACAGACTATCAGCAGATTTGGCTTTCAGTACCATCTTTATGCTGATGACACACAACTATACATGTCATCCGTTGACCTTACCCCCGCTGTACTACAGACAGTGACTGTCTGTCCGCAGTCTCCAACATCTTGTCCGCCATCTGAAACTCAACCTCTCCAAAACTGAACTTCTTCTGCTCCCACCATCTACTAACCTCCCTAAACCTGACATTTCCCTCTCCATGGGTGGCACCGTAACAACACCCTGGCAGCAGGCGCGCTGTCTGGGTATTATGTTTGACACCAATCTCTCCTTCACATCCCATATACAATCTCTTGCCCCCTTTTGCTGCCTGCACCTAAAGAACATCTCTAGAAGCCGCCCTTTTCTCACCATGGAAACAACAAAAACTCTCACTGTTGCCTTGATCCACTCCCGTCTGGACTACTGCAATGCTCTATTAATTGGTCTCCCCGTTACTCGACTTTCCCCTCTCCAGTCCATTCTTAATGCAGCAGCCAGGGTCATTCATCTGGCAAATCGGTACTCGGACGCGTCCGCTCTTTGCCAATCATTACATTGGCTGCCCTTTCATTATAGGATCCAATTCAAAGTACTTGTTTTCACCCACAAAGCTCTCCACGGTGCGGCACCCCCCTACATCTCCTGCCTCATTTCTGTCTACTGACCTAACAGACAGCTGCGCTCTGCAAACGACTTTCGACTAACCTCTGAACTAATCCGTACCTCCCAATCCCGACTCCAAGACTTCTCCCATGCTCCGCCAATCCTCTGGAATGCTATACCCCAAGATATTAGGACTATCCACAATTTGCATAGTTTTAGGCGCTCCCTCAAAACACATTTGTTCTGATCGGTCTATCACATTCACTAATCAAAGTCTTTTTATGTGAAAGTGTGCGTGTGTAACCAATTCACCAAAAATGTGTGGTGTATTCTTTCATTAAAATGCTTTATTGTTACTGTGTGTGTGTTTAATTAACTCTTTATTTACTGTTGGATTAGTAATGGAAAGGTGTCTTATTGACACCTCTCCATTACTAAGCCAGGCTTAATGTCACCTTATAATAGCAAGGTGACATTAACCCTTCATTAACCCCACTTGCCAGGGTAAGTGGGAAGAACCCGACAAAGCTCCAGAATAGGCGCATTTAATAGATGCACCTTTTCTGGGCAGCTGCAGGCTGCTGTTTTTAGATTGGGTGGGGCATATTAATGGCCCCTTACCAGCATGACAATAGCAGCCCGGACCTGTTTAGTTTTGCCCGGTTGGTTGAAAAAATAAGGGAAACCCCACGTTGGTTTGTTTTCATTCATTCTTCCCTGCTCAAGCTGTTGCCAGCAGAGCACGGAGAATGACAGCCGAGTTCAGCACCACATGCAGGGGAACAGGGCTTACAGTAGCCGCTTCTTCCCCGGCAGCCGTCCGTGCTCACGGAGGACAGTGTACATTGTTCTCCATTTGCACGTGTGCAGCATGTGTTGCGGGCCGTGTGTTCGTATTAAAATGGACATGTCTGCGTGTTTTGCACACGGACACACGGTCCGTGAAAACACACTGAAATCTGCATAGACACATTCAGTTGAATGTGTGAAAGAGGCCTTAGTGTTTTTTTGCTTACATCCCAGCATTGGCTATATGGGTATGGTTTGCAACTTTTGATTTGTTACGTATCTATTAAACACTGCTATTGTTCTTTGGATTACATCTCATGATATAATAAGAATATGAGGGGGCAAAACATTGGAGACACACAAACTGCATTATCGGTCAGCATAGATTTTGTCTACACAATAGAGATGCACCAGTTTATAGGAGGGGAAAACACATTTTTAATCAAGACTTGGAAAGCTGCTTCATTTATCAAAATAATTGTCTACACTCTACAAATGTTCTCTTTAATAGATAGATTTCATATCACTTGCATTATACCTGCTTCTTTACATTATGGTCACCCTTGATCTACTTACTGTATTTGTGCAGTTTAATTCAATGATATAGATACAATGGTCTTGCCTTGGTCTAGTAACATCGATGCTGGTAACTATCCCCTCTGTTTCCACTTTGGTTGCTGGACAGTTCCATACCTTTCTTGTGGCTTTTTCAGGGCAGTTTAGCAGAAATCCTGTATAATTCCTGGGATTTTTGGTCATTAGGCATGAATGGGGTTAATTCCTAGCTGTTTTGATTGCTCCTTTCTGCAAGACCTGAGCTAAGCTGTCATCTTTTTAAACTCCTGAACATCTGACTCCCACTGCCAGTTA
Organism: Dendrobates tinctorius; assembly: GCF_039654945.1. Taxonomy (NCBI): domain Eukaryota; kingdom Metazoa; phylum Chordata; class Amphibia; order Anura; family Dendrobatidae; genus Dendrobates; species Dendrobates tinctorius. The sequence continues at coordinate 18,953,425 of NW_027361761.1, read as the reverse complement.
AAAGTTTAGTTTTCCTGGTTCTGTCCTGTTCTTTCAGCTCCTGGTTGCCTGTTACTCCACCTGTTGTCTGACAACATCGTGTTTCTTTACTATTCCTTTACTTTCTTATTCTGTAACTTGACTGCCCTCCTAGTTCTGACCTGTCCAGCTGATGACCCTTGCCAGCCTGCACAATTGGCCAGCAGCTGACTCTGTGGCTTTAACCCAGTGGAAGCTATGTAACTCCAGATCTCGGTACAGGAGTTAAAGTGTGAAAGCCAGGGCAACCCTTAGATCTGATAAATGGAATGGCTTGTGCAAAGTCTGCAAATTGTAGCTAATTTGAGAGATGACCAGATGGCCACTTAAAGTCCCACTTAACAGTCTCGTTCTGAACACTTGCTCACAGCCTAAGCTGTGAAATGGTTGCAGTTCCATATAATTTTTGCTACAGTATCCCAATTGATTAAGGTACTGTCACACTTAACTGTTATGAATGAGTCACCATAGGAGGCAAAAACAGAAATACTAGCTAAGTCCAAAAAACCAGAGAAGTTGGCAGCTATCGGATTGCAGACCCCTGAACCTATCAACAACAACTAGTAGTAGCCGTGGGGGGTTCCTACGGTGCCCTAGACCCCTCAATCACAGCTGGAGAACTAAATAGCCTAAAGACAGAAAGGGAAATCTAAACTGCCCCAGAGCAGACCCCAAAGCAATAGGCAGCCCCCAACATATAATGACGGTAAAGCAAGAGGAAAAAACACTCACACAGATAGAAAGATAGGCTGAGCAAATGATGGGGCCCAAGCTAACTAAATAGGAAAGGATAGAAAAGCTGCTGTCTGCAATCCGCCAAAACCCTTTCAAAACAAGAGCCAACAGACTGATAGGGAAAAAAGCCTTGAAGACGCTAGGCTTCAAAAAGACTATATCAGTACTCAGGTATTTTCTGAAGACAGAGCAAAAAGGAATTCAGCTCACCCCAGCAGGGAATGGCAGAAATCCAGAAAAACAAGGCAAAACAAAACCAAAACACAAATGCAAAAAGCAGAGAAGAAAACTTAGCTTTTGAGGAGCAGGAATCAGACTGGTCTCCTAGAATCCCTCAGAGAGATCACCAGCAAGGCAGAAGGGCGTCGGCTGCCTTATATCCAGTCAGCAATTCCAGTCACCCAGTCATCATCATCCTGCTCAGGTGCTTGGTAATCAGCCTCACTATCTTTCTTCACCAGAAGAGGGAGTTAATCAGACCTCAATGGTGAAGGGGAACATGAACTCACAACACTTAACGATGCATCAGCGATCCCGACAATGATATGACCCGGTCGGGATCGCTGGTGCATCGCTAAGTGGTTGCTAGTGAGCTGCTACACAGGCAGATCTCACCAGCGACATAGCAGGGGTCGGCGGTCGCTACTTACCTGTCAGACGAGGCGATAAAGAAGTCCTCCCGCCCGTATCCATGCGTCGCTCGTCTGCACAGCAGGAAGCCCGGCAGGAAGCTGACGACGAGAAACGGCCCTGGCCGTTCTCGCGCGATCAGCGATAACAAGCGGGGGAGCCGGTCGGAGGTAAGTATCACACATAGCGATATCGCTAGCAATATCGCTGCTACGTCACAAAACCAGTGACGTTATAGCGATATTGCTAGCGATATCGCTTAGTGTGATGGGCCTTAACAAAGGTTTTCTGATCTTCTTGCAGCCTTCTTGTATTGTCTTCTTGTATCTTTCAGAAATTAATGATATTAGCGGCGCTTGTATATAGGTGCTGAGTCAGCTGCAAGTACCAAAAGACCCCTAACACAATGGAGTTATAATCAGAAAAATAAATAGATATGAGACAAACACCAAAAACATTACTGATTAATTATAATACCTGCAATAATTCAGTAGAAGCCTTGTTTGATCTGAATGAGATGAGGCATAACTCCTTCAAAAAGGTCAGTGTAAAACTAAGGAATAAAATGTAAAGGTATAAAATCTGCCATGTATGCAGTAAAGGGGGCAGTAAAACAGTGACCTTTTGCTTTTGTGCAAATGTGCAATAGTATTAGTACTTTATGGATTGTGCAAATAAGCAAAAAATAAAATAAAAAAATATATATAAATAAATACACTGACAGTAGCATCAGAAGTTAGCAGGGTGTTCAGCTTGTGTCTTGATGTGGAGACCCTCCAAGGTAGCAATGAGTTCTGGAGCGTTGTCTCGGTCGGTGACATGCTCCCTGGTTGTAGTCAGCTGGGCACCACATGACTCTGCTAGTCACGTGACCCGAACTACGTCACACAGGTCCAGTGCTACTGCAGGCTTTGACAAGCCCTGCCAGCGTTACGGGCGTCTGCCCACGCTTGAAAGCACAGCATAACCAGGGAGCTTGTCACAGGCCGGGACAACGCTCCAGAACTCATCGCTACCTTGGAGGGTCTCCACATCGAGAAACAAGCTAAGTACCACTTAACCCTTGGTGGATCTTTACAAGTAGGCGAGTGAAGGTATTGGACATTGTCCTGCACATCCCCAGCACTTTATGAGTCACTGCTATTTCTATTTGTGAACGGCTTAGCAGCAGTAATCATTTGTTTGTTCAGAGCACCCCTAGTACTCATTGTGGACAGTGTCAATTATCTTAATGGCACAGTCTAAGGCCCTTTTACATTTAGCGATGCACCAGCGATCCGACCAGCAATCCGTCCCTGTCAGGATCGCTGGTGCATCGCTAAATGATCGCTAGTGAGCTTTCACACAGAAAGATCTCACAGCGATGCAGCAGCAACGCAGCGCGCGATACTCACCTTTCACACACAGCGATCCTGACGTGATCCCGCCCGCCTCCACGCGTCGCTCGTCGTCACAGCAGGAAGCCCAGCAGGAAGCAGACGACGAGAAATGGAGCCGGACATTCTCGCGCGATCAGCGATGGACAGCGGGGGAGCCGGTCGGAGGTAAGTATCACACATAGCGATATCGCTAGCAATATCGCTATAACGTCACAAAACCGGTGACGTTTTAGCGATATTGCTAGCGATATCGCTTAGTGTAAAACCCCCTTAAGATTACTCCAGACATCACTGAACACCCTGCTAACTTCTGACACTACTGTCAGTGTATTTATTTATTTATATTTTTTTTTTCATTTTTTGCTTATTTGCACAATCCATAAAGTACTAATACTATTGCATATTTGCACAAAAGCAAAAGGTCACTGTTTTACTGCCCCGTTTACTGCATACCTGGCAGATTTTATACCTTTACTTTTTATTCTTTAGTTTTACACTGACCTTTTTGGAGGAGTTATGCCTCATCTCATGAAGATTTGAGCCACAGATAAATATAATGTCTGTTGGAAATTTAGCTTTACGCCTAAAACTTTCATTGAGGAGTACTCATTTTGACAACATGATCTTCAATGAATTTGTTAGCAAAGCAACTGTTTTTTGTGTTCAAAATCACAAATCTGGTTTGAAATCAGAGGCTCATATTTGTGGGAGTATTTTGTAGTATTTTGCATTCCATAGAAAATGTTGATTCTGAAAGGAAACTAAAGGTGTTCTGACAAATCTGTTTAGGTGTACTCATTTATGTTAAACACTGTATATCTAATGGCTTCATTTATATTTTCCTCGACAGTTGTACAATGCATATCCATCCCTGTTGCGCTGGCTTCCTGGAGGTCACAAAGCCACCCTAAAAAGCACTGATGAGTTACGCTCCATAATTAGAGGCATGCTCACGAAGCTAAGGATTGAACTTGATGTCAATAACCCAAGAACTTTTATAGATTACTTTCTGGTCAAACAAAAAGAGGTAAAGTAATAAGATAGACACAGTGTCAGACTGAAGAACATTGGACCCCCTGGAGGACTTGATTCTGAGAGCCCACTTTTCGCCCCCACTCAAGAGCCCCATAGCAACTGCAAGGTTTGCACTATGAACTTTCCTGAAGGAGAAGCCAGGGCCCACCGGAGGATTCTCCGGTTCTCTGGTGGGCCAGTCCAACCCTGGATAGACATGTGGTAATAGTGGTTGTCTGGGAGGAATGGAGAGGGGGCATTTTTCTGTGCAATCAGCTGGGGAGGATTCAGATTTTAAGTTGAGATACTGGTTTTAAACAGCATGGACACTGAATCAGCTAAATAAATATATGACAGAGATAAAGATCTATTGAGATATTTTTAGTATAATTTTTCGCGATTAAAGAGACTTTTCACTGGATTTTTTTTAAACTGAGTGCCTCTTCCAATTGGGGCCACTCTACTGATTCTGGAACAGTTTTTCTTTTATTATGTGCTCTTATATTCCAAAGTTATGCCCCAGGTAATACGAAATGGTGAAGAATGTCCCTTCCACTAACTAGACGTATACTACGATACTTCTCTGTGGTCTATAGAGTACATGTTCAGTGTTTTATGGGAAAATTTGCATTTTTATTAGCAGAGGACATAACCTTGGAACGTGCGTTGTTTTTTACTCCAGGATTCTTCCTGCTTTCTATCTATGTGTTTGTATTGTTCCCTGATATATTTCATATTTTGGGCATTCTAGGAGAAACCAGATCCTGAGTTGTATTTTCATGATGAGAACCTAACATCTCTTGTTTCGGACCTACTGTTTGCTGGAGTAGAGACATCTTCTACCACCGTGAGATGGGCCCTTCTGTTGATGATGAAATATCCTGAAATTCAAAGTAAGGAGTATATTTAGGAGTATATTAAAATTATATATAGTTAAAAGTTCCTTAAATAACTTATTTTTGTGTTCTGTCCACAGGCTAGAGAACAAATTGTTGATTGCTGAGGGTCCAACCACTGGTTGCCTCAGCAGTGCAGAGAATGGAGCTCTGCTGGTGAATCTTGAGTGTAATGGGGGTGCACATGATCAACCTCCACTACATTCATAACATAGTAGTAGCATGGGGAGCAGTCTGTGTAACATGGGAGGAGTACAGGGCACAGTCTGTGTAACATGGGAGGAACAAAGGGAGCAGTCTGTAACATGGAAGGACCACAGGGAGCAGTCTTTGTAACATGGGAGAAATACAGGGAGTAGTCTATGTAACATGGGAGGAACATAGGGAGCAGTCTATGTAACTTTGGAGGAACATAGGGAGCAGTCTATGTAACATGGGAGGAACATAGGGAGCAGTCTGTGTAACATGGGAGGAACAAAGGGAGCAGTCTGTAACATGGAAGGACCACAGGGAGTAGACTGTGTAGCATGGGAGGAGCACAGGGAGTAGACTGTGTAGCATGGGAGGAGCACAGGGAGTAGACTGTGTACATGGGAGGAGCACAGGGAGCAAACTGTGTACATGGGAGGAGCACATTTAGTAGTCTGTACAACATGGGAGGAGCACAGGGAGTAGACTGTGTAACATGGGAGGAGCACAGGGAGTAGACTGTGTAACATGGGAGGAGCACAGGGAGTAGACTGTGTAACATGGGAGGAGCACAGGGAGCAGACTGTGTAACATGGGAGGAGCACAGGGAGTAGACTGTGTAACATGGGAGGAGCACAAGGAGTAGACTGTAACATGGGAGGAGCACAGGGAGTAGACTGTGTAGCATGGGAGGAGCACAGGGAGTAGACTGTGTAACATGGGAGGAGCACAGGGAGTAGACTGTGTACATGGGAGGAGCACAGGGAGTAGACTGTCTAACATGGGAGGAGCACAGGAAGTAGACTGTGTACATGGGAGGAGCAAAGGGAGTAGACTGTGTACATGGGAGGAGCACAGGGAGCAGACTGTGTACATGGGAGGAGCACAGGGAGTAGTCTGTACAACATAAATGAGAGCATGAGGAGCATTTTATACTTCATAATGGGAGTAATCTGTGTATAAGGGGGGCGATGGGAGCAGCTTGTGATTTAAATAGGAACATGTTGCTTACTCTGTGTGAGAAGTGAAAGCATGGAGATCCGTTTGTCAAAATGTAGGGATAATTAGATACAGTCTGCGTTGATTAGGGGCATAAGGAACAGTTTTCTATAGAGTAGTAAGTGATAAAAATTGCACAGGAATCCCTAACCTCATAGCCACCAAAATGGTTGCAAACAGGGGGGATAAACCTTTTTCTTGGGTCATTCCACATGTCATGGAAAAGGTGGAGAATGGGTGGATGGAAGGAGCTTACAAAGCATCACTCCATATTATCCAGTATTGAAAACTTAGCTAAGACTCGAATACATTATGGGTAATTATAAGTAATATTGTCTTTAATAACAGAAAATGTTCAAAAGGAAATCGAAAAGGTTATCGGATCAACCGAGCCTCAGATGGCGCACCGCAAACACATGCCATACACAGACGCTGTAATTCACGAGGTTCAGAGATTTGCCAATGTTGTTCCAACTAATCTGCCACATATGACTTCTCAAGATGTCACACTGAAGGGTTTCTTCCTACCAAAAGTAAGAAGTAAAACATTACATTGCCTGACATTTTTAATTTAAGGAAGTTTCTGTTTTTTGGTTTATATGAACTATTGAGGTATTTAGTAATAATAGAAGAGCTTGTCTATAATTTTCCTTCACAATTAATAGAATTGTTCTGCCTATGCTGCAAAATAATGTTCTGAACATAGTTTGGGCCAAAGCTGAAAAATATACAACTTAATTATGGAAGGAAAAACACAATTAACAATATGTGGCGTTTAAGATATAATGTGAAAATGTGGACCCAATATGAACAAAATTACAGGAAAAATCATACTCTCAATCCATACGTATTCTGTCATGTTGCTTTTAGGCCACCAGTAGGTGGCTACCTTCTAGACTAGACTCTAGAGTGTCAAAATTGAACCTTTGCTTTCAGTATTGTGTCTGGTGTGACTCCCTTGTGCAGCAATAACTGCATCTAAATGTTTCCGGTAATTGCTGATTACAGTTATGCCAATATTCCTGGCAGTTGTGGATGAAATTTTTGTTGGTCTACCTGACGGTGGTTTTGTTTTTACCGAGCTCCTGATTTTCCATTTGTTAATCACAGTTTGAATGCTGCTGACTGGCATTATCAATTCATGGGATATCTTTTTGTATCTCTTTCCTGTTTTATACAGATCAACTACCTTTTCCTGTAGATCCGTTGACAATTCTTTTGCTTTCCCCTTGACTCTTAATCCAGAAATGTCAGTGGCTGGATGAAAGAGTCTGTCTGGATCCCAGAAACTCACTCAGTTTTTATGCACACACACTGATTACAAGCAAACAGGTCACAGGTGAGGATGTTACCTTTAGTAGCCATTCAAACCTATTTGTGTCAACTTCTGTGCATGTTATCAAGCCAAAATCACCAGGGTATGTGAACTTTTGATCAGGGTCATTGTTCTGTCCCCATATGAGGCGAATGGAGGTGTGGTTGATTAATAGGGGTTGTGAGAGATTCCTACCTTCCGTTTCCTCCATGCAGAGCTGAGAAGACCAGTGCTGTTCAGCATTCAGAGAGATGATGCCTACTAGAGATTGTGCAATCCAAACTTGTCTATTTTGGGAAGTCTGGACATACAGCGTATGATAGGTAATACAGTACTTTCCCCAGAAATGCAGGTGTAGATAAGGTACAGCAAGATGTAGCACCAAGTATGGCTGCAAGTGTGAGCAGCAAGAGTGGTCGAAAGACTGATGCCTTCGTGAGGCCGGTTCAAGCGTCTCCTCTCACAACAGTAAGTGAAACTAAACTGAAATGGCTGCCAGGAGGAAGAAGAAGATGTGACCCGTGAACTGGAAGTGGAAGTCATGTCCATAAGAACTAATTAATTACAGACTGCCATACACACAACGCCAGTAGGTGGCAGCAGAGGAAAATGTAAGAACATACATAGCAAGCAAATACAACACATAAACCAGCCAAATGGAACAGCACACTCCCTGTCTGAAATTCTGTAAGGGATTTCACTATACTAATGTCTTTGAAATAAAGTCAAGCAGTCTAGAAAAAACAAACACCAATATGAATGCAATGCAATAATAACAACTTTAAACAAGATAGATGAACGTCTTTAAGTCAGTTCCCAAGATAATCCAAAGATACCCATCTTCGGATCGGAGAAGCCACACTAGGCCAAACTATCTCCGATCCAACCGTAATGCAATGGACAAAGTACTAGTCCGGTGTTCTGTTCATCGTTTATCCTACTGGAATTGCATTGATTGGTAGTATCAATACGAGCTTGTGGATTGACCTCTGAAATGTCTTAGGCTCACCTTTCCTAAGGACCTTCAGCTTCACCTTCCAGACCTTACCGTCTTGACTAGGGAAAGTCTTTGTAATGATTCCCATAGGGCAGTCGATCCTTTGAGCTTGTTGTTCCTACATTAACACGATGTCTCCTTTCAAGTTCGGTTTACTCTGTCGCCATTTTCTTCTTCCTTGTAGAACCACAAGATACTCCTTTCTCCACCGGTTCCAGAAGTAATCGGCGAGGAGGTATTGTATGCGTTTCCACTGCTTCTGGTAGGCGTTTGCATGAGTAAACTCTCCACTGACTGTTAGCGGGTACCAGGTCTTTTGGGTAAGAAGAGTAGCTTGCGTAAGAATGTTAGGCATTTAGGGATCCATTGACACTAGGCAAGGGGTCTTGAGTTACTTTTGGTGTAAACTTCAGCCAGAAGAGTAACCAAGGTCTCATGCATAAGTCTTGAAAAGTTTATGTCCATAAGCATAGAGTTCAAGATGTTGCGTGAGATCCCGATCATCCTTTCCCAGGAACCTCCCATGTGAGAACTATGCAGAGGATTGAAAATCCAGGTGCAACCTCTTTCTACAAAGTCAATCCTGAATTGGCTTGATGTCAATATCCAACTCTCGACGTGCACCGATGAATCTGCTTCCGCAGTCAGACGTTAGATCGCTAGAAACCGCCGAAGAGCATTGATCAGGCTGGATGTGTCCATAGATTCTATCACCTCTATGTGAATGGCACTGATACTCATGCAAGTGAATAGTATGGCCCAACGTTTGCTGTTGGCGTAATTGCCTCGAGTTCTTCCTGCAGATACCATCCATGTTCCAAAGACATCTAGGCCAACGTAGGTGAAAGCGATGCACACAGCGATGTAGTGATCCCGCTACACGTCTTTTCATACCTATTATCCAAAGTCCAGTTGCCTTCTGTGATCTGCCTGCCTTGGTGTTCAGTCTTTTCATGAAAGTGCCGGATCAGTAGATCGATGTTGTGATGTTTACTGGGAATGATGCAAGGATGTTTCTTTGAAACCCCTAACTTGGCTCGATTTAATCGACCACAGACTCTCAGCAAACCAAAACTGTCCATCACTTGATTCAAATTAGCTATGAGGCTTTTTAGAGGGATCTCTTGTTTGTGATTTAAGCATTCCCATTCACTATTGAATACACTCTGCTGGACATAACGTATTATAAGAGACTCACAGTGATAAATGTCCTCGGCCGAGAGTGGTTTATGGCAGATGTGCCAACCATGACAGTCTTTGTCTCTATGCGAGTTGTAATAAGATTTCGCAATGTGGACTAACCTTGCGATAGTCTTGATGAGGTTCATCCAATTGGAGAAGCGTTAGAAGCACTGGCAACCAAGGCTGGATGTTGGTTTAGTGTTCATGTCCAGAGCACTGACCTCAGAGTGGACTTCTGGATCGTCATCTGGATCCTGGATGCTGAAAACTTCCTGGACGCGTTCACTTCCCTTCTGTTCCAGCAGAAACTTCGGACCCTGGGTCGATCGCCGCTTCTTCTGTGGGTAGAGATTTTAGTCCATCATCTACAGTACACAGAAGTCTTTCTCTACAAAGTCTCTGGTGTCTGTTCCATATTCGGACCCTCCATCTAGTGCGTTTCTCCGCAGGTGATAGGTTGCCACGGTGGGTGAAGGGCTGCTCCTGAATACGTGCACCCTCGTGCGATACTCTACCATCTCTTTCCTGGGGTCGTTGTCCTTGTGCCATAGGAACCTGAGAAAATTCCTGTGGTCTTCTCTGACTATGAAGCAGTGGAACATCTGTTCAATGTCGGCGGTGATGGCAATGGGCTCTTTTCTGAACCTCATCAACACTCCTACTAGGTTGTTTGTCAGATTAGGACCCGTGAGGAGGACATCGTTGAGAGATACGAGTTAATGTTTGGCGCTTGAATCAAAGACCACTCTAATTTGCTTAGGTTTCCGTTGGTGATATACTCTGAATGAGGGTAGGTACCAGCACTCCTCATTCTCTTTTAAGGGAGGCGCTGGCTCCGCATGGTTATTATGGAATATTTTGCCCATAAAGGTGACAATGTGCTCTTTCATCTCCGGTTTGTTGCTTAGTGTGCACTGGAGAGAATTGAATCTGGACAAGGCTTGTTCACAATTATTCAGGAGCCTCACCCTGGTAGCTTGGAAGGGTAGAGGAAAAACCCAGTGATCAGTCTCATCCTTAAGGAACTCATTGTCCATTATCCTGACAAATTCCTTGTCTTCCATTGACAGGGCTACCTTGTCATTCTTAGTTGTATGAAACACTGATCTTCCCAAGGCATCTGCATAGGGAGAAGGAATGACATCAGGCAGCTGTACGGGATCTGGAGGCTTCTCTTTCACCTCATAGTGAAGAGGTGAAGAGGGCATAGATTGCAGAAAGTAATGCGTCCGTCCCGGCGTACGTAGGTTTTTAAGGAATCGACTCCCGTTCGGTCCAAGCATATATTTCCTTTGACTAGCCACCCCAAGTTGAGTTTCTGTGCATAGGGGGCGCAGTCAGGACCAATACATTGTTGGCGGACCTTATGTATTCTTAAATTGTCTCTGCCGAGCAGAAGTAGGATGTCAACATCTTTGTCCATAGGTGGGATAACGCTGGCTAGATGCTTTAAGTGTGGTTGATGGAATGCAGCTTCCAGGGTATGGATCTCATCCCTTTGGCTGGGTATTTGATCACATTCGATTTGCGTAGATAGGGGTAATTCTATGCCTCCGCTGATAGGAGAAGCAATGAAACCTTGTGCCCTTCTGCCGCTTATCTCTATGCCGCACAAGCAAGAGTTCAGAGTATAGGGCATTGCTGGTCCCTTGATTCCAAAGGCTTCAAAGAACTTAGGTCCAGCTAAGGAACGATTGTTATGATTGTCAATGATGGCATACATTTTTACCGTCTTCTCTGGATGCCCTTCTGGATAAACTCTGATTAGGCATATCCTGGCACAGCATTTATCACTTTGGTTCTCCCCGCATATCTCTGAGCATAAGCAGGAGACAGCCATGGTGGACTTGGCGTTGTTCTGTGGTTCACCGCCTTGGCTTGTCACTGGACTAGAGGAAACTGTGACTGCTGGATCGCTGGTGGCTGAGGTTGGATGCAAAGCTGATGTGTGTTTGTTGCTATGACACTCTTCACACTTAATGGCAGATTTGCAGTCCTTGGCCATGTGTTCTAATGAGGCGCAGCACTTGATACACACCCCAAGTTCAATGAGGATTTTCTTGCGCTCCTGCATGGTTAAGGACCTGAAGCCTCTACATTTGTTCAATGAGTGTGTTTTTTTGTGAATGGGACACTCACGATTGAAAGACTTATCCCCCAACGGAATAGTAAACTGTTTATCGGCAGGTGCTGCAGATAGTGGCTGGTTAGTTTTTCTGACACTTACACTGTTTCTCAAGGAAGTGGAAGGCATGCCCATAAGAATTAATTAATTGCAGACTGCCATACACACAATGCCAGTAGGTGCAGCAGAGCAAAATGTAAAACATACATAGCAAGTAAATACAATACATAAACCAGCCAAACGGAACAGCATAGTCATTTGGATGTTTTGGGTTGTTATTATGATTTAAAAAGTGAAAACACAGTCGTTTGCCAATAAATGGCTTCACCCAACCACTAACCATGAGTGGATAAAACGTTTTGGTGTTATCATTCATATTCTATGAAAAAAGGCCAAGAAAGCAAAAATTTTGCTGGGGTATGTAGACTTTTGAGCATAACTGTAGTTCTGCACATCAGCTTGGAGGAATTTTAGCCCAATACTCAGCACAAAACAGCTTCAACATTGTTATGTTGGAGGGTTTTCTCTCTAGAACTGCTTTCTTCATGTTACTCCACAACATTTTTATAGAATTAAGGACAGGACTTTGACTTTGCCATTCCAAAGTTTTTACCTGTCACATAGTGGCAAAAGATTGTGGCCACCTCCCTGATCCCTTGAACTAGGGGCGCCATAGTCTATTCTTGTCCCTCAGATTACTTCTGAAGGTGGAGAGGCCTGGATCTCACACTTGTCTATGCTCCTAACTTCTCTTTGTCTGATCACTCGCTCATACAGGGAGGTGAAGGGATGAAATGTATAGGAAAACATTAACCAGACACACGGATAACAGACAGGGAAAAATGAAAACTACAATCATACAAATACACTCAGGAAACAACAGTGGGAAACAGAGAAACAGAGGAGGTATAGAAAGGGGATAAGGAAAAAAAACAACTCAACTCAGCAATCTCCAGAAAAATTATCCTACTGCCAAATTCAAAACTGAACTTTTTCCTTCACCACCAGACCAGGAAGCAGAACTATAACTGGCAATTCCCAAGTGCCAGTGGTGAGCCATATATACCAGAGGGTAGAGACCAATGCAGAACAGCTGAGACAATTCAGGATGGAGAGCGCCAGGAGATCAACTGAAATGACTAACCCTTGCCATGGCAACAAGTAAACCTGCACTGTCTAATGGAATGGTGAAGCAGTTCTAACAAGTGCAGGAGTACCATGTAATCAGATGCCACAATCTTATGGCCCCTCTCTGTCGTAGTATCCCCGTGACATTAACTTAATTATTCTTTAATAGAAGAATAATACAATCTCTGAAGAAAGAGCAAAGCCAGATGGAAATTATGAGAAGGGTCATCTATAGACCACTGAAAGGCAACAAATGGCGGTCCTCATTAAAATATTGAATATTAAAAACACTTTATGTGTTGCAGTCATCTGGTGGTGTGGAAAAGTGTGGACTAATCCAGGCTTTGTTCATTTTTAATTAGTGAGTCTGTCTGCATTCACAGGTGTCAGGTGAAAGTACCTGACCGTTATGACCCCACCCCAGTGGCACTACATACCCACTCAGACAAGACATTAACTCCAGTGCAGCACAAGAACTGCAAGGCATAAAGGAACAGCATATGCCAGGTGTCCAGCTTTGAAACCCATTACTTGAAAGTCACAGAGGAAGTAGGGAGTACACTGGATCGATTGGCCATGTATTGCTTGATCATCTTTAAAAACTTTTCCCTTCTTGTAAAAAATACCAGTCATCAGTCTCTAGGCTGGTGTCATGAAATTGGTCCATGTGTTTGACAGTGTACCCCTGCCTCTGCTGTGTGTCACTCTGGCCTCGCCACATTGGTTGGACAATCAAGCTTGCTCCCTAAAGTTGCCTGATGGGAATTTTTTCAACATAATTTTCACAATAGCCTTATGGTATAGTACCTCCTCCGATCCTGCTTTCTTCCTCCTCCAATCCTCCTCTGATCATCTTCTCTTTCTCCTCCGATCCTCCTCTTTTAGAAGAACTCTCCACCTCAGGAAGAATAGATGCAAAGTTATCCTTTCAGCGTGGGTCTAGCAGGGTGAACAACCAGTATTCTTTTTTGTCCAAGATGGATGTAACACGAGGGTCACAGGAAAGGCAGTAATGCCTAAAGTCTGCCATATGTGCCATGGTCATTACAGCCAATGCTTGCCTGTCTCTACAATGGTGATGACTCTCCATCTCCTCCTCCCTCTCTCTTCCTCCTCATTCCCATCCTCAGCCCATCCATGTAAGAGACAGGATGAATGTTTTGTAGGCATTGTAGAGGTTACACTTCCACTCCAGAGTTCAACATAAGCTTATCACTCTCATCCACAAAGCACTCCATGGTTTAGCACCACCCTACATCTCCTCCCTCATCTCAGTCTACCACCCTACCCATGCCCTTCATTCTGCTAATGACTTAAGGTTAACATCCTCAATAATCAGAACCTACTACTCCCATCTCCAAGACTTCTCTATGTGTTGCGCCAATTCTTTTGAATGCACTACGTGGGATAATTTGATTAATCGCCAAAACCCACAGTTTTAAGGGTACCCTAGAAATGTATTGCTTCATACTGGCCTACCGCCTCAACATATTTATCTAACTAGCCCTGTGTTGCCCATTCAAAATCTTCTTCATAACCAGGACCCTCGTATCATGTTCTCACAAACTTTATGCATTTAATAGCCTTCTGTGTCTGTACTTTAACACATTCTGGCTGGTAACCGGTTCATACAGCATTACATGAACACCCGATTTATTACAGTTGTGCTCAAAAGTTTAAATACCCCAGCAGAATTTTTGCTTTCTTGGCCTTTTTTTTCAGAGAATATGAATGATAACACCAAAACTTTGTTTCCACTCACGGTTAGTGGTTGGGTGAAGCCATTTATTGTCAAACTACTGTGTTTTCTCTTTTTAAATCATAATGACAACCCAAAACATCCAAATAATCCTGATCAAAAGTTTACATACCCTGGTGATTTTGGCTTGATAACATGTGCAGAAGTTGACGCAAATGTGACCTGTTTGCTTGTAATCAGCCACTGATGTTTCTGGATTGTGAATCATGGGGAAAACAAAAGAATTGTCAAAGGATCTATGGGAAAAGGTAGTCGAACTGTATAAAACAGGAAAGAGATACAAATAGCTATCCAAGTAATTGATAATGCCAGTCAGCAGCATTCAAACTGTGATTAACAAATCGAAAATCAGGGGCTCTGTAAAAACAAAACCAAGGTCAGATAGACCAACAAAAATTTTGCTCACAACTGCCAGGAAAATTGTTCGGGATGCAAAGAAAAACCCAGAAATAACATCAGATGAAATGCTGGACTCTCTGAAAACTGTGGCTGTTTCAAGATGCACAATAAGGAGGCACTTGAAGAAAAATGGGCTGCATGGTCAAGTCGCTAGAAGAAAGCCATTACTGCTCAAATGCAACAAACTATCTTGCCTACAATATGCAAAACAGCACAGAGACAAGCCTCAAAACCTCTGGAAAAAGGTAATTTGGAGTGAGGAGAACAAAATTGAACTTTTTGTCCGCAACCATAAGCGTTGTATTTGGAGAGAAGTCAACAAGGCCTATGATGAAAGGAACACCATTCCTACTGAAAAGCATGGAGGTGGATCGCAGATGTTTTGGGGATGTGTGAGCAACAAAGACACAGGAAACTTGGTCAAATTTGAAGGAAAGATAAATGCAACATGTCATCAGCAAATACTGGAGGCAAATTTGCAATCAATAGCCCAGAAGCTGTGCATGGGATGTACTTGGATGTTCCAACATGACAACGATCCAAAACACAAGGCCAAGTCGACCTGTCAGTGGCTACAGCAGAACAAAGTGAAGGCTCTGGAGTGGCCATCTCAATCTCCTGACCTCAATATCATTGAGCCACTCTGGGGAGATCTCAAGCGTGCAGTTCATGCTAGACAGCTCAGGAATTTACAGGAACTAGAGACTTTTTGCCAAAAAGAGTGGTCAGCTTTACATCTGTGAAAACAAAGAACCTTATCCACAACTACCACAAAAGACTTCAAGCTGTCATTGATGTTAGAAAGGGCAATACACGGAATTAAGTAATGGGGTATGTCAACTTTTGATCAGGGTCATTAGGATGTTTTGGGTTGTCAATATGATTTAAATAGAGAAACCACAGTAGTTTGACAATAAATGGCTTCTCCCAAACACCAACCATGAGTGGAGAAAAAGTTTTGGTGTTATCATTCATATTCTCTGAAAAAAAGGCCTAGATAGCAAAAATTCTGCTGGGATACGTAAACTTTTGAGCTCAACTCTACATTATGGCTGGTCAGAACAATGAAAGCATTTGTTACCATCCACCTTTTGTGCCCCCCCATTTCCTCATAGATTTTAAGCTTGCAAGCAGGACCCTCACTCCTCTTGGTATCTGTTGTTTTCTGTGATTATTGTTATTCTTTAATGTCTTTTATTGACTGTACAAGTCCCCTCTAAAGTGCTGCAGAATATGTTGGCGCTATAGAAATAAAATAATTATTCCTATTAGTAGCCTTTGTTGTGTTAGCAACCAACTACAGTGCTGCAGAGCTTTCAGCTTCTGGTTGATGTGAGTGATGTGCCTTGAGATGGCACATTGGAGATGGAGGATGAGGAGGAGCAGGAGTGGGTTCAGGAACTGGTGTAGAAGGAGTAAATCCTGACAGAAGTAGGGCCAGCAATCCTCGGCATCAGTAGCACATGCACTGTGCCAGGGTGTGACTTGACACCAGCCTCCACAGTGTTAATCCAGTGTGCTGTCAAGGAAATATAGAGTCCCTGCCCACAAGCGCTTGTCAACATGTTGGTGATTACGTGAACAACGCCGGTATGTGTGTTTGTAAGGTCACTAGTAATGTTCCTAGACGTGTTCTAGTACAAGGTAGGGACACCACAATGGAAGAAAAATTGGTGGTTTGGGACCGAGTACTGAGGGATGGCTGCTACCATGAGTCAGCGGAAACCCTCTGTGTCTACCTGTCTAAAAGGCAACTTTTACATAACAAGCAGCCTGGAAATGTGCCTGTTAAGCATTTGGGCATGTAGATGTGTGGATGGGAACTTTTTTTCATTCCAAGGCTTGGGGTAGTATTGGGACAATGATTTGGAAGTGCATGATGATGGTAAGTCAGAATGTGCAAGGAGAGGTGCAGGGCAGGAGGCATTTGTGCCAATATTTTTGCAGATGATTGGGAAGCACCTAGAACAGGGGTAGAGGCAGTAATGTCATCCGATGGCACCAATCGTGGAAGCAAGTGTTTGGCCTACCGAGTCGGGTGCTTAGATAACATGTGCGTGATCATGCTGGTGGTGGTTCGGTTCTTAGTGGTCATACAGCTGCTGATCTTGGCATGGCACAGTTTGCAAGTGGCCATTTTCTTAGTCTCAGAACTTTCTTAAAAAAGTCCCTGATTGGGGAACACCTAGATCTTTGATAGAAAAATGCTTAAAAGTCAATACTCTGCAGAACAGTTTCCCGCCTTCTCCCTCTGGTCACCCCACTGCCTCTTCCAGCCTGTTTTGATGCTGCTAATTTCTCCACCTCAGCGCTGTTGGCTTCGCTCGGCATGAAAGCTTACCAGGTTGGGTCGGTGACTTTGTCATCCACCATCTCGTCTTCCACCACCGCACCCTGGCCCTCGTGACTTTGTGACTTAGCAACAATACTTAGCAACAATTGTGTCTCATCTTCCTTCTTGTCCAAAATTTACCATTCCCCACCGTCATGTTCTTTTGACCGTGGCTGCTTTAAGGTTTGTGCATCACTAAACAGTACATTCTCCTGTCCCTTTTGAAGCAAGCATGTTGAGAGGCCACAATCAAGAAAAGAGCTCCTCGGAGTGTCCTATTGTAGGTTCTCTAGTTTACTGGGACTGGGAGGTAGGAGGATCAGGATGAGGTTTAAAGCGAACCTGTTATCAGGAGTTTGCTAAGTAAATTACATGTTGGTGCCATGACACTGATTAAAATGATACCCGGGTTAAAGAAATTCATCTTGTGGCTATAGTTTAATCTTTGTTTTCAGTTAATGAGATTCTCATGCTTTGGGGCTGGCTTGCATGTGAAGCTTTATTTAGTGGTCTTTGGCGTCAATTTCATTATTGTGGTTTAACTGACAGGTCAGTGTTCCTTCAGTGACCTGCCTTCTATTTTAAAGGCAACCTGTCACCCCCCCCAGGCGGTTTTAAGTAAAAGAGCCACCTTGTGCAGCACTAATGCTGCACTCTGTCAAGGTGGTTCTTTTATTTAGCGTCCCTTCCACCGCCGAAATAAGCGTTTTTAAAATTGGTCAGACATACCTGATATTTGACAGGGGGGCAGGTCTTTCCCCCCTGGACACAGACTCCTCACATACGTCAGTCATGTCCTGCTTTTGAATTTGGCGCCGCCTCCTCAGCATTCATTTCTTTTCCTCGCGCCTGCGCTGTAATATTCTGACGTCTCCACAGGTCTTGCTGCACCACTGAAAGAATATTACAGCGCAGGCGTGAGAAAAAGATATATATAAGTACTCTATGATAGGGCAATATCTTCTAGCTCTGAATGAGCGCCTCAAAAAGGTGCACTGAAAAGTTTAAACAATGGAAAATATCCAAATCGGACACTTACATGGAGGGAGTATGTAGCACTGGCGTCCCTGTCTTCTGACGAAGAAGCAAAACGCGAGTTGGGGCGACGGGGACGCCAGCGCTACATACTCCCTCCATGTAAGTGTCCGATTTGGATATTTTCCGTTGTTTAAACTTTTCAGTGCACCTTTTTGAGGCGCTCATTCAGAGCTAGATGATATTGCCCTGTCATAGAGTACTTATATATCTATTGGGTTATGCCCTTGTTTATAATGCAATTTTCCATAATTCTAGTACGTTTACTCAGTTTATATGATAGTAGTTTATATGGGTGTTACTATGGACATATGAGTTTGGCAATTTTTTGTAGGCATTTAGGCCACTGCAATATTATGTAATTGTTAATGCCAGCTTTGGGTAAATGTGCAATATGGCTCCTCTTTAGGATTGCAGTATTCCTGTTTTATCTGTGAATTTTCTTGTTATGCTATGTTATTGTATTTAATAAAATTTGTAATTATTGGCAATTAATACTAGTTTGGTGTTGTGCATTTATTTAGATTATTGAGTTTTTGCCTACTGTATTATTTATTGGGTTTTTGTTGGTCCCTTTAAATATTGTAGTTTATAGTGTGGGCTTTGAAAAAATGTTTCTATTTCCAGCAAATGGCGCTGGTGGCGGCGCATGCGCAGTAGCATCCCACATGTTGGGTGCTGCTTGCGCAAATTGAGAGCATCACTTGCTGATAGTTGCTTCTTTGATAAGCAATGGTAAGTGATGCTACTGTGCTGACGCCGTTGTCAGTGCCATTTTGCTGGTGGAATAAAAAATTTGACTCCAGCAAAATGGCGGTACATTTTTTTTTTTTGTAAGCCCACATTATAAACTGCAATATTTAAAACAGGAGGCAAGTCACTGAAGGATCAGTGATCTGTCAGTTAAGCCACAATAATCAAGATGAGGCCAGAGCGCAGCAAATAAAGACCGACAGGCTCGCCCCAAAGCATGAGAATCTCATTAACTGCAAACAAATATTAAATAACAACCACAAGTTGGATTTCTTCAACCCAGGTATCATTGTAATCAGTATAACAGTGCCAACCTGACAGTGTCTGTAGCTTACTTAGCAAAATCCTGATTAAAAATCCAGGTTCACTTTAAGTGATCTAGACTTTAGGTTGGTTCGATTGGACTGTGTGGAAGATTGGGTGGTGTTGCTAAGCCTGATTGAAGCATTATCTGCTATCCAACCGACCACCTGTTCGCACTGCTCTGGCTTCAGAAGTGCTGCACCATGTTTCCCTTCAAAGTGTGACCAATATGTCGTTAATGGGTGTGTTTCTGCTCCAGCAACAGGTGTAGTGGCACCTGCCCCACGAACACGATATCTGCGTGCACCATCACCACCACACCAGTTCCCTGTCCCTTAACGCATCACTTACTCATTTTGTAGTTGCTAGGTGTCGTGAAGCAAAAACTATTTTTGTAAAAGAAAAAAAATTGTCACCTGCAGCAATCAAAGCGGTTTTTGGGAGTTTACTCCAACGTAATATAGCAGAAAGAACTCAAAAGCGTATGGATGACAATCATTCACTCCAGGAAATTGTTTCAATGATTTTTTTTTCAGCTTTACTGGTTAAAGAAATGAATGCAGACCATGTAATATTGTATGCCTGAGAAATGGAACGATTCAACATTTTTAAAAGCTTTTTGTCAGTTTTAGAGATCACAGAAATGTTCACAGATCATGTAACACTGTATTTAATACAGAAAAAAGGATATATAGACCCATTCTTCAGAATTTGTTTTTTATATATATATATACTGTATATATATATGTGGGGGTACCCGTTATACTATCCATTTCAGACTATTACCGCTACTTAGGAATAATTCAAGTAATAATCATGCATATATGGTATTCATTTATAACATTGATTTTTTTAAACATGTCACAGACAAGAGACTAAATACAAAATCAAACCCCTAAAAACCTTTAAAACCTATTTAGGGCAGTGTGGTTCATGATGTAATTAACAGTAAACATAGCACATTATGTATCTTATGTTAACAGGCATGATTGCACATTTATAATCACAATATTGTCAATAAGACATATATTTAGAGAAAGCTCGGAATGACACTAAATGCAAAAGTGTCCATTGCCTAACCTTAGACATAGTCCACCTATACAATTGAAATGCCTATTAGATTTAATGTGCATACACCAGAATCATTGATGATACAGACCATGTACCATGATGGTTGGAAACACGCTGCTCAGTAACTCAATGCACGTTTCGTGAATAACTTAAGAATGGGGTACTGGGGCAGTGTTCCTGTGAGTATAGACAGTGAGAGAAGTTTTTCACCTGTAGCCCATGAGCTTCATGAGCTGTGCCACCCATGACCTGTCATTACCCGTGGCTGCCGCCATCGGACACTGATGAACCTAATAGGATTTACAGGAAACCTAACTGTAGGCCTAAATGGACTCAGATATTTTTGACGATTAACCTATCTGAAAAATTTCCTTTTTTTATTTGAATTTCAAGAAGGGAATCGTAATTTTTTGCAGGGAACTCACGTAATGCCGTCAATGACATCTATCCTAAGAGACGACAAGTACTTCAAGAAACCTGATGAGTTTTACCTGCAACATTTTCTGGACTCCGATGGAAACTTTGTCAAAAACGAGGCCTTCATACCATTTTCTGCTGGTGAGTAACATCAAAGTAAAGATGGTGGATAATTCAACCACCTCAGAGGCTTTCTGCCACCAGACTATCTGATAAACTAATACTGTTATGTTACTAACATGCTACAAAGATATTACACCAATAATTAAGGAAAAGCTCCTGAGAATCCTATAAGAAAATGGAAAAAAATTAGTCTATCCTATTGAATAAATTTAAATACTGAAAAAAACAGTAATGGACGGTTGCGCTAATTCAATATGTATAAGGTAAATCATGAATATCCAGTTGCACCAATTGCATCGAAGAAAGTGGACCAAATGCTGCGTATTTGAACAACATGAAAGATAAATCAATAAAAGGTAAACAATAGGTAAAAATGATTGGATATAAATATCAACGTACAATACTAGATGTGTATTTCCTGAAGGAAGTACAGATAGTGCTTTGAAATGGTGCCCGGGCTGCCCCTTTAAGAGAGACTTGCCTGCTGCCCCTGCAAGACTTTCAACTCAGGATCCGTTTTAACTGTGGGTGCCTCTCAGGCGCCACTTTGGCCTGTGGGGCCCCTCAGGGTCCAATTTGGTGGGTGGGGCCACTCTGGGTCTAATTTGGTTGGCAGGGCCCCTCAGGGTCCGATTTGGTGGGCGGAGCCCCTCAGGGTCCGATTTGGTGAGCGGGGCCCCTCAGGGTCCGAATTGGTGAGCGGGGCCCCTCAGTGTCCGATTTGGTGGATGGGGCCCCTCAGGGTTTGATTTGGTGGGCGGGGCCCCTCAGGGTCCGATTTGGTGGGCAGGACCCCTCAGGGTCCGATTCGGTGGCCTGGGCTCCTCAGGGCTTGAATTGGTGGCCGGGATCCCTCAGGGTCCGATTTTGTGGATGTGGCCCTCAGGGTCCGATTTTGTGGGTGTGGCCCCTCAGGGTCCGATTTTGTGGTCGGGGCCTCTCAGGGTCCGATTTTGTGGGTGGGGCCCCTCAGGGTCTGATTTTGTGGGTGGGGCCCCTCAGGGTCTGATTTTGTGGTTGGGGCCCCTCAGGGTCTGATTTTGTGGGTGTGGCGCCTCAGGGTCCAATTTTGTGGGTGGGGCCCCTAAGGTTCCGATTTTGTGGCCGGGGCCCCTCAGGGTCCGATTTTTGGGTGGGGCCCCTCAGGGTCCGATTTTGTGGCCGGGGCCCCTCAGGGTGCGATCTTGTGGGTGGGGCCCCTTAGGGTTGACTTTGTGGGCGGAGCCCCTCTGGGTCCGGTTGGGTGGGTGGGGCCACTCTTGGTCCGATTTGGTGGGTGGGGCCTTTCTTGGTCCGATTTGGTGGGCGGGGCCTTTCTTGGTCCGATTTGGTGGGCGGGGCCCCTCAGGGTCCGATTTTGTGGGTGGGGCGCCTCAGGGTCCAATTTTGTGGGTGGGGCCCCTCAGGTTCTGATTTTGTGGCCGGGGCCCCTCAGGGTCCGATTTTTGGGTGGGGCCCCTCAGGGTCCGATTTTGTGGCCGGGCCCTTCAGGGTCTGATTTTAATTGGGGATCCTCAGGGTCCGATTTGGTGGGCGGGGCCACTCTTGGTTTGATTTGGTGGGCGGGGCCACTCTGGGTCCGATTTGGTGGGCGGGGCCACTCTGGGTCCGATGGGTGTGGGGCCACTCTTGGTCCGATTTGGTGGGCGGGGGCCTTCGGGGTCCGATTTGGTGGGCGGGGCCCTTCAGGGTCCGATTTGGTGGGCAGGGCCACTCTGGGTCCGATTTTGTGGGTGTGGCCCCTCAGGGTCCGATTTGGTGGGCGGGGCCACTTTAGGTCTGATTTGGTGGGCGGGGCCCCTCAAGGTCCGATTTGGTGGGTGGGGCCACTCTGGGTCCGATTTGGTGGGCGGGGCCACTCAGAGTTCGATTTGGTGGCCGGGGCCCCTCAGGATCTGTTTTGGTGGGCAGGGTCACTCTGGGTCCGATTTGGTGGGCGGGGCCACTCTGGGTCCGATTTGGTGGGCGGGGCCACTCTGGTCCGATTTGGCGGTTGGGGCCCCTCAGGGTCCGATTTGGTGAGCGGGGCCACTCTGGGTCCGATTTGGAGGCCAGGGTGGCTCAGCCTCCGATTTGTAGGCCAGGGTCGATCAGCCTCCGATTTGGAGGCCGGGGTGGCTCAGCCTCCGATTTGGAGCCTGGGGTCACTCAGGTTTCGATTTGGCTCATTTCGGTGCGCCGGCCTTTTAAGAATCACTTTGGCACGTCGGCCCTTTAAGAGC
This sequence comes from Dendrobates tinctorius, assembly GCF_039654945.1. Lineage (NCBI taxonomy): Eukaryota > Metazoa > Chordata > Amphibia > Anura > Dendrobatidae > Dendrobates > Dendrobates tinctorius. The sequence goes on along the minus strand of NW_027361761.1, from coordinate 18,930,404 downwards.
CAGTTTGATTCACTGGGCTTCTAATTCCACTTTGGCGAACATTCTCTCTCAGGGGCATGCATCATGTGATGAAGCTAGATTTGCATTCGTGCTGTGGGTTTCGCTTTAAGAGCTGAAATTTTCTTGCAGAATCTGTCCTTGGGGGGGTCATGTATAGCTCGTAGGCGTTGGCATAGTAACTGGGTGTGCCTGCGCATATCAATGAGCTTAACTGCCATTTGAATCGCCTCAGGGCATGTTTTCCCTGTGGCAACATTTCCCCATTGAAATACATTGAGGAAGATGTTTTTTCAAACGCAAATTGCGCAAAAACTACAAATCCGATCGACACGAAAAATAATTAGCAAACCACTTGTGGACGCTGGCTTCGAAACAACACCTCAATGGAGTCTGTGCGGCTAGCGGTTCGGGCCACATTAATTGCGAAAAATCAACTGAATAATAACTAGATGTGTGTTTCCTGAAGGAAGTACAGATAGTGGTTTGAAATGGTGCCCGGGCTGCCCCTTTAAGAGTGACTTGCCTGCTGCCCCTGCAAGACTTTCAACTCAGGATCCGTTTTAACTGTGGGTGCCTCTCAGGGGCCACTTTGGCCTCAGGGTCCGATTTTGTGGGTGAGGCCCCTATGGGTCCGATTTTGTGGGTGGGATCCCTCAGGGTCCGATTTTGTGGCCGGGGCCCCTCAGGGTTTGATTTGGTGGCCGGGGCCCCTCAGGGTCTGATTTTGTGGCCGGAGCCCCTCAGGGTCTGATTTTGTGGCCAGGGCCCCTCAGGGTCCGATTTTGTTGCCGGAGCCCCTCAGGGTCTGATTTTGTGGCCAGGGCCCCTCAGGGTCCGATTTTGTGGCCGGGGCCCCTCAGGGTCTGATTTTGTGGCCGGGGCTCTCAGGGTCCGATTTTGTGGCCGGAGCCCCTCAGGGTCTGATTTTGTGGCCAGGGCCCCTCAGGGTCTGATTTTGTGGCCGGGGCCCCTCAGGGTCTGATTTGGTGGGTGGGGCCCCTCAGGGTCCGATTTGGTGACCGGGGCCCCTCAGGGGCCGATTTGGTGGGTGGGGACCCTCAGGGTCCTATTTTGTGGCCGGGGCCCCTCAGGGTTCGATTTGGTGGTTGGGGCCCCTCAGGGTCCGATTTTGTGGCCGAGGCCCCTCAGGGTCCGATTTTGTGGCCGGGGCCCCTCAGGGTCCAGTTTTGTGGGTGGGGCCCCTCAGGGTCGGATTTTGGGGCCGGGGCCCCTCAGGGTCCGATTTGGTGGTCTGGGCCCCTCAGAGTCCGATTTGGTTGATCGGGGCCCCTCAGAGTTTGATTTGGTGAGCGAGGCCCCTCAGGGTCCGGTTTTGTGAGCGGCGCCCCTCAGGGTCCGATTTGGTGAGTGGGGCCCCTCAGGGTCCGATTTGGTGGGCGGGGCCACTCTGGGTCTAATTTGGTGGGTGGGGCCCCTCAGGGTCCGATTTGGTGAGTGGGGCCCCTCAGGGTCTGATTTGGTAAGTGGGGCCCCTCAGAGTCCGATTTGATGAGTGGGGCCCCTCAGGGTCCGATTTTGTGAGCGAGGCCCCTCAGGGTCCGATTTGTTGAGCGGGCCTCTCAGGGTCCGATATGGTGGGCGGGGCCACTCTGGGTCTAATTTGGTGGGCGGGGTCCCTCAGGGTCCAATTTGGTGGGCGGGGCCCCTCAGGGTCCGATTTGGTGGGTGGGACCCCTCAGGGTCCGATTTGGTGGGCGGGGTCCTTAAGGGTCCGATTTGGTGGGCGTGGGCCACACTGGGTCTGATTTGGTGGGCGGGGTCACTCAGCTTTCGATTTGGCGCACCAGCCCTTTAAGACTCATTTTGGTGCGTCGGCCCTTTAAGAATCACTTAGGCGCGTTGGCCGTTTAAGAGCAAGTTTGGCAAACTGGGCTTCTAAATCCACTTTGGCGCACATTCTCTCTCAGGTGCATGCGTCATGTGATGAAGCTAGATTTGCATTTGTGCTGTGGGTTTCGCTTTAAGAGCTGATATTATCTGCCAGAAACTCTGTCCTGGGGGTCAAGTGACGTTCGTAGGCATTGGCATAGTAACTGGTTCTGCCTGCGCATATCAATGAGCTTAACTGCCATTTCAATCGCCTCAGGGCACGTTTTGACTGTGGCAACATTTTCCCATTGAAAAGCATTGGAGACAGTGCATTCCAATGACGGGAAAAAAAATTTTCTAACGCAAATTGCGCAAAAACTACAAATCCATCGACACGAAAAATACTTAGCACACCTCTCATGGACGCTGGCTTCGAAACGACACCTCAACGGAGTCTGTGTGTGTAGCGGTTCGGGCCGCATTAATTGCGGAAATCAACTGAATAATAAGTTAGCAGCGTTCGGATTACAAGATAGTGGTTTCTTCAAAGCACTATAACTAGCAAGCTAAAACCATGAGTCATAGGTCCAAGAGGTGGATGTGTCGGTATGGGTGGAAAAAGCAAGAAAGGAGTAGGCCTGGGTCACACTGGCGAGGAATACGGCCGAGTGAGAGGCGCTAAAAGCACGCATTAGACACGGACCAATGATTCTCTATGGGGTCCCTCGCACCAGCCGTATATTTCTCCTCCGTATCCTACGCTCCGTCCCAATGGCAGCATGCTGCGATTGTCAGCGTACTACGGCCGTAATTCGCCAATGCAAGTCTATGGGTGCGCAAAAAATACGGATTACACACGGACCACACATGTGACCTGCGAGAAATACGCACCCGGTGTCTTTTAGAAAAGCCGGCAATTCAGTGCGCGATACAGTAAACTCACACTGACAGGTTTAATAAAGAAATGAAAGAATAGATATAGACACAGAGAATACATTATATATATATGCATTCTATGTGTCTATATCTATTCTTTGGTTTCTTTATTAAAACTGTCATAGGGCTCCATTATATGTCCATTTTGCAAGCCTGCGAGAAAATCTCGCCATACGGATGCCATACGGATTACATACGGATGCTGACATGCGCAAAATACGCGACCACACCTTGCTTACGGATGACATACGGAGCACTGTTTAGGGGCCATTCATCCGTATTACGCATGTAAAATACTGACCTAATTTTGCGTTGGTTAGTGTGACCCCGGCCGTAATCCAACACTATTTCTTTTTTAAATTTTTTTTTTTATGGAACTCACTTCAAAGAACAAAGAATGAACCCAAAATAAACTAACATGCTCCATCCAGGGGGAAGAGGTCTAAATGGAGCGGGAGCCAGAGGAGGTGGATGAGGCAGAAGAGAAGATAACCAACACAGTTTTTTGTTTATTTGGGGAGGAAGCATCCAAATTAAACCAGTGGCATAAAGAGCTGAAAATTGGCTGGGTGCGGCTGGTATAGTCGTTCAGTTGGGTTGCTTGAATAGCTTCAGATAAGAGCTTATTCGATAGCTATAGCGCTTACCGAATAGCTGCATCGCTAACCTGGACACCTTCCGATAATCAGCTGTTCGGCACCACAGCTGTGTGTATCACAGCTTTGTGACAGTCACAACACATGCATGGAGAACCTATTTGTTGGGCTCCCTATGCATGTGTTGTGACTGTCACACAGCCACAACATATGCAGAATGCTTGCTGCAGGGCAGGCAAGCACCTCCAAGGCATAAAGGGCAAGCTTCAGGCCATGTGTCCAATTTTGAGATCCAGAAGTTAAATAGGGAAGACCCATCTGATAGTATGTGGAGACGTGTGGATATGTACTCTACCACCATGTTGTTGAAACACTGGCTCCTGCAAATATGGACCCTATTACAATGTGGTGCTGTATGCTGTGGCGTGCTCATAATATTTTGCTACATTTTGGCCATGCTAACCCTGCCTTCTAAGGTGCTGGCGGTGCCCCCGCTGCCTTGGCTACTTCGTCCTTCGCCTCTGCCTTGTAGTTCCACTGAGCCTCCCGCTGTCAGCTGGAAAGCCATTAGTAGTTTTTCTACCAGCAAGTGCTTGTACTCACGGAAATAATGATGGTACATTGTTCTTCTAGCGTGGATCTAGCAGGGTGGCCACCCAGTAATCTGCGCTGGTAACAATACGGGCAATTTGATGGTTATTGCGCTACCACTATGCCATGTATTGGCTCATGTGTTCCAGGCTGCCTAGAGGTAACGTCAAGCTGTCCTCGGAGGGAGGTATACCATCTGGGTACACTGTATTCTCCCAGCCATGCTCCATTGATGCCAGTGAGCTGATCTGAGTCCCACCCTGATGTTTCTCCTTCCCTGCCTCCTACTCTTCATCATCATCATCCTGCCAAATTGTCCCCTGGTTGCACAGTTGGGTACCAGGTCAATGTTGGGACAACATCCCAACCTCCGAGCCATGTGTGGACGACATGCCTGATAGTGTGAATTGGGTCTGCTCCTCCTCTTCCTCCTGTGCGACCACCTCATCCATCATGGCCTGAATTGTTTTTTTCCAGCAGGCATATAAGTGGTATAATAACGCAGTAGCAGTGTGAGTGCGCACACACTTACTGCACTTACCGCAACGTGTGGCTAAGCTCATGTGCGAAGAAAGGGATGTGTGTCAGACGAGCTAGGATCAGAGATGCTATGAGATTTTGCCCATTATCGCTCAAGCCCAGGCTCTCCCCCTGACTGGGCTTGACGTTCCCCGGCACCAATCACTCATCTGTCTGCTGTTTGATCCCAGTCCACAGATCCTGCATGTTGTAGGATTTGTCCTCGAAACTAAAGAGCTTAAGAAAAAGCCTTCTGTCATATTCCCCTGGCCATGCGTAAGTTAGTGGTGCATGTCTTCCTGTGACTGAATGAGGAGGCAGTAGTGGATGGAGGAGGAGGAGGAGAAGGAAACCTGGAGTGCTTTTTCAGTGGCGCAGTAGGCAGTAACAGCCAACATACTGACTGTCATGGACATGATTTGTGGAACCATTGTGCCACGGACTGTGGCGAGCCTGGAGGGGCGTGACTAATTGAACACCTGACTGTTCACTTGAGCCTCTGATGGTGAGGTTAGATTTGGCTCCCGATGAATGTCAGGTGCCACTTCAGGACAGACCAATGGATGCACAGCAGATGGACAGACTGGAGGAAGCAGTTGGCAGAGTTTGTATTAGAATGCAGCAGGCACACTTCACATCAGAGTGCAGCAGACAGAGTTCGCACCAGAGTGCAGCAGGCAGTGTTTGTATCAGAGTAAAGCAGACAGGATTTGCACCAAAATGCAGCAGGCAGGATTTGCACCAGAGTGCAGCAGGCAGGATTTGCATCAGAGTGCAGCAGGCAGGATTTGCACCAGAATGCAGAAGGTAGAATTTGCATCACAGGGCAGCAGGAAGGATTTGCATAAGAGTGCAGCAGGCACGATTTGCACCAGAGTGCAGAAGGGGCTGGTAGGCAACCTTAGACAACTTAGACTGCAAACAGTTAAGTTGCTCAGGCACCTCACGAGTGGGAAGGAAGCAATATACACATAATGTCCTACAGCTATTGGCTGGGGAGGAAATAACAAGTTCACAAGCTGACCCTTTAACATGGTGGGAGTGCACACACGCGTGCCCTAAGGACATGGCAAGAGGACCGACTGGAAGTGCTGCTGGGAGCATGCATAGCATGAGGAAGTGGATCACCCACCAGGGCAGTGGGGATACTCAGTACCAGGCCACTTCTTAACGGGAAAGTGTCACGGCAGCAGTGACCCGGTCCGTGGCCCTGGACGTCCAATTAAAGGGATATTTGCAAGGAAATAAAGTTTATTCAGGGGACCGACGCTGCTATGCAGATCCTCTGGAATGGTGACAGGGCAGCAGAGACGGTTGAGCTCTCCACAGGTAGAGCTGTATGCCAGGGCAGTTTGGTTGTAGATGTTAAAGGTGAGGATGGTGAGTTTGGTGCAGGAATGATTCAGAAGACACAGCAGGGTGCAGTTTCCTTTACCTTTTACTGAGCAATGCAGGTACAGTCCGGGGCTCACATTACAGATGGTTCTGGAGCCGGTCAGCCTGGAATCAATTTGGGAATTTCCCTAGTCAGGTGGGTTGTAAGGCCTCCTTTCTAGCGCTATTCTCTGAGGTACTTGCTGCTGTATACTCTATTCAAGTCCCTCTTTCTGTCTGATGCTTAGGTAGAACTCTGTTGTGAACACTTGTGACCTGACTTCTGAGTTTGGGCTCCCTCTGGTGGTTGCTGCGGGTAATGGAGCTGGTCGGGTTGACAGAAGTCAATCACCTGAAGAGGACGAGTGGAGATCAGGTGTAACAGACTGGGAAGATTTAAGTCAGCAAGCTTCCCTCAGTTGCTGCTGGTGATTTGGTTTTCTTCCTGTGCATTTTGAAGTCCGTTTGCCCCTTGCTTTGTACTGCATCGTTCTGATAAGTGATTTGTTTGCTGGAATCTTTTTGCATTTAATCCAGTTTTTGCCTTTCTCTGCTTTCTGCTTTGCTGTGTGGGGTCAGCATTGTTCCCGGCTGGGACCAGTGCTGGACCTCGTTCCATATGTTACAGCTTATGTCAGTCTGTTCAGTATTGGTAGTTCCCTGTTTTATCAGTATATTTTGTTTTGCTTCCAGATCACACCAGAAGGCTGATCTATTGGGGGAGAGATCGTGTGGCCTCAGTATTTTTGCATATCAGACGTGTTGGATTTTTCTTAGGGTTTTTTGCATGATTGCAGACAGTATCTTTCCTGTCCTGTTCTATCTAGACAGTTTGGGCCCCATCATTTGCTTACTCTATTTTCTGCCTGTGTTTGTGCCTCATCTTGTCTCACCGGCAATATATGTTTGGGGGCTATCTATTCCTTTGGGGTTCTACTCTGGGGCAGTTTAGCTTTCCCCTTTCTTGCTTTAGGCTTAGTTAACTCTTTGGCTGTGCCGAGGCATCTAGGGCATCGTAGGTACGTCCCACAGCTAATTCTAGTTGTGTTGATAGTTTAGGGGTCTGCAATCTGCTTAGTTACCAACCTTTCTGGTTTTCTGGCTGCCTAGCTTATTCCCTGGCTATCCTCCTTGGTGACCTAATCATAACAGAACTCCACTCGCATGACAGGCAGCTGGAGCCTGCTTCAGGGGTTGCTCCTGTCTGGCGTCTCCAGCTCACACGTGCTGCTGTGTCATCGAGTATCAATAGAGGATAGAGGATCTGCAGTCTTCTGCCCTTCGGATTCTGCTGCTGGGGCTTTAGTACCCACAGAGCCTCGGGCTCCGGTGCCCGGTCACTGGCGCTCAAGCCTGGGGTGAGCTCAGATGGAGCTCCTATCCCCAGCTCCTCTTCACACATCCACTCTCAACCTTGTTCAGGCTCTAACTCTCTCCATTTACTTCCTCCTCCTGACCAGAGAGAGCAGCTCCCCTGAAGTCGAGTTTAGAGCTCCCCCTGCTGGCCTGGAGCAGGAACTGTGTTGTATGCTGGAACTACCTGGTAAGGGGATTCCTTCTCTGCTTCCAGGCATGACATCACTCCCACCTAGAGGCATACAAGGCCATTGTGGGAACTGAACTCATGGGGTGCCACAGAAGAGAGGAACTGACCACAGCGCGGGTGAGTGAAGCAACACGCCGGTGACACTGCCTATCAGAGCAGGGATCCGGCTAACACTGACGGTGCTGTTATAGCAGCATGGCCACCTCCTCATCCTCCAAACTACGCATGTCACTAGGATGGCCTCCGCTCCATGTGAGGTCTAGGACCTCATCATTCCCTGTATCATCTTCTAGCTCCTCAACCCTGCTCTCCTTGCCTGTCTGCACACTACAGATAGACGCTGCAGTTGGCAACTGAGTTTCATCATTATCTGACATGTCCTGTGGTGGTCCTCGGACCGTGTGCACTAGCTCTCCCACGTACTCTTCCTCCAACATAACAAGTGTTTGGGCATCAGTGCACTCAGTTTCTTCAACTTGTGGAGCTGGGGCAGGTACATGGGCCACAGAACCGCATCCAGTGCAGTCATCACAAAGCAGAATAGACTGTTGAATGACTTGTGAGTTAGACTGCTTGGCTGACTTGCAAGGGGGAGGGTGGAAGCCGGATGACCATGGTCCTCAGGTGCCAACTTTGCACTTTCTGCAGTCAACTTTGTGGAAGATAACGTGAAGGAATTTGAGCTCACTCTCAGCCATCCAATCTTACACCTTTTCATCATCTTGTGATCACCATTTGTACAATGGTATTCAGGCCTACCAAAAGACACATAACATCTTGTCGCCTGCATACACCGGAGGAAGTTGTTATATTTGTGCACGTAGCAGGTACAGAACAACCACGTCCTCTCCATGCATCAGCTACACCACTACCAGCAGCAGCTGCCCAGCATCACCAAGACCACTTTCACATTCCCTATATGATGCTCTCCATATTTTTGGAAGTGTTTTTTTTAAACAATACTCACAAAGATATGGCGGAAGAATAGATTAATTTATTTGCAACACTACTAGAAAATACACAGTGCTCCTGAAAAAATATTTTTTTGTCTATAATTGGCAAAGAGATGGTTGATGTCAATTCTCTATTTCCCAGAGTACTAAAAAACACACACTAGTCCTTAAATTTTTTTTGAGGGACATTGCAAATGGCCACAAGATGGTTGATGTTAAATATTTCTTAAAATACTAGAAAACACACAGCCGCTTTAAGGACAGTACTCCCACGGGAAGGAATGGGTGCAGAGTACACAGAGTGGCTTAAAGGAGAGTATTCCCACAGACGTAGGAGCAGAGTACACAGATCAGCTTAAAGGACAGTACTCCCATAGATATGGGGCAGAGTATACAGATCTGCATAAAGGACAGTACTACCAGAGTCCGGGGGTGCAGCGTACATACAGCGGCTTAAAGGACATTACTCCCACAGGCAGGGGGTGCAGAGTTCAGGCAGCAGCTGAAAGGACAGTACTCCCACAGGCAGGGGGTGCAGAGTACACACAGTGGCTTAAAGGACAGTACTCCCACAGATATGGGGCAGAGTACACAGATCGGCATAAAGAACAGTGCTCCCCCAGATATGGGGGCAGAGTACACAGATCAGCATAAAGGACAGTGCTCCCACAGGCGGGGAGAGGGGGTGCAGCGTACACACAGCGGCTTAAAGGACATTACTCCCACAGGCAGGGGGTGCAGAGTTCAGGCAGCAGCTGAAAGGACAGTACTCCCACAGGCAGGGGGTGCAGAGTACACACAGTGGCTTAAAGGACAGTACTCTCACAGATATGGGGCAGAGTACACAGATCGGCATAAAGAACAGTGCTCCCACAGATATGGGGGCAGAGTACACAGATCAGCATAAAGGACAGTGCTCCCACAGGTGGGGAGGGGGGTGCAGAGTACACACAGCGGCTTAAAGGACAGTAATCCAACAGATATGGGTGCGGAATACAAACAGAGGCTTAAAGGACTGTATTCCTAAAGGTGGGGGTGGGTGCAGAGTACATACAGCAGCTTAAAGGACAGCAAGCTCACAGAAATGGGTGCGAGCATACACAGTGACTTTTAACACAGTAGTAGTGTAAGGGGGTGAGATAAAATTACCTCCTTGCTTCCCTTACTTTAATTGTTTTCAGTGTATTGATGTTTACATGTGCTAATGTTTGTAATTTCCTATATTAATATTTGTGGTACTGCTACATAGTAATATGTATTACCGCTCACATTTATGGTACTGCCACATTCATACGTGTTACCATTCTTTGTAGAACTATGTATATTATGTTGTGTTTCTTTAGTGTAATACTGTATATAATGTAATACTATTTACTATGCTCATGTACAGGTTAGGGAAAGTGAAGTGTACCCTTCGGACAACAGAGGGGGGGCAGCATAGTGTTTGTAGTTCTTTATCACTAAGGATAACTGTAGTACTTGCGGGAACCACTAGATGGGGGCATACTAGTGTGCACTGTAGGAATAGTTCGTAGTAAGTGTATAGAGGGTTAAGTCTAGGAGGGGCTGCCTGGTGGTAACACAGGAGTTTTTAGGAAGTTAGTTCAGACAGGACCAGGGTGCCCAAAATGTCCACATGGGCTATAGGCCCTGGACGGCTTGGCAGCCATGCAACATTAAGAGCTGCAGCCCACGTTATCCACGGCCACTGGATATCATAGTGGTGGGCCAGTACAAGAGAGGAAAGATTTGGAGACTCATAGCCTGGGCGGATGCCTTTAGGGCAGGAGTCGGCTGGAGTGAGGAGTTGAAGGAACTTGGAGCTTCGACGGGATCGGTACAAACAGGCCGGATGCTTTACCAGAGGCAACCAAATCGAGTGACTGATGATTTTGAGTCTGGGGTAAAACAGGCAGAAGGAATTGTTATCATGGCGAGGTTAGGCCAGGAAGAAGCTGGGGAGCAGTATAAGATGGTCCGGTCTGGGCGTGTACTGCACAGAAAGGCAGGGAAAGTTGAGGAGACGTGAATTCCATGATGTGCCAACTGTGGATGTAATGTGTGAAGTGTTCAGTAAAGAGTATGTTCAAGTTACGATGGACTGTGTCTCTATTACTGGGAGTCACCTGGAAGAGGGTCCGTCGCCGCCTGGGAGGTGCCCGGTGGGACCTGAACCTGGAGATGCAGATATACTAAGAAGAGAAATACAATTTTCTGTGAGGGAAGGTGGGGACACAGATGCTTCAGTGTCTCTGGTCATGACTACAGTCCTGGCCTCCCCATACATTAGTACAGTACTACCAAATATAGGAGTTTGCATAGTAAACGCAGCACTTTTTTTTTGGGAGAGTGTCCAGTCACTATCTATCCCTCACTCCAGAGAATAATGACGGCAGCACTCGTGGTCCAAGCTTTATACAGTCTGGTTCACGAGCTGTGCTGGCCTATCACAGCCATGCCAATACATGGCATGGCTGTGATGGCTCCAGAATTGCCCACAATCTAAATGTATACTGATTAGCTGCGCGGCATCGTTTCAGCAAGCTTTAGTAGACTGGCGAACCCGAACAGGAATCTGGACGTATAGTAAAAACTCCATGTTTGTGGTTTGGTACAGGACACTAGCTGTCCGGTACGGACCCCAAACTTTCCCGTATGGATTCGCTCATCCCTACCGATAAGAATAGTAAAAAGTTGAAAACAGGCCCAAAACAGGCTTGGGGGTGACGGGGTTAATAAACTTTATACCATGTTTACATTTTTTTTGGTAATGAGCGAGTATACTCGTTGATCGGGTTTTCCCGGGCATGCTAGGGTGATCTCCGAGTATTTGGATGTTCTCGGAGATTTAGTGTTTGTCGACGCAGCTGCATGATTTGCGGCTGCTAGACAGGCTGAATACATGTGTGGAATTCCTAACAAACAGGCAACCCCCACATGTATTCAGCCTGTCTAGCAGCCGCAAATCATGTAGCTGCGTCGACAAACACTAAATCTCCGAGCATGCCCAAATACTCAGAGATCACCCGAGCATGCTCTGGAAAACCCGTGCAATGAGTATACTCACTCATCACTAATGATTATTGGTTGCTCCTATGTATTTTTCTATTAGATATACTATTATTATTATTATTATAGCGCCATTTATTCCATGGCGCTTTACATGTGAGGAGGGGTATACATAATACATACAAGTACAGTAATCTTAAACAATACAAGTCACGACTGGTACAGGTGTAGGGTTCGAGCAGGCTCACAGGATGCAGTGACGAGACACGAGACTGAATGTGGGGTGAAATAAACTTTTATAAGTTTTAAAGCCGCAAGGGCTAAAACTGCTTAAATAAGACAAAAGGGGAAACACTTAGTTGTCCTCGCAGGGACTCGTAAAACAACATTAAAAAAAAAACAAAAAGGGTCCTTATTTTCTCTATAATACACTTAGCCTTCCGGGCGTCGCTCGAGTTCACGACCACTCAGGGGTTGCAGATGTGGCTGCCTTGTAATCCACGACTTCCCGGAAGGACTTGTGCTTGTACAGCCCCGAAGAGACCAGAACGATGGGGCGCAGCAGGCCCTTAAGAAACTGGACGGTGGGGCGCAACGGGCCCTGTAGTAACCGGAACGATGGGGCACAACAGGCCCTGAAGAAACCGGAACGATGGGGCACAACAGGCCCTGAAGAAACTGGGCGGTGGGGCGCAACGGGCCCTGAAGAAATGGGGTCGGTGGGGCACAACGGGCCCTGAAGAAGCTGGCACGGTGGGGCACAACAGGCCCTGAAGAAATGAGGTCGGTGGGGCACAACGGGCCCTGAAGAAGCTGGCACGGTGGGGCACAACAGGCCCTGAAGAAGTGGGGTCGGTGGGGCACAACGGGCCCTGAAGAAACTGTTCAGGGGGTCAATCTCCCAGGCGTCCGTTTAGAGGCGCTCGTTCCCCAGCCAGGTCATGACGCAGTTTCAAAAAAGACATAAACGTTAACAAATTCTGCTCAGTGTCCCCTCAGTAACCGGGACGGGCTCTGCGGCCGCCTATAGCGAGGTGACGTCCCCTGAGGTCGGTGATGACGGGGCCGCGGCTGTGGGAGAAGACAGGGGGGCAGTGTCCTGGCCACTGTACCGGATTGCTGTGTCGTCGCAGCGGTCGCCTGAGATCCCGGTCCTGTCACACCACGGAGGGAATCAGCGGCCGTCACTTTATCTGAATCTTTGCGGGGGGAAACTCCCGGGGAGAGTCTCTTACGCGTCAACCTTCGGTAAGTCTCAAATTTCCCTTTTTCAATCTCCTGCCTGTCTCTCTTTTCCACACCGTCAGTTGCCACAGTCCTCTCTCTGCCGCACGGCTTCCTCTCTCCTGTCAGGCTCTCTGCCAACTGCCACCTCAGCGCGTCCCCTGCTCCTTTTACCCTCGCCCCGCCCCCTGTTGCCCTGACAACTTCAGTCGCATGTCTCCCTTTGTAATCCCCCTGATGTGGTTTCTTCAACAACCCTGATGGCGGTCCCCCTGGTTCTAGCCCAATCACTGTATGGGGGTCCTCCTCCCCACATTCCCCCACCCTGTAAGCTCGCCAGTCCTCGGGCGAGGGTGTTAGTCTATTGAGATTGGTCTGTAAAGGTGTCAATATTTGTTGCCATACGAACTGGTCTTGTTCATACCGTTCGGGGGGTTTGCCGGCTGTTGACCGCTCGGAGCGTCTAAGTTCGACTGGGGTGGAATCTTCTGGGGTGGTGGACGTCGGTGAGCTGCAAGATGCCGGTGGGTTAATTGTGTCAACTGGCTCATTATTGGGTGGAGGGCCCTTGGGAACTGGAGGGAAATCCTCGTCGTCTGAGTCCCAGCATATGGACTCCGGTTCGGATGTCTTCGGGACGGGTTCCAGTTGCTTCGGGTCGGAAGAAATACACAGGCGTAACATATTACGATGCACAATGCGAGTGGGCAGTGTTTCATCCTGCTCGGGCTGTATTTCGTACACAGGTCCTTCTGAATGGATACGGCGTAGTACCCGATAAGGACTCTCTTCCCAACGTGACTCCAGTTTATTCTGGGGGCGTTGATCTAGTACAAGCACACGGTCCCCGCTTTGGAGATGGGGAGGGGAGGTTGTATTCTTCCCGGGGTGTTCCCAGTCTTGAAGTTTGGTATGTACAATTCGGTGAAGAGTTTGCAACCTGTGGCGATGATTTCGGACCCAAGACGACACTCCGGTCCAGGGTCGAGGCTCTTCGGGGTCCAACTCTACCTCCGTGATCCCTTTACCCTCTCGTCCGAACAGCAGGAAATAAGGAGTATAGCCCGTTACTCGATGTACCCGATTATTATAAACCCACACTAATTCAGAAACATATTCAGGCCAACGAGCTTTCTTGTCACTCTCCAGAGTGCGTAGCATTTGAATCAATGTCCGATTAAATCGCTCACAAGCCCCATTCCCTTGCGGGTGATATGGTGTGGTCCGGGATTTATCAATCCCATAAAGATGATGTAGTTCCTCCATAACTTTCCCCAAAAAACATGCTCCCTGGTCGGAATGTATGCGTTGAGGACAGCCGTACACTTGTATAAAATTTCTGCAAATTGCGGAGGCGGCTGACTCCGCGGTCTGGTCTTGAGTAGGGGTGACCACAGCGAATTTAGTGAAATGATCCACCATGACGAGGCAGTGTTCGTATCCCTGGAATGCGGGACCAATGTGCAGATAATCCACCGTCAAGAGCTCCAAGGGTTCTGAAGTCACAATCGTCTGTGTTGCGGCCCTCTGAGCAGGCGGTTTGGCCAATTCACATAAGCGGCAAGTACGACAAACTTCGTCCACAACAGCCGACAAGCGTGGGTGATAAACTTTCTGTTGTAACCATTGCAAAGTCTTTTTGACTCCAAAGTGGGCCCCTTTTTCGTGAGCCTCTCGAGCTAGTTCGTGTAGTTGAGCTCCGGGCGTAACCACCTGCCAAACAGTCGTTGAGGTTGTTTGCGAAGTGATCTTACGGTACAGTAATCCCCTTCGGATAATCAGTCTCTCCCATTGTCGCAGCATCAGCGACAGGTCTTGGGTCAAAGCTTGTCGTTGAGTGTCAGTGGGTAATTGACCAGCAGCGACCCATTTCCGGAGAAGTCCAACTTCTTCATCTTCTTGTTGCTGTTGTATCCACTTATTACGAGATTGTTCCAGGATGCCCCTGTGGGCCTCTGGGGAAGATACTTTTGCATCAACATTGGTGAGCACGGCAGCGGTAAGAGCGAACGGTATTTCCTCTCCTTCTAATTCTTCGTCTCGATTCTGTCCAGGAGTTGTATGTCGAATCCTAGAGAGAGCATCTGCATGAACATTCTCGGCCCCTCTTTTGTAAATAATCTTGTAATTGTACTTCGCCATTCGGGCCACCCATCGCTGCTCCAAAGCCCCCAACTTGGCGTTTTCCAAATGAGCCAGTGGGTTATTGTCAGTTCGCACTACCACCTCGGAGCCCGCTAGGTACTCTGCGAATCTCTCCGTCATAGCCCACACCACTGCGAGGAGCTCGAGCTTAAAAGAGCTGTAATTGTCAGGGTTACGCTCGGAGTCATGGAGTGAACGGCTTCCATATGCGATCACCCTTTCCCGGCCATCCTGAACTTGTGACAACACAGCTCCTAGCCCGTGAAGACTCCCGTCAGTGTGCAGGATGAACGGCTGAGAAAAATCCACATAAGCCAACACTGGGGCATCCGAGAGTGCAGCCTTGAGATCTCGGAAGGCCTCTTCCTGAGGGTGTTGCCACTGGATTTTTCGCCCATTTGCCCCAGCGGGAGCCCCCTTCAGCAGGTCATGTAGGGCTCGAGCTCGACATGCAAAATTCTTTACGAAACGACGGTAATATCCAGCTAACCCCAGAAAAGCCCGCACGTCTTTCACCGTCTCGGGGGTAGGCCATTCCTGGATAGCAGCAATCTTCTCCCGGGATGGCCTCACACCTTCTGCCGAAACGACATGACCCAGATACTCAATCTGAGAGCGAAATAGGTGACATTTCTGAGGCTTCACCTTCAACCCGTACTTTTGCAGCCGGCTGAGTACCTGTCCCAACCGCTTCAGGTGGTCCTCGAAGGAGGCGGCATAGACGATGATGTCGTCCAGGTAGATCAACGTGGCCTCAAAATTGAGATCCCCTAGACATCGCTCCATCAATCGCTGAAATGTCCCGGGGGCGTTGGCCAGCCC
This sequence comes from Dendrobates tinctorius, assembly GCF_039654945.1. Classification (NCBI taxonomy): domain Eukaryota; kingdom Metazoa; phylum Chordata; class Amphibia; order Anura; family Dendrobatidae; genus Dendrobates; species Dendrobates tinctorius. The sequence goes on along the minus strand of NW_027361761.1, from coordinate 18,914,859 downwards.
GAATGGCATTCGATTAAACTCAAACAGTCCCATGGGCACTATGAACGCCGTCTTAGCTCTGTCCTCTTCTGACATAGGCACCTGCCAGTACCCACTGGCCAAGTCCAGGGTCGAAAAATATGTTGCTTTACCCAATGCAGACAGAGATTCTTCTATGCGGGGCAGTGGGTATGAGTCTTTAATAGTGCAAGCATTCAATTTACGATAATCCACACAGAATCGTAGTGTACCATCTTTCTTCGGAACCAACACGATGGGGGCCGCCCAAGGGCTTTGACTTTCCCGTATCACCCCTTTTTGTAGCATCTGAGCCAGCAAAGTTTTCACCTCCTGATAGAGTTGTGGCGGGATCTGTCGATATCGTTCTCGGATAGGGGCCGCTCCTGCTGTGGGGATCTCATGAGTGATGGCGGTGGTACACCCAAAGTCGTCCTCATGACTAGCAAATACTTCATGGTACTGTCCCAGCAATGCTTTTACTTGTGAAAGTTGGGCCGCAGTTAGTCCAGAAAGCTCGGCCCGCATCTGCTCCAAAATATTTCGGCCCTTCTCTTGTGTCGAGACTTCGTGGGCCTGTAGGGTTCGTATTGTTACCTCCCCGGGATCCTCGGGGTGTACTCGTAATTGAACCGCAGCAGCGGGCAGCACCTCTTCTAGAGGCTTTACTAGTTTGGCCAGTACAGTCCGTGCTTTCAGAATGATATCTCGGTCTTCAAGGTTAACGCAGCGGACCAGGGCGGTTCCTTTTCGCACCGTAGCGAGGGAACGGGCCACCAGTATGCCAGGAGGTAAGTGCTCTGAGTGACACGGCTCCACCTGCACCTCTACGCCTTCCAAAGGTATCGGGGCCCGAATTGGCAGGGCCACCACTGTCTGTCCAGGAGGCAGCACAAGCAGGGGTGCCGCTGTCGCGATGACCTTGCCCAGAGCCTCACCCTCCTGGCAGTCCCGATGCACCCGCGCACCTCGCACCAGCTGCTGGAATACCTGTCCCTGAGCTGTGCGAGAACCCCACTGCTTCAGTGTCCTTTGTGTGGGATCATTAAGCAACAGGTTACCAAACTCTTTTAAAATATTCATGCCTAGGGTGACGGGGTGTCGTTGATCAGCTTCTCCTTGAGTCAGCACCACCCCTCTGCGGCCGAGGGGTTTACCGCACAACGTCACCTGCACCCACACTACCCCGGCAACCGGAACCGGCAGTTGGTTGGCGGCTACTAGTCTAATCATGGGCCCCCACTGAGGCCTTGCTGCCTCCAGAAAGTTTTGTTGAAAGTACGCTGTGGGCATAGTGGTTACTTGTGACCCCGTGTCCACCAGACACCGGACGGCCCGGCCCTCTACTTCTGCCCAAACTTCAGGACACTTTGCTACCAAATCTTTGGGACTTCCACCACCCCTAGTTGTGGTTTTCGGCTCCGAGCGGCGTCCCCCCAGCCCGGAGCCCTTTAGTTTAATGGCCGCCGGGGTGGGTATCTCCCACGCCGCGGACACTCTCGGGCGAAGTGGCCTGGTTCTCCACACTCATAACACCGGGCCGGTAGAGATTGACCACCTCGCGGAGAGCGTGACCCCCAGGGACCGGGATTAGCACTGGGTCGTCCAGTCTCCGGTTCGGTTCTTCTCTTTACTTCAGCCAACTCGCTCTTTATATTTTTCAATTCATGCTTCATCTCCTCCACCCATTGAGGTTCCTCAACTGTGTTCGAGGAGGCCTCCACACCTCGGACCTTCCCCACGGGGACCGCCATCCCCTGCTCTTGCTCCTGAACCCGTGCCTGACTTCCCACTTCTGAAAAGTCGATTTGGGGATTCATTCTGATCCGTTCCCTTAAAGCCTGCTTTATCAGTGGATCTCGCAGTCCAGTCACCAGTAGGTCACGTAGGGTTATGTCAACAGGTCCTACCCCTACCCCATCTTTTCTTTCAATAGCCGTATGCAACTCTTGGAGTACATTCATATACTGAGTAATCGTCTCCCCCTCTGCCTGCATCCGGCTAAACAGTCAGGTCCTTAACTCTCCCACATTAGTGGGATCCCCGTGGGTCTGTTCCACTATCTGCAACACCTTTTCAAAAGTGTTGCGGTGCCCCGGGGGTTTCAACATCACTGACCTCCGCACCTCCCCGTCTAGGGCCATGAGTGCCACTTCAGCTTCCAGGTCAGGGGTCATTGGGTGCATCCGAAAAAGCCCCCTCATCCGCTCTGTCCAGCTCCATAGCATAGTATTTGAGCCAGAGAATCTAGGCAGGTTGTTCAACATGGCCCCCAATGAGATGCTGGTACGGGGACCCTCATTATTTACAGAGCTTACAGCTCCCCCATGTTCGGGGCTACCACTGTCCGCGCTCGGAGACTGCATCCTGTCGACTACGCCAAGTGTAGGGTTCGAGCAGGCTCACAGGATGCAGTGACGAGACACGAGACTGAATGTGGGGTGAAATAAACTTTTATAAGTTTTAAAGCCGCAAGGGCTAAAACTGCTTAAATAAGACAAAAGGGGAAACACTTAGTTGTCCTCGCAGGGACTCGTAAAACAACATTAAAAAAAAAACAAAAAGGGTCCTTATTTTCTCTATAATACACTTAGCCTTCCGGGCGTCGCTCGAGTTCACGACCACTCAGGGGTTGCAGATGTGGCTGCCTTGTAATCCACGACTTCCCGGAAGGACTTGTGCTTGTACAGCCCCGAAGAGACCAGAACGATGGGGCGCAGCAGGCCCTTAAGAAACTGGACGGTGGGGCGCAACGGGCCCTGTAGTAACCGGAACGATGGGGCACAACAGGCCCTGAAGAAACCGGAACGATGGGGCACAACAGGCCCTGAAGAAACTGGGCGGTGGGGCGCAACGGGCCCTGAAGAAATGGGGTCGGTGGGGCACAACGGGCCCTGAAGAAGCTGGCACGGTGGGGCACAACAGGCCCTGAAGAAATGAGGTCGGTGGGGCACAACGGGCCCTGAAGAAGCTGGCACGGTGGGGCACAACAAGCCCTGAAGAAGTGGGGTCGGTGGGGCACAACGGGCCCTGAAGAAACTGTTCAGGGGGTCAATCTCCCAGGCGTCCGTTTAGAGGCGCTCGTTCCCCAGCCAGGTCATGACGCAGTTTCAAAAAAGACATAAACGTTAACAAATTCTGCTCAGTGTCCCCTCAGTAACCGGGACGGGCTCTGCGGCCGCCTATAGCGAGGTGACGTCCCCTGAGGTCGGTGATGACGGGGCCGCGGCTGTGGGAGAAGACAGGGGGGCAGTGTCCTGGCCACTGTACCGGATTGCTGTGTCGTCGCAGCGGTCGCCTGAGATCCCGGTCCTGTCACACCACGGAGGGAATCAGCGGCCGTCACTTTATCTGAATCGTTGCGGGGGGAAACTCCCGGGGAGAGTCTCTTACGCGTCAACCTTCGGTAAGTCTCAAATTTCCCTTTTTCAATCTCCTGCCTGTCTCTCTTTTCCACACCGTCAGTTGCCACAGTCCTCTCTCTGCCGCACGGCTTCCTCTCTCCTGTCAGGCTCTCTGCCAACTGCCACCTCAGCGCGTCCCCTGCTCCTTTTACCCACGCCCCGCCCCCTGTTGCCCTGACAACTTCAGTCGCATGTCTCCCTTTGTAATCCCCCTGATGTGGTTTCTTCAACAACCCTGATGGCGGTCCCCCTGGTTCTAGCCCAATCACTGTATGGGGGTCCTCCTCCCCACACAGGATGAGAGAGTACCCTGCCCGCGAGGGCTCACAATCTACAACGGGATGGGTGAGGATACAGTAGGCGAGGGTAGAGCTGGTCGTGCAGCGGTTTGGTGGATCGGTGGTTACTGCAAGTTGTAGGCTTGTCGGAAGAGGTAGGTCTTCAAGTTCTATTTGAAGGTTTCCATGGTAGGTGAGAGTCTGATATGTTGTGGTAGATAGTTCCAGAGTAGGGGGGATGCGTGGGAGAAATCATGTATGCGATTGTGGGAAGAGGAGATAAGAGGGGAGTACAGAAGGAGATCTTGTGAGGATCGGAGGTTTCGGGCAGGTAAGTACCGGGAGACTAGGTCACAGATGTACGGAGGACTCAGGTTGTGAATGGCTTTGTAAGTCATGGTTAGGGTTTTGAACTGGAATCTTTGGGTAGTGGGGAGCCAGTGCAGGGATTGACAGAGGGGAGAGGCCAGGGAATAGCGGGGGGACAGGTGAGTTAGTCGGGCAGCAGAGTTAAGAATAGATTGGAGGGTGCGAGAGTGTTAGAGGGGAGGCCACAGAGCAGGAGGTTGCAGTAGTCAAGGCGGGAGAAGATGAGGGCATGGACTAGGGTTTTTGCAGATTCTTGGTTGAGGAATGTACGGATCCGTGAAATATTTTTGAGTTGAAGTCGGCAGGAAGCGGAAATCGCTTGGATATGTGGATCGAAGGAGAGATTACTATGTAATTTTACTGCGTTAGATAATACTATTATGTTTTCTATCTGCGCCAAGATATATTAATGCTACTACATTTTCTATCTGCTCCTTTTGCAGGGAAGAGAATTTGTGCTGGAGAGAGCCTGGCTAAAGTTGAGGTTTTCCTTGTCTTTACAAAGCTTCTACAGAACTTTACATTCACGGCTCCTCCGGGAGCAAAGCTGGATCTCACTGGTACCGTTGGCTTCACCTCACACCCACAGAAACATGAGATCTGTGCAAAATCTCGAAATTAACGGGCAGCTTTCCTTGTAGTTGCCCCACTTGCAAGGGGGTGTTTCACCATTAAAGGAGATTGTACACTTTTTGGCTACAGTTAAGAATTGTGTGTTAAACAGTATGTGAATATGTGAAAGTTACTAATGAATCCTTTCTTGAAATTCTGTGCCATTTTAAATATTGATCAAACCACATCAGTCTTGATCGGTACTGTGCCATACACATAACGCTCCTGTCTTGCAGAAAGGGAAGCATTGACCATCAGTGGAGGATCCTGAATGACATGTATAGACATTTACCTCTCTAAATGATTGCAGCCAGGGCCCGCCCGAACGTATAGGCGAACTAGGTGGCTGCCTAGGGCGCCGACCCAAAGGGGGCGCCAGAGAAAAAATTGAAAAAATTATAAAAAATCTTTTCAAAAGGCAAAAAGTTTTAGGGATGGAAAGAAAAGTGTACATATTTAAGGGCAAATATGACGCAAGAGAGGTTGGTTGGGTTGGCAACAATTTCGATAGAATCTGAAGTTGCTAATCAAATTAATCTCGGTGACTTAGTGTCATCCTTTTAAAAAAAAAAGGCAAGGAAGCAAAAATTTTAATTACCTATGGTCATTTTTGTTTTGTGTTATTGATTACTTTGTATATATTTGTCCTATACAACTTCTCAGAGGTTTAAAGAGTTAGGAGAGAGTTAATTAATCGTTTTTGTGGTTTATTTTGCTCCTAAATTTATATCCCAAGTTTTCATCTACTGCCAAGAATAGTAGGGGCGCAACAAAATAGTTTCGCCTAGGGCGCTGTAATCTCTGTGGCCGGCCCTGATTGCAACTGTCTTACTGACCAGACTGCCATTTGGATGGCACAGAAGGCTTGCCGATCAAAAAGTCATGACTGAAAGGGCTCTTACCCAGATTGTAAAATGTATATATGAACAACAGACCTTGGACCTAAAAGAAAACACAGTTCAGGAGTCTAAGAATATAATTGGGGTGTTGGTACACCCTTGCTAATTATGCATAACATGTAATTGGGGTAATGAATTATAGATTTGGGATAAAATGGGGAAAACGATATTTAGCTACTTTGTATACTGGTGTATGATGAGGTGAAAGAGAGAGCGAAACAGGCAATTCTATGTTTCTGTATTGCTTATATTGTGTGCTGGTGGGATTTAGTGGTCCGTATATACACTAAACAAAAATATAAATGCAACACTTTTGTTTCTCAAAGATCTAAGACTTTTTCTATGTATGCAAAAGGCCCTTTTCCCTCAAATATTACTCACAAATTTGTCTAAATCTGTGTTAGTGAGCACTTCTCCTTTGCTGAGATAATCCATCTACCTCACAGGTGTGGCATATCCAGATGCTGATTAGACAGCATGATCATTGCACATGTGTGTCATAGGGTGGCCTCAATAAAAAAAACACTCAAAAATGTGCAACTTTACAGTATTGTGGGTGTTTGGGTGGGTCATAAAACCAATCAGTATCTGGTGTAACCACCATTTGCTTTATGAAGTGGAACACATCTCCATGCATAGAGTTGATCCGGTTTTTGATTGTGGCCTGAGGTATGTTGTTTCACTCCTCACTCCTCTTCAATGACTGTGCGAAGTTGCTGGATATTGGTAGAACTTGAGCACGCTGTCGTATACAATGATCCACAGCATCTCAAACATGCTCAATGGTTGACATGTCCAATGAGTATGCTGGCCGTGCAAGAACTTCGCACAGACATTGAAGAGGAGTGGATGAACATTCCACTTATCTCAGTCAAAACGACTTTGGCCAAAAGAGTTGACACTCTACTGGAGAAAGGTCACTGCTCACAAGAGCTGACACTGTATAGGGGAGAGGTTACTGCTCTTAAGAACATTGGGTCCGGTCTAAACTGAAAAGTCTGCAGTCACTCAGTCTGACTTGAGACTTTTGAATACCCTCAGCACATGCACTGTGCGCTGCGAGGAATCGACGGTTTCTGAGCTGGGAACGGCGGTGATGTATGAAATATGTATGGAAAGCTCTTTAATAAAACATATTGCAGATATTAAGGTGTCATTTTATTCCACTTGCTATGAACTACATGCCTATATAGATGGTTTTGAGGGTTGACCCTAGTGACAGACTCCCTTTAAACTCTAAAGGGGAGAAGACCCTGTCCATAAGAGCTTACACTCTACAAGGAAGACTCTGCCCATAACAATTAAACCTACAAGAGAACTGTTACTCTACACAAGAAGGGATCTGGCTGATAAGAAACTACACTCGACAGGAGGAAGATCCCTGCTCATAAGTGCCTACATTCTACGATAGAGATGACTATGGTTATTAAAGCTGACAGTCTACAGAAAAAAATCTACACTATACCGAAGAGAGGACCCTGTCCATAAGAAATGACATTCTATAGGAGATTCCTTCTAATAAATTCAAGCACTCTACTTGAGAGCCCTACCTACTGTAAGTAGGCTTACTGTATGGCCGCGTAATCAATGGGAGGTATGTATCAGAGGGATGGCGGCTCCCTTTGAGGTAGCCCGGAGTATTTTTATTTAGTGTATGTAAACACTAAGATGTAGTTTAATGCACATGTGTCTGGGTTGAAGATAGCTATGAGAGATGGGCCGGTCTGGCTACCCACATACCTCACCTGTGAGTGTGGTTACAGCCTACATAATTTAGGCTGTTGTTTGGCATATGGTCTGGGTGTTGGGAGGGAGAAAGCCTCCTGTGTGTGGCTTCAGATCAGGCTGCATGCTGGACATTATCCAGCCTGTGTGCCGAGAGGCCTGGTGGAGTAGAGCCCTGCTATGGACAGTTATGTTTTGTTTTTGCATGCTCTAAAGGCTGTTTACCTTTTGTTCATGCTTCTGGGTTTATGAAACAATGAACCCACATGGATCTTTAAGAGAACGTGCCTCCTGTTTTTCCTCCTGTCACACCTGCCTGAGTACAGATCCCTACACTACATATAAGAGCTGACACTCTACCAAAAAATTCTACACTATACAGGAGAGAGGACTCTGTACATAAGACATGACACTCTATAGGAGACAGATTCCAATTTCCTTCTCATAAATTCAAACACTCTACAGGAGAGATTACCTATATTTAAGAGCTGACATTCACCAGTAGAGTAGTCCTTGCCCAAAGAGCTGACACCTTACAAGAGAGATGTCCTTGCACGTAAGAGCTGACACTCTACAGAAGAGAGGACACTGCATATAAGAGCTGACACTCTATAGGAGAATGGACCCTGCACATAAGAGCTTATACTCTACAGAAGAGAGGATACTGTGGATAAGAGCTGACACCATACAGGAGAGAGGACACTGCACTTAAGAGCTTACGCTGTACAAAAGAGTGGTCCATTCCTTTAAAATCTGAGACTTTTGTAGGGAAGTGGAGGTGCTGCCATGTGAGCAGGTTGCGGGATGCAGTGACGGACAGGACACAGAACAAGGGTTAACGTATATTACTTTAACAAGTACAGTACAGTATGTTCTCCACGCAGGGAGATAAAGAGTTAAACAGGATAATGCAGGTAGTAGGTAATGCAGGGGAAAATTACGGTAACAGTTCTTAAGGTATGACTTGTACAATCCGATGACTTCCAGACTGTACAGTCGAGGAAACAAGCGATGACGCCAACAACGGTCAATGCGGGGTTAATCCGGTGTAGTCCTGAAGACAAGGACGAGCTTGAGTCCTCCCAGCAGCGGTGAATCTCTGATGTTTTCTGCAGGTTCCTAAGTCCATTGTGTGTTGTGAAGGATAAGGCACAAGCCACAGCAGTGTCAGAGCCCAACGTGGCCTGACAAATATCGTGGAGTCAGAGTTCAGTTCATGGTCACACACTCGGTCCTTCTTACGCGGCATGTGTGCGGTACTCATGATCCTGGAGCGCTTGGCACCTTGCTTTGCGGGCATCAACGGGCACGTCTCTCTTCACAGTCTCTGCCGGCGACAGCAGGGATGCTGGAGCACGGGCCTGCGCTGCTACGTTGCTCGAGAGACGGAGCACTCACCTCCCCCTGCTTTTGCTTTTTTGCCTCAGACACGCCCTCAGCTGTCAAGTACAAAGTTTAATCCAGTTCCTTAAGTTTTTCCGCAGGTAACAGAGAAGACAGTTCTGGACCCGGCGCAAGAAAGGTACCCCTAGCCTGGTCCTTCTGCTTACACTCCCCCTCTCCTTTTGCTCGCCATTCCACAGGCGAGAGTTCTTGCAGTAACCGCTGAGATTCTTCCATTTCTTGGATGATTACCTGCCAAATAAATTGATCTTGATTGTATAGGTAGGTGTGCCGACTGGGGTTGGTCCTCTTACCCCCGCGAACAGACTGAGATGGAGACTGAAGTGCATTCAACAGGTCCTCTTTATTGGCCGTCCTCTTGACGACTACAGCAACATAAGCAGCAGCTAGACACTCTTCGCACACAGGCCCGAGTACCTTCGCTTCCTCCTTACTTCTGTATGACGGCCCTCGCGGCTCTTTCACTGCAGCTGCCCTACGCCTACCACTACAGCGCTTCGCCTGCCTGAGTCCATCCATCTTGTGGTACCCCCAGGCTCTCTCTGTCTGTGGCTTCTCTTGTCTCTCCATCTGTGGCTTCTCCTGTAAGGGCCATCCCCCTGACTGTCTCAGCTGTCAGTCCCCTCTGGAGCTTCTTCACTGTGCTTCTCCTCCTTAGGTCTTCTCTACTCCTCAGCTCCTCTCCCTGGACTGACTGTTCTGGAACTCTCTAGCCTCCTTTTATCCCCTCTCTCTCAGAATTCCTCTCTAGAGTTCCTATAACCCCGCCCCCCATGACTGTGCGTTTTCGTAGCCATAAGCTGATCTTAAGTCCTTTTTTCACAGCTCTCTACTTCCATCTTGTGGCCAAACTTCAGTATTACACCCATTTTTCCTTTCTCCAACTGTCTCCCATCTATAAATGCAACCATCCACCTAAAGCACACTATACCTTTACCTTCCCACTGCAGACAGGTCCGTAAGTCAGTCCACTTCCCCTACACTTGTACCTGTTGAGGGGTGTTCCTGTTGTTGATCGTTGCGTAAGTCAGATTGAGTAGTAGAATTGGGCTGGGTAGTGGAGTCGGGTTGAGTGGGCTAGGATGGGGACGCTCCCAAGTCTAATGGAGCAACCATTTCAGGAGACTGTTCCTCTTGTGGGTCAGCAGGTGGTGAGTCGAGAAATTCTTTCTCATCATAATCAACAGCTGCAGGAGGAGATGCTTCAGGTACACTTTGCGTCTCTTCCCTTTGGTCAGGGTCCCATGACAGGCAATGACGTAGCATATTCCAATAAACTACTGGAGTGGGAGAGTCTTCTTTTCCCTCCAGTTGGACTTCATAGACGGGACCTTCAGAGCTGATTCTTCGTTTTACCCAATACGGGGGTCTTCTCCCACCAGTACTCAAACTTGGCCCATGGGTGTTTGTATTGGAGTAACACATGGTCTCTGACGTTAAGAGCTGTCCCCCCAGGGGAGTCACTTCATGATGTTCTAGTTCCCGAAACTTGGTCTGCACGAGCCGATGTACAGTAGAGTCTGCAAACAATGAAGATGTTCTCGAACCCAGGTGGACAACCCCCCATCCGTGGGTAGTCCTCTTCTGGATCCAACTCCAGCTCAGCGATTTCTCACCCCGGTCAGCCAAACAGCAGGGAATGGTGTGTGTATCCAGTGGTGCGATGTACTCGGTTATTGTACTCCAAGACTAGTTCAGCCACAAACTCAGACCAGCGGACTTTCCTGTCGTCCCCTAACGTCCTCAGCATCTGAATCAAGGTTCGATTGAACCGTTCACAGGCCCATTTCCCGGGGGATGATAAGGCGTCATCTGGGATTTCTCAATCTGATACATGTGATACAGTTCTTCCATCACTCGTCCCTGAAAACAGGCGCCTTGATCGGACTGAATCCTCTTCAGATAACCGTACACTTGGATGAAGTCCCTGCAAATGACCTAGCCACTGACTCAGCAGTCTGATCTCGGGTCGGAGGCACTACGGCGAACTTGGAGAATTGGTCAGTCATCACTAGACAGTGTTCGTATCCCAGATGAGCCGGGCCTATAGTCAGGTAATTTAGCATCAACACTTCTAAGGGGGCCAAAGTCACAATGGTTTGCAAGGAAGCTCTCTGTTCCAGAGGTTTAGCTAACTCGCAGCTTCTACACTGCCAACAGGCTTCCTCGACCGCAGTCTTTAGTTGAGGGTGAAGTCTTTAGTTGAGGGTGATAGACCAGCTTCTGTAGCCACTGTAACATATTCTCTGGGCCAAAGTGGGCCCCTCTTTCATGAGCCTGCATAGCCACATTGAGAAGCAGTGTCTCTGGGAGTACCACTTGCCAAGTGACCCCCAGTTCTCGGTTCAGCTGGATCTTCCGGTGCAAGAGACCATCTTAGAGCTGGAGCCTTTCCCACTGTCAAAGGATCTTAAGAGTCCCCAGGGACAGGGTGTCTAACTCCCTTTGATTGGGAAGTTGTTTTAGAGCCACTCACTGCCTCATCTGAGAGAGCTTCTCATCTTCTTGTTGGATTCGTATCCACTCATCACGGGATCGCCCCAGGGTGTATTCTTTGGGTGTTGCCCGGACCTGTTCCAGCATGGCCGCCACCATCCTGGCTGAGTTACAGAATTCAGGGATCTCTTCAGCCTCCAACTCTTTATTCTGGTTAGGCCCAGGTCACTCATGCATAACTCTGGATAGGGCATGGGCGTTTGTGTTCTCAGCTCCCCACCTATAAGCAATCTTATATCTTAACGGTATTTAGCCATCCAGGCCATCATCACTGCTCCAGGGCCCCTAGTTTCACATTTTCCAGGTGGGCTAATGGATTGTTATCAGTGCGCACCAGAACCTTGGATACAGACAGATACTCAGCAAACTTCTCAGTCATGGCCCACACCAACGCCAACAGCTCCAGCTTGAAAGAACTTTAGTTGTCTGGATTTCGCTCAGAGTCATGGAGAGACTGACTTGCATAAGCGATCACTCACTCTTTTCCACCCTGTATTTGCGACAACACAGCTCCTAGTTCATGTAGACTTCCGTCGGTGTGAAGGATGAATGGTTGGGAGAAGTCTTAATAAACCAGTAAGCGAGCTTCAGTTAGAGCCATTTTCAAGGTGTGGAATGCTTCTTCCTGGCTGTCCCCTCCACTGGATAGTCCCTTTCTTTGCACCCGATGGTACCCCTTTCAAAAGTTCTAGCAATGTGTTGACAATGTGGATAAAGTTCTTCACAAATCATCGATAGTATCCAGTGAGTCGCAGGAAGGCCCGAACATCTTTCACAGTCTTCGGGGTTGGTCAGTTTTGCACTGCTGCGATCTTCTCATGTGACGGTCTCACTCCTTCAGCGGAGACGACATGTCCCAGGTATTCAATCTGTGTACAAAAAAGGTGATACTTTTTCGGCTTCACATTCAAACCATTGCAGATGTTCCTAAAAAGTGACTGCATAGACGATGATGTCGTCCAGATAGATGAGGGTGGCCTCAAAGTTTAAGTCTCCCAAACACCTCTCCATCAGTCACTGGAAGGTCCCGGGGGCATTAGCTAGGCCGAAGGGCATCCAGTTGAATTCGAACAGCCTCATAGGCAGTATAAATGCTGTCTTTACCCGGTCATGTCCGGAAATGGGCAATTGCCAATACCCACTGGCCAAATCCAACGATGTTTTTTGCGTTTCACAGAGCAGACAATGATTCCTCAATCCTTGGCAATGGATATGAGTGTCGCACGGTGGCGGCATTCAGTTTCCGATAATCTACGCAGAAACACAGAGTCCCATCTGTTGTGAACTCATTTTCTGGTCTACCAGTTGTGAGTTCTCCTTCCGGGCTGCCTCTGGTGGTAACAGGAGCTAGTGAGGTTGATTTAATTAGTAGAGATCTGCCACCTGATGATGAGGATAACGATTGGATCTCTGGAATCTCAGACTGGATTTAAGACAGCCGACGCCCTATTCTGGTGCTGGTGATTCCTTCTTGCTTTTCAGGTCTTGGTTTTCAGCTCTGTTCCAGTCATCTCAAGCTAAGTGTTTCTGCTAATGTTCACACTTGATTTTGTTGGTCTATTCAGATTTTTGTGTGGTCGGCCAGCCTCGGCTGGGGCTTTGCTGAATTTCCACTCTTATTTATCTGTATTTGCCAATTTGCTTTTTGTCCCTTATTAGATTGGCCTCTTTTTTGCTCTGTCTCAGAATATTTCATAGTGCTGATATAGTGGGAGAAGTCTAGTGACTTCAGGGTTAATTTTGTTATCAGAAGTGTTGGACATTATTTTTGTAGGTTTTTTGGGGCAGATTGCAGACAGTGTCTTTTCTTTCTTGTCCTTTCTAGTTAGTTTGGGCCCCATCGTTTGCTCAGCCTATTTTCCTGCCTGTGTTTGTGTTTTCATCTTGTTTCACCATCAATACATGTGTGGGGGCTGTCTATTCCTTTAGGGTCTGCTCTGGGGCAGTTAGTTTTCCCCTTTTCTTGCTTTAGGCTTATTTAGTCCTCCGGCTGTGACGAGGCGTCTAGATTCATCGTAGGAACGCTCCACGGCTGCTGCTAGTTGTGTGGTTAGGATCAGGGGTATGCAATCTGCATAGTTACCAACCTCTCTGGTTTTCAGTGACTTAGCTTGTTTAGTTTTCCTCCTCGGTGACCCATTCATAACACCCATCCTTCTTTCGTACAAGTACAATCGGGGTGTCCCACGGGCTCTGACTCTCTCGGATAACTCCATTCTGCAGCATATGTGTCAACATTCCCTTCACCCCTGGTATAATTGTGGTGGGATCTGTCGATATCGTTCTCTAATGGGCGCGGCATTCACTGTGAGAATCTCATGGGAGATTGCTGTGGTACACCTGAAATCATCATCATGGCGGGCAAAAACATTTTGGTACCACCCGAGCAGAGCTTCCAACTGTTGCCCTTGCTGCAGTGAGAGCTCTGTTAGTTCAGCCTGCATTTGGTTCAGGATTTGGCGTCCCTCCTGCAGGCGTTGGAGCTTCAGTTCAGAGCACACATTCACAGCCACTGTCCAGGGATCTTCCTGTTTCCCTGTCAGCTGGACAGCCTTCGGTGGTATCAGCTCTTCCAGCATGTCCAGGATTTGCACTGTTTTACTCTTGGGTGGAAGCATGAGATCACCCTCCCCAAGATTGACACATCGCACTGGCACACTACCGTCATGAATAGCGGCTAACATCCGTGCTACAAGGAGCTCTGGAGATAGCTGTTCCAAAAAGGCGGTTTTATCTGAACTTCAACTCCTTACAGCAGGGTACAGGCTCGGATGGGCAGAGTAAGCACAATTTGCCCTGGTGGTAAAATAAGTTTGGCTGCAGCCGGGATGATCACCTTTCCCTTTGCTTTTGGTCTCTTGGGCCTGAGCTACCCAGATCAGCTGTTGGAACACTTTCCTTTGAGGGGTGCAAGGGCTCCACCATTTCAGAAACACATCTGCCTACTCATTGGTCAAGAGATTTCCTAGTTCCTTCAATACGTTCATCCCCAGAGTCACAGCAGGGACTTTGCCAGGGTCTCCAGCGGTCAGCACTAGAGTTGAGCGACTTTGGTCGGATCAGACTTTGTTTCAGATGAATCTGGTCCGACTAGGGCAAAAAAAAAGTCAGAGTTTCGTCCGAAACCCGACCCCAATGCAAGTCAATGAGAAATAAAAGTCGGCATTGAGCGGATGACACCAAAGTCGCTCAACTCTAGTCAGCACCACACCTTTCCGCCAAAACATTTTTGCCACACACGGTGATTTGCATCCAGACCTCCCTTGCGACTGGGATGGGCAACTGATTAGCAACCTGATCACTGGGCTCCATTCAGGCAGTATCATCACGGGGTAATGACACCTGAATTAGGTCTCATGCCCCGTGGTTACTTGAGAGCCGATGTCAACTAAACAGCGAACGGCCTGACCATCCATTTCGGCCCAAACAAGAGGACTCAGAGAAGTTACACTTGTACAAGAGGGGAAGGCTGCATACAACATGAATGGGAATATGAGAGATAGTGGTGGAAGGTGGAATAGGCTTGGTGTTCGAAGTGTACTTGAGTTAAGTGTTAATGTGAATGAAAACTCAACTGAACAAACATCGTCTCATCCTATAAAAAGACTACTGACAACATCTGTTATTGGGTGGCCTACTCGACTCCCTTTAGATGAGGCTCAGAAAGAACATGTGCTCCAGTGGATGCCAAGCACTGCATCAAGTGGCCTCTCCTCTTCCTCCACCTTAACATCACACACAGTAAAATCATCAGAGGTGACACCCCAATCACCCCGTCAAAAAATTCCAAATGCCCAAATGACTGTGAGGAACCTCAGATGAAACACATTCTATTCCATGGTCATCAGAATTCTGCTCCAAAGAATCACAGAATCCATAGGAGGAAAGCATCTGCACCGATGCCCCAAATTTTTTCATGTTGGATCCGGGGCCAGACGAAATATGGTTCAAGCAGAATCCAGATTCTCATCACCAGACCTTAACCACTAAGGGTGGAGGTGATCCTGATGAGACCCAGATACCAGAGGTGCACACGGACTGTACTGTGGTGTCAGGGCAGGAAAAGGAGGATGCAAAAATTGCAAAAATTTGACACCTACATGTATGAACTGGCACATGCGCGATAAATATGCCTTAGTGTGTGATTCTCACTGCACTAAAATATGGACTAGCGGGCCTCGCCAACCACCAACCGTCCAATCAACCCCATCTGCTGCATCTTCCTCCTCAGTCACCATTCCAAGTTTTCACACACAGGTCTCCAGCCATAGAAACTACAATTGTTTACCCACCACAGTCGGGGTGAGTGACAGCCGGTCAGCTGTTAAGGAAGTAGACATGACTGCTGCATTTGTGTCACATAGCAAAGCACATTTTTCTCAATTCACCATAACATCTTTGACTACACCTCACTCACAATCCAGCAGTTTGTCCTGTTCTCCATACTCCGCCCTCAATTAGCAAAGCCTTCAGCTCTCAGTCCCGCAATTGTGGTCATGTAAGAAAATGTTTCCTCCTACACATAGCAAAGCTTAGAGCTTGAACTCCACCATCTCCAATCTTTTGGCCATGGAAATGCTGCATTTCCGCCTGGTGAATAGAGATGTTTTCTGAAATTTGATTGCCATCGCAGTCCCCTAGTACCAGTTGCCCAATCGCCATTACTTCTCATAGAAAGCTGTGCCTGTGTTACACCAACATCACCCATTCCCTCCTGAAAAAATCTTTGTCTTCCAGGGTGCATTTCACCACTGACTCCTGGATTAGCAAACATGTACAGGGGTGTTACAGCTCGCTGACTGGGCACTGGATGACTGGTGGTTGTGGGGGCTGGCGGTCAAGGGGATGCTCCACAAGTTTTTGAATCCCCAAGGCTTGCAGGACAAACCGCTGTATCTAACAGTTCCTTCACTGCTTCTGTCTCCTTCACCTCCTCTAGTGCCTCCACCTGTGCCCTTAACCTCTCCCTTAATCAGACACGCATTCCAACAGTACAGATAGAATCTCACCCATCTCTGTACTGTGCAGGCATGGCTCACTGCAATCAGGCAGTGTTTAAATTCGATAGTTGTTGACAGGTAGGACGAGTTAGAGCAATGGCTGTCTCCACTAAACCTGGAGTCAGGGAAGGCTTTGTGGGATAATAGTGCAAACCTGGTGGCGGCCCTATGTCATGGTAACATCACAAACATGCCATGTATGGCTCACGTCCTCAACCTGGTGGTACAGCAATTTATCCGCCACTATCCCGGCCTGGATGCACTGCTGCAGAAAGCGTGGTCACTCTGTGCTCACTTCTGATGATCGTACCCCGCAGGTCATTAACTTGCATTGCTACAGAGGTCTTTCAGCCTACTGATTAACCGTTTGATTACCAATTGATGTGAGTTCATTTTCCCCTTTGTCACTGGGGTCTGGTGAACTCTCTATTCTGGTAAAGGAAGGTAATGAGCCTGATTATCAGGCACCTGAGTCTAATGAGGATGACTGGCTGAGTGGAGTCATGGACTGGATATAAGGCTGCCGATGCCCTTCTGCCCTGCGGGTGATTTCTCTGTGGACTTCTAGGACACCAGTCTGATTCCTGCTCCTCTAAAGCTAAGTTTTCTGTTTTGCCTGTTAGCTTTTTGTTTTGTTTTTTGCTTTCCTTGCTTTTCAGTATTCTGCCATTCCCTGCTGGGGTGAGCTGAATCTCCTTTTGCCTGTAGCTCTGTCTTCAGTATATTCCTGAGTACTGACATAGCTTTTTTGAAGCCTAGCGTCTTCAGGGCCTTTTTCACTGTCAGTCTGTTGGCTCTTATTTTCATAGGGTTTTTCACGGATTGAAGACAGCAGCCTTCCTGTCCTTTTCTATCTAGTTAGCTTGGGCCCCTCTTTGCTCAGTCTATCTTTCTGTCTGTGTTAGTATTTTCATCTTGCTTCACCATCATTATATGTTGGGGGCTGCCTATTGCTTTGGGGTCTGCTCTGGGGCATTTTAGATTTCCCCTTTCTTTCTTTAGGCCTATTTAATTCTCCGGCTGTGATTGAGGGGTCTAGGGCATCGTAGGAACCCCCCACGGCTACTGCTAGTTGTGTTGATAGGTTCAAGGGTCTGCAATCCGATAGCTGCCAACTTCTCTGGTTTTCTGGACTTAGCTAGCATTTCTGTTTTTGCCTCCTACGGTGACTCAATCATAACAACCAATGTTCTTACACAGTGGAATTCCACACTGTACATGTTGCAGCGGCTGTTGCAGCGGCTGTAGCAGCAGCAATGAGCCTTGGTGCAGTATGAATTTTTGAATAGCCTGGGCCAACGCAGTCCAGACATGATGCAAATCACTTCTTCTCTGAAGAGACTATTTGCATATTTCCCAGAGGAGCATTGCGGCTTTAAGTCTCCTCATCTCGGCATGCTTAACATGTCACTTTCTACAACGAGAAATGTTACTACTTGGATCATGGTCAGATGCCTCTCACACAGCCTCTCACACAGCCAAGCCAGAGATTTTGGTTTGGCTTTTATCCTAAGTCGTGTGACAAGGCACGGTATAGGGTCAACATTGACTTTTAGGTTTGCTACTTCCAATAGGTGGCACCAGAGTTCTAGTCCTCCTCCTCTCTGAAGAGAATATTTGAAGACAGAAGTGAAAACAAATATCGAAAGAGTTGTCCAAGAGCCAAAGACCACCTGTGGAGAGCTACAGAAAGACCTGGAATCACCAGGTACAATTGTTATCAAAAAACTATAGATAATGCATTCAACCTTTATGCCTGTACGCACGCTCACCACACAAGACTCCTTTGCTGAACAAATCATGCTCAACAACATTTTGAAATTTGTTTGGAATACTGAGAGAATATAGTCTGGTCAGATGAGACCATAATTGAACTCTTTGGATGCCATAATACACACCATGTTTGGATGCCAAAACGCACTGCATATCACTAGGGATGAGCAAGTATTATTATTATTTATTTATATAGCACCATTGATTCCATGGTGTTATATATGAGAAGGGGTTACATACAAATTACAGCAAATTAAAGTCACTTACTGTAAACAAACTAACAATGATAGACTGATACAGAGGGGAGAGGACCCTGCCCTTTCGGTCTTACATGCTACAGGATGGTGGGGAAGGAGACAGTAGGTTGGTGGGTTGCAGCAGTTCCGGTGTTGGTTGAGGTGATATCTCCGGTAGTGGTGAGAGAGAAGGAGGTAGCGGGGTCATTGCAGGCTGTAGGCTTTCTTGAAGAGGTGGGTTTTCAGGTTCCGTCTGAAGGATCCAAATGTGGTTGATAGTCGGACTTGTTGGGGCAAAGAATTCCAGAGGATAGGGGCAATTCGGGAGAAGTCTTGGAGGCGGTTGGGTGAGGAGCGAATAAGTGTGGAGGAGAGAAGGAGGTCTTGGGAGGATCGGAGATTACGTGGGGGAAGGTATCGGGAGATTAGTTCAGAGACATATGGGGGAGACAGGTTATACTGTAGATGGCCCTGTAGGTCAGTATTAGTAACTTGAACTGGATACGCTGAAGGAATGGGAGCCAGTGAAGAGATTTGCATAGGGGAGAAGTGGAGGAGTAGCGAGGAGAGAGATGAATTAGTCGGGCAGCATAATTAAGGATGGACTGGAGAGGTGCGAGGGTGTTAGCAGGGAGACCACAGAAAAGGATGTTGCAGTAATCGAGGCAGGAGATGATGAGGGCATGCACAAGCATTTTAGTAGATTGAGGGTTGAGGAAAGGACGGATTCTGGAAATATTTTTGAGCTGGAGGCGACAGGAGGTAGAAAGAGCTTGGATGTGCGGTTTGAAGGACAGGGCAGAGTCAAAGGTTACTCCGAGGCAGCGGACTTCCGGTACTGGGGAAAGTGTGATGTCATTAATTGTTATAGATAGGTCGGGACTGGTAGGGACAGGTAGGGACTGTGTAGGACTGTGCAGGTACTGTGCAGGACTGTGAAGTATTCGGACTCGCTGTACTCATTACGAGTACCTCCTAATACTCGGGTACTCGTAACTGTGTGCTGGGCTGGGCAGGGACTGTGCAAAAACTGTGCCGGGCTATGCGAGACTGTGCTGGCCTGTGGGAAGACTGTGCCAGGTTGTGCGAGATTGTGCTGGGCTGTGCGGGACTGTGCTGGCCTGTGTGAAGACTGTGTCGGGCTGTGCGGAACTGTGCTGGGATTTGCAGGTACTGTGCAGTGACTATGCCGGGCTGTGTGGGACTGTGCTAGGCTGTGCGGGACTGTGCCGGGCTGTGTGAGACTGTGCTGGCCTGTGGGAAAACTGTGCTGGGCTGTGCGGGACTTTGCTGCCCTGTGCGAAGACTGTGCTGGGCTGTGCGGGACTGTGCTGGTCTGTGCAAAGACTGTGTCGGGCTGTGCGGGACAGTGCTGGGATTTGCAGTTACTGTGCAGGGACTATGACGGGCTGTGTGGTACTGTGCTGGGCTGTGCGGGACTGTGCTGGGCTGTGCGGGACTGTGCTGGGCTGTGCGGGACTGTGCAGGTACTGTGCGGGACTGTGCTGGGCTGTGTGGGACTTGCAGGTACTGTACGGGACTGTGCTGGGCTGTGCAGGTACTGTGCGGGGACTGTGCGGGGACTGTGCAGGGCTGTGCGGGGACTGTGCAGGGCTGTGTGGGACTGTGCAGGTACTGTGCGGGACTGTGCTGGGCTGTGCAGGACTGTGCTGGGCTATTCGGCACTATGCTTGGCTGTGCGGGACTGTGCAGGTACTGTGCGGGACTGTGCTGGGCTGTGCGGGACTGTGCAGGACTGTGCAGGTACTGTGCAGGGACTGTGCCGGGCTCTGCGGGACTGTGCTGGCCTGTGCGGGACTGTGCTGTGCTGTATGGGGACTGTGCTGGGCTGTGCAAGGACTGTGCGGGGACTGTGCTGGGCTGTGTGGAGACTGTGCGGGCTGTGCCGAATATCACGAGGCGAGTAGTGAAATACTCACCAGGATTCGAGTACCGAGAGTACCGCATTACTCGCCAAGTACCGAATCCTAATGAGTATACTCGCTCATCCCTACATATCACCTCAAAAAGTGTTGCATTGCTATGTAGCAGTGACATATAGCGCACTATGGCCATGTGATGTTTTGCCATTTAACATTAGCCTAAGTCACAGGAGGTAAGTTGCTTTAGGCTGTGTGCCCACGATGCGATTTTTAAGCATTTTTGCCGCGATTTTCGGCACGAAAACGCTGCGAAAACGTTTAAAAATCGTGTACAGAACGCCCCCCATGCATTCTTATGGCAATGCGCACATGCTGTGCTAATGCTGCGTTTTTATCCGCGGCGGAATCGCATCGCGGAAAAAATCGCAACATGCTCATTCTTTTGTGCAGAATCGCAAAGAATTGCCGCGATTCCGCACCCATAGGAATGCATGAGAATCGCTGACTTCCCGCATGTGGCCATGCTCACCATGTGGGAAGTTAAGCGTCTCATGTGCGGTTGGTACCGACGGTGTGGAGGAGAGGAGACTGTCCTCCAGGCCCTGGGTACCATACCCCTGTAAAAAAAAGAATAAAAAATAAAAAATCGGGGTATATTTACCTTCCGGCGTCCCGCGCTGCATTCCCGGCCTCAGCGTTCCCAGTAATGCCTTGCGGCAAGGTCCTGTGATGACGTAGTCTCGCGTGACTCTAGGGGTCTCGCAAGATCGCTATAGTAACGCGAGACTACGTCATCACAGGTCTCGCAAGGCATCGCTGGGAACGCTGAGGCCCGGGATGGCAGCGCGGGACGTCGGAAGGTAAATATACCCCGATTTTTAATTTTTTTTATCATTTTTAACATTTTATCTTTTACTATTGATGCCGCATAGGTGGCCTCAATAGTAAAAAGCTGCTCACACTTGTCAAACACTATGTTTGACGAGTGTGACCAACCTGTCAATCACTTTCCAAGCGATGCTTCAAATCGCTTGGAAAGTGCTTGAGAAAATCGTGGCAAAATCGCGAACATAATAGCCGTAAAATCGCGGTGAAATCGCGCGGAAAAAAACGCGCGATTTCTGGAAAGGAGTCCGGTTTTCAGTGTGCGTTTTAAAACACTACGTGGGCACATAGCCTTATTGTTTTTTGTTATTGCCCTTTTGGGTAGACAAAATTTATTGACCAATTTTTTTTATTATTTTTTGGTGTATGAGTACAGAAAGGAAAAATACCTCAGCCATATTTTTTTAATTTTTAATCTTTGGCTTAAAGATTAGAGCTTGTGACAAATGTGGAAGTACCAAAAATAGATATTTAGCTATGATTGAACTTTTTTTATTTAGCATAAATTAATATTTAATTAATATTTAATATTGTATTAAAGGGAATCTGTCACCCCATTTTTGGGCTATGAGCTGTGGCCACCGCCATCAGGGGCTTATCTACAGCATTCTCTAATGCTATAGATAAGCCCCTGATGTAACCTGAAAGATAAGAAAAACAAGTTAGATTATACTCACCGTGAGGCGGGGGCAGTTGCGGTGGTTGTCACGGTCTGGTCCGGTGCCTCCCATCTTCTAGCGATGGTGTCCTCCTTCTTACTTCTGCCATGGCTCCTGCGCAGGCATACTTACTCTGCTCTGTTGAGGGCAGAGCAGAGTACTGCAGTGCGCAGGTGCCAGGAAGTTTCAGAGTGGTCCGCAGTACTTTGCTCTGCCCTCAACAGGGCAGAGTAAGTACGCCTTAACAGGAGCCACAGCAGAAGTAAGAAGGAGGACGTCATCGCTACAAGATGGGAGGCATCGGACTGGACCGCAACACCCATCGGACTGGACCAGACCCCCGGGTGAGTATAATCTAACTCGTTTTTCTTATCTTTCAGGTTAGGCTACTTTCACACATCAGGTTTTCGGCGTCAGGCGCGATTCGGCGTCGTGCCGGAACGCCGGATCCGGCAAATGTTTAGTAAAACCGGATCCGTCTCATCCGGTTCATCCGTTTTTCTATCCGTTTTTCGCCGGATTACGCCGGATCCGGTTTTTAAAATTGACCCTTGTGGCCTTCCGAACGGGATTGGCTACCGGAAAACTATATATAGCATGTTCCTACAGCCCTTCTTTGACAGGTTGTAGAGGAGAAAGTGCAGGTTGGAGAGAAGAGCAAGTACTGGCGAAGATGGATGTTGTCATTGGAAATATTTTGAAGAATTTGGCGGATTTTACAGCGGAGGCAAATCGTTTGAGGGTGATTGTTCTGGAGAAGGAGAGAGCGAGACAGCAGCGCATCAAGCATCGTAGACGACGTTTGTGGATCCACCCCATCACAGCCAAGAGAATGACGCGTGGGGTCTATTCTACACTATGCATGGACCTTCGACGAAACCCGGATAAATTTTTTGGATATGTTAGGATGAAAATGGAGAATTTTGATTAGTTGGTGGAGCGCATTGCACACCTCATAAGAAAAGCGGACACCTATTGCCGCTTCTCAGTTTCACCCGCAGAGCGTCTGATGGTGACTTTAAGGTAAGCCACATTTATTGGATATGATCGCATCAGAGCACACTTTCACTGCAATCTTGTTGGTGGTAATTTGTATCTCCAAGTGTTATAGGTCAGTTTTGGTATGTAATGCTGTGATTTAAAACTAATTTATTGTTTGTTAATTCCCCACAGATTTCTTGCAACTGGAGAATCCCTTTCGTCACTGCATTTCCAGTACAGACTCGGGATTTCCACCATATCTGGAATTGTGAAGTACACATGCCGTGCACTGTGGGACTCCTTAGCTGAAGAGTTTTTACCAGAGCCC
Source organism: Dendrobates tinctorius (assembly GCF_039654945.1). Classification (NCBI taxonomy): domain Eukaryota; kingdom Metazoa; phylum Chordata; class Amphibia; order Anura; family Dendrobatidae; genus Dendrobates; species Dendrobates tinctorius. The sequence continues at coordinate 18,891,930 of NW_027361761.1, read as the reverse complement.
ACAACAGAGAGGTGGATTGAAATTGCTGACAAGTTTCAACAGATATGTCAGTTTCCAAACTGCTTGGGCGCTGTGGACGGGAAACATATCCGCATTGTAAAGCCAGCTGGATCGGGATCGGAATATTTCAATTACAAGAAATATTTTTCAATTGTCCTCATGGCCATCGCTGACGCGGAATACAAATTTATTGCGGTTGATATTGGGGCCTATGGCCGCTCCAATGACTCTCAAGTTTTCAAACTGTCTGCCATGGGGCGTAAACTGTATGGAAACACCTTCCAGTTCCCACCACCTAGACCGCTGCCGCAAACATCTGGTCCACCTATGCCATTTGTCTGTGTAGGGGATGAAGCCTTCCAGCTGTCAGAACACCTTTTGAAACCGTACTCTAGCAGAGGATTGACAAGACCAAAACGCATTTTTAATTACCGCCTCACAAGAGCAAGAAGAATGGTTGAATGTACCTTTGGTATTCTGACAGCCAAATGGCGGGTCCTATTGACTGCGATCAACCTCAAGACAGAAACTGTGGACGAGGTGATCAAAGCGTGCGTGGTACTCCAAAATTTTGTTATCTGCAAGGAACCCATTTCCATTGAGGACACCTCTGAAGAAACCACCTTGCAAGATTACCATGACATTACCACTAGAAGTTCTGTGACGGTTTCAGTAATGAGGGACAATTTTGCACTATACTTTATGTCACCTCAAGGCAGAGTACACTGGCAGGATGACAGAGTGTGAAAGATTTGTGCCCTTAACCAAACTTGTGTACCTTCTGTACCAACAGTATATACCTTTGCCAACCAAAGTTGGCTATCTTGTCATGGTCTCTATTTTTAGCTTTAGGCCACAGGTGTGTACCTGGTTGTGTTTTATGCAAAGTATTTCACCTTTTAACAAAAGTTGTGTACATTGTTAGGAAATCACCAACAATAAACACAACTTTTTAGGTGAAATACTTTGCTTCAAACACAACCAGGAACACAACTGTGGCAAAAAGCTAAAATTTACCCACAGTTATATACCTAGTTTTGAATACCATTTCACCTTTTAAATACCCTGTATTTAACCTTTTTCGCCGCAGAAAGAAATGACAGACAACCAGTGTAAAATAATTTAACTTTTATTGAAAAATGTTTTTTTTAGTAAACTTTTTTAAAATTTTAATAAACATGTTTAATAAAAATTTGAAACTATAAAACTGAAACCATAAAACTGGTCATTTTTATTTAAATACACACATTATAATTCTGTGTAGTGTGTGGTGGAAATACTGCTGTAGGGGCTGCGGGACACTTCGACACTGGGAGTGTGGAGAGAGGACTGGGATCGTGGTGGGGAAGGAACAGTTAGAGGTGAAGGTGTGGAAAAAACTACAGAATGGGTGGACATGTGGGAAGCAGAAGAGGTGGTGTGTGGTGGAGTGGAGGGTTGGGCAGGGACTGTAGGGGCAGATGATGTTGATGGCAAGTTGTATGGGGAAGGAGTTTGGTACGGGGCAGGTTGCTGGAAGTGGGGAGATGTCTGGTACGGGGCAGGTTGCTGGAAGTGGGGAGATGTCTGGTACGGGGCAGGTTGCTGGAAGTGGGGAGATGTCTGGTACGGGGCAGGTTGCTGGAAGTGGGGAGATGTCTGGTACTGGGGAGGTTGCTGGTACTGGGGAGTTTGCAGGTACTGTGGAGGTTGCTGGTACTGGTGAGGTTGCTGGTACTGGTGAGGTTGCTGGTGCTGGGGAGGTTGCTGGTGCTGGGGAGGTGGATGGTGCTGGGGAGGTGGATGGTGCTGGGGAGGTGGATGGTGCTGGGGAGGTGGATGGTATGTAATAGGAGGGGGAGGATGGAAAGTGGCTGGAGGTGGATGGTATGTAATAGGAGGGGGAGGATGGAAAGTGGCTGGAGGGGGTGTAGATGTAATAGGAGGGGGAGGATGGAAAGTGGCTGGAGGGGGTGTAGATGTAATAGGAGGGGGAGGATGGAAAGTGGCTGGAGGGGGTGTAGATGTAATAGGAGGGGGAGGATGGAAAGTGGCTGGAGGGGGTGTAGATGTAATAGGAGGGGGAGGATGGAAAGTGGCTGGAGGGGGTGCAGGTGGAGGAACTACTGTGGTGGGAGAAGGAGGAGGTTGGGAGGTAACTTGCTGGAGAGCAGCGTGGCATGAATGCATTACATGCATCTGCTGGGCAGGAGAGAGCGTTTCCATGCGCTCCACAACAGACCTGAAAAAGGTGTGGTTTGGCGAAGATCTTGCTTCTGAATGCATGGTTTGCAGAAGTGTCTTCACCTCCAGAATGCTGGAGTTGATCTGCTGATAGCCTGCGGAGATTTGCTCTGACAAGACTTTTAGACAGTTCTGGAAAGATGCATTCAGATGCAAGAACTCTGGCGCATAAGTCTTTTCCTGACCCCTCTGCCGCTGCCGCCCAGTACCCGCAGGTGTACTAGAGGTGGCAGGGGCAGAAGGGTGGGGTAAAGGGAAAGCGATCTCCTCACCAGCAGCTTCATGTAATGTAGGCGTCCACGATGCTCCTGTGCTGGTGGATGGGACAGATGGGTCGAATGTGTGGGAAGGCTGGGAAGGTGCAGATGTACCGGGGCGGTCGAAGTGTCCCTCGGTGCCGGTCTCCTCAGGGATCGCCTCAGAAGGGTCCAATCGTGCCGGCTCCCGAGTGCTGCTCACCGTGCTGTGGAATAAAGAGAAAATAAAACAATTAAAATACTGACATGGTATGGCCCTGGCTGAAAAAAAAATTTACATCTAACTTTTTTTTCACATGTGGTGTGTAATATTTACCTTCTGGTGACCATTGTTTCCCGGAGGAACGACAGGGCTTCTGCGTACTTGTACTTGCTCCTGCGTCCTCCAGATCCACTCGGGGCCTGCATCTCTTTATTGAACTCCTTCTTGAAACGATCCCTCACAGACCGCCACCGATTCACAATTCTGTTCCCTGAAACGAGAAAGGAGTGGTTAGTATACAACATCAGTGTTTCCCAAACTCCAGTCCTCATGGTCCCCAGGGGTCATGTTTTCAGGATTTCCATAGTAAATAGAAATCCTGAACACATGATCCGTGGGGACCACGAGGACTGGAGTTCGGGAAACACTGGCTTAAATCAAGCAACCGGTACTGTATATACTTACGCTCTGTAATCTGGGCCCGAACATCGAGGTCCTCCCAGCGGCCCACAAGGAGCGAACAGATTTCCTCCCAGAGTCGTCTGGTAACGATCAGGTCAGCGTGGCGGCGGTCAGCCATATTCCAGAGCGGCTCCCTTTCTCTGACGAGATCGATGAGGCGGTCCACATCAATCCCTCCATCCTCAACGTCAGAGTCGGGAGCACGCTGTGAAGGCTGTTAAAGAAAAAGACAAAAATAACATAATTAGCCTCCACAAAAGAAATGAAATAAAAAGTGCAAAAAAACAAAGCAAAAATATTTATACTTACACGCTGGTGACCGCCGCGTTGCTGTCGCCGACGACCCTGGGAGGCACTGCGAGGACCTCTTGGCCAAGCACCAGATTGGGAAGACTAGAGAAGAAAACAAAAAAAGTTATGTCTTTGGATGTAGGCATTTGTTTGCTGTGTGTGGTCTGCAGAACATTGTTTTCTATGTGTTGTGTGTAGTGTGATGTTGTGTTTCTGCGTTTGATGCAAAAAACTTACCAATTGTGAGCCCACTCCAGGTGTCTGTCCACCCCTTCCTTCTTCTTCTGGGAGCTCCTCTTCATCTTGTGATTCCTGTTTTGAAATAAAAGGCCATGAATAGACATATATTACAGAGAAGATGGATTTTGGAAATAAAAACTTACCGTCAAACGCTGACGATGCGAGGGAGGGCTCCCAGAAGATGATGTGCTGTCTTCCTGGTGGCCACACTCCATGCCTGTGGGTGGTGTTCCAGCTGCTGCCATTGCTGCTGCTGCTGCTGCTGCATCTATTGGGCGGCTGTTGAATAAAGAGAAACAAAGGGCCAATGAATATCTTGATATTCAATAGCCCTAGTTTGGAGGAATGGGTGATTTGATAATTACCGTCTCTCATCTGCTGCTGGACTCCCCTCCCGTTGTTCAGCATGCTGCTCCAATTGGGGTGGTGCTGATGGTGCTGCTGCAGATGTCTCCTGCCTTCTCCTGCGCCTGGTTGCTGTCTTGGGTGGCATGTTGGGTGTGGCTGTGGGTCCCACTGTCTTGCTTTTATATATGTCTTGTGGGCAGAGCTACTGAGCATGCTCAGACCAAAAAACCGGATCCGGCCACCGGATCAGGCTTTCGCCAGATCCGGCGCATTGCGGCGCTCATAGGCTTTCATTGTGTGAAAAAGCCGGACGCGCCGGATCCGGTGTGTCCGGCTTTTTCGCCGGAGACAAAAAACGTTACAGTAGACGTTTTTTCCAGACGCCGGATCGCGACACATTGCGACACATTGCCGGATCCAGCGAAAACCGGATGAAACGCATGGCCATCCGGCGCTATCCGGCGCAAATGCAAGTCAATGGGGGGGAAACCGGATCCGGCATTGCATTTCGCCGGATCCGGTTTCTGTCAAAACCGCCGGATCGCGCCTGACGGCGAAAACCTGATGTGTGAAAGAGGCCTTACATCGGGGGATTATCTACAGCAATACAGAAGACAGATTCCCTGTAAAAAAAAAAATTAGAAAATTAGCAAAATCCGTTCGGCTACATGTATATGAAGATGGGAGTTGGTCAATTGTTCTGGGTAAGCTGTAAACAAGTTTTTGTATTTTGTTACTTACTCATGTGATCCAATATTGCGGCACATGACAGATTTTACTCTTCTCAATATACAGCATGTGAAGGAAACTGCAGCGGAGTGAGAAAACCGGTTAGAAAAGTGGAAAGTTCAGTTGTGATGTTAGTTCTTGTGCCATAAGCCTGCAGCGTCTTCACACACTTTTTTGGCAGCTTTTTATAACTTGGATTTTTTCCTGGCATCCTTCAGTGATTTTTGGTCCCCTTTTTTCTCAATTCCCTTCCTGACTGAACAATCTTTTTGTTTTTGCACTTTTGTTTTCAACTACACTTTTTTCAAGAGCCACAACGTTTTTATTTTTTTTGCGAACATGGATTTGATTTTTTTGTGCCAACAGTTTTTGTTTTAAACCACATCATTTACTTTACCCAGAGGTATAAATAAAGATATTGAAGCCCCATAGCAAAAGTAGACAATCCTCCTTTCTCATAAAGAAAAAAAAGTTTGACTGGTTCACGGCACATAGGCGTAGTTACAGAGGGGAAAATACAGCCAGAGTTTTAAACACACGGAGGACATGTTTTTAGCTCCAAGGTGGTTTACACGTTATTGAACAGTCCAATTTTTACATTTCAGACCAGTGTCACTTGAGGCAATAACTCTGCATGGCTTCAACAGATATTACTGATTTTGAGAATTATTTTTCGTGACATATTGTACTTCATGATAGTGGTAACATTTATTCGAAACATCTTGCGTTCATTTGTGAAAAAAGACAGAAATTTGGAAAAGTTTGCAATTTTCAAACTTTGAATTCTTATGCCCTTAAATCAGAGAAATGTGTCACACAACATAGTTAATACATAACATTTCCCACATGTTTACTTTACATCAGCACAATTTTTTAAACCAACCTTTTTTTGTTAGGATGTTATAAGGGTTAAAAGTTGACCTGCGATTTCTCCTTTTTCCAGCAAAATTTACAAAAACATTTTTTTTTACTGACCACCTTACATTTGAAGTGACCTTGAGGGGTCTATATGATAGAAAATACCCAAAAGCAACACCATTCTAGAAAATGCACCCCTCACAGTGCTCAAAACCAGTGAAGAAATTTAATTTTAAATCCAAATTTTTTTTTTATTTTGACAAGGGTAACAGAAAAAATTGGCCCCAAAATTTGTTGTGCAATTTCTTATGAACATGCCGATACCCCACATGATGGAGTATCGGCATTCTACTGAATGTGGCAATACTCCATATGTGGCTGTACTGTACTGCTTAACCATAAGGAGAGACTCGGGAGGAACGGAGCGCTAATTGCCTCCTGGAGCACAGATTTTCCAAGAATAGTTTGTGGACTCCATATACAAATCCACTAATTGCTAGAAGAGTAGAATCCCCCTTCAGGTGACCCGTTTTGGTAATTATACACATTTGGCAATTTAACTACAGATATAGTGATGATTTTTACTCCATTGGTATTTTCCAGAAACAAGCAGCAATGAATGTTGCCCAGTGATAATTGCAAACTGCCGTTGTAGTGACCAGTAAGTTGTAGTGACCAGTACATTGCAGTCACCAGTACGCTATGCCCAGCCCGTGCTTCTGGAGACATGCACTCGTAAGTTAGGTGGGCTCTCATCAGAAATGCCAAATGTGGAAACTTGGGAGCACAGTATATGATGAATTTGTTTTTGGAGGGTGAGGAACCATTTTGCTTTTCCAGAGACTTTGTACTACAAGTAACGTGGATGCCCCCTATATTTCGATTAACAGATGACAGACCTGAGTGGGGACTTGCTTTTTTTGTGGATTGAGCTGAAGCTTTTATAGGAAACATTTTACATAACAATTGGGATCACATTTATCCTGCGTTCTGTGCTGAGCACTTACTTTGGGGTTTCCATCTAAATCTCTGAGTGACATGATTCAAATGAAACCCCTGAGGGATCCATTAACTTTAAAGAGGCATCAGAGTTACTCTGGACTCCGTCTAGCCTCTATTTATCGGAGTCTTTCTTTTCAGAAGTGCACCAAACTGTCAACTGCACTTTTATGCAATCCTAAAAAGAAAGACACCGCTGGATCACAAGTCCTATGGTGTCCACAGTGCCTCCATCTGCCCCATTATAGGGAATCTTCCGCCGGGGGTTCCGTCTATTTCAGAGATTTACTCGCAGTGTAAATGTGAGCCGAGCCCTACTTCGACCTCTGGGAGGCAGAATAAAAAAAAATCAATAGCAGGTGAAGAATTAATTTTTAAGAAGAATGCTAAATATATTTGCGCTCAAAAAGTGACACTACAGAGGGAGTAAGTGGCAAGCCTCTGATGTCACATGGGTCCTTGCCGGCAAGACGCTGCAACACAGCAAGTACCCACACACAGCAGGGTACCGCATCTGCTCAACAAAACGAAAGAGGCCGGGACAGCGCTCCACCATAACCGATACCACTTACACACCTCCCACCACTGTAGGTGGGCAAGGATCAAGCGCGGAATTTCTTCACTCAGCTGTACATCTCGCCTCACATCTCCTGAACCCCCACCACGCCCGGTTCTTCTGGAGACAAGGTAATTGAATTCCTATACATAGTGCTTACCATTGACTTGTAGGAAATGAGTGACAATTATGCCCACTGAATGTTACTGCCTCAGTCAATAAGGCGATCTCTTCCTAATTGATTTTTGTACAACCGAATTCTAGCCTCTGTACATTCACCATCCATCTGTGGTGAGAGCCAGAGGCTAGCTACTTACTCCCTCAGGAGTGTCACTTTTTGAGCACAAATATATTTAGCATTCATATTATCTTTGACAATCTGTGGTTATTGTTTTATTTGCAGCTGAAGAGTGCGTCAGTATATTAGCGCCACTGCTTTTAATTCTAGAAGAATTAATGTTGTTTACTTTTTATGCCATTCCTCATGCAGTATAAATGATTAGTCAACTTTATTCATCGGGTCGGTGTGATTACAGCGATACCATATTTATATTGAGTTTTTATGTGCCTGCTGCCACACACTAAAAACTTTTTATTGCAAAAAATAGTTTTTACATCACCACATTTTGAGAGCAATAATTTTTCCATATTTTGCTCCACAAAGTCATGTGAGAGCTTGTTTTTTGCAGGATGAGTTGACGTTTTTATTGGTACCATTTTCAGACACATGATATTTTTTGATCGCTCTCTATTCCAATTTTTGGGAGGCAGAATGAGCAAAACCAGCAATTCAGTTAATTTTTTTGGGTTAGGGGTTTATGTAGTTCCGCGTGAGGTAAAATTGATAAGGTAGGTTTATTCTTCGGGTCAGTACAATTACAATGATACCCCAGTTAAAATGGGTACAGTAAGTATTCAGACCCCTTTACATTTTTCACTCTTTGTTTCAATGCAACCATTTGGAAACTTCAAAAAAGTTAATTTTTTTCTCATTAATGTACACTCTGCATGTCATCTTGACTAAAAAAACAGAAATGTAGAAATTTTCGCAAATTTATTAAAAAAGAAAAACTGAAATATCAAATGGTCATAAGGATTCAGACCCTTTGTTCAGATACTCATATTTAAGTCACATGCTGTCCATTTCCTTGTGATCCTCCTTGAGATGGTTCTACTCTTTCAATGGAGTCCAGCTGTGTTTAATTAAACTGATAGGAATTGATTTGTAAAGGCGCACACCTGTCTTTATAAGAACTCACAGTTCACAGTGCATGTCAGACCAAATGAGACTCATGAGGTCAAAGGAACTGGCCAAGGAGCTCAGAGACAGAATTATAGCAAGGCACAGATCTGGCCAAGGTTACAAAAGAATTTCTGCAGTACTCAAGGTTCCTAAGAGCACAGTGGCCTCCATAATCCTTAAATGGAAGAAGTTTTGGACCACCAGAAGTCTTCCTAGACCTGGCCGTCCAGCCAAACTGAGCAATCGTAGGAGAAGAGTCTTGGTGAGAAAGATAAAAAAGAACCCCAAGATCACTGTGGCTGAGCTTCAGAGATGCAGTAGGGAGATGGGAGAAAGCTCCACAAAGTCAACTATCATTGCAGCCCTCCACAAGTCAGGCCTTTATGGCAGAGTGGCCTGAAGGAAACCTCTCCTCAGTGCAAGACATATGAAAGCCCGCTTAGAGTCTTCTAAAAAAAAAACACATGAAGGACTCCCAGACTATGAGAAATAAGATTGTCTGGTCTGATGAGATGAAGATAGACCTTTTTGGTGATAATTCTAAGTGGTATGTGTGGAGAAAACCAGGCACTGCTCATCACCTGCCCAATAGAATCCCAACAGTGAAACATGGTGGTGACAGCATCATTTTATTGGGGTGTTTTTCAGCTGCAGGGACAGGATGACTGGTTGCAATTGAAGGAAACATGAATGCAGCCAAGTACAGAGATTTCCTGGATGAAAATCTCTTCCAGAGTGCTCTGGACCTCAGACTCCGCCGAAGGTTCACCTTCCAACAAGACAATGACCATAAGCACACAGCTAAAATAACAAAGGAGTGGCTTCAGAACAACACTGTGACCAGCCCTGACCTAAACCCAATTGAGCATCTCTGGAGAGACCTGAAAATGGCTGTCCACCAACGTTAACCATCCAACCAGATGGAACTGGAGAAGATTTGCAAGGAAGAATGGCAGAGGATCCCCAAATCCAGGTGTAAAAAACTTTTTGCAACATTCCCAAGAAGACTCATGGCTGTACTAGCTAAAAAGAGTGCTTCTACTCAATACTGAGCAAAGGATCTGAATACTTATGACTAGAGTTGAGCGAAACGGGTCGAAAAATTTCAAAAGTCGCCGACTTTTGGTAAAGTCGGGTTTCATGAAATGAAACCCGACCCTAGGGTGAGGTCGGCCACGAGCTCGGCGACTTTAGCGCCAAAGTCGCGTTTCAAAAGTTGTTTTCCGCCCTTTTTCAGCCAATCAGGATCCACGGACACTGTGGGCAACGTGATGACATAGGCAGGGGTCACCACCATCTTTGAGAAGGGCATGCAAGTGATTGGCTTGCTTTGGGGGGTGTCACAGGGGGTATAAAAGGGCGTGAGGTACTGAGCGTGCATTTTTTCACACCATACAGCGGTGTACGCTCCTCTCTCAGTACCGTGTAACGGCTGTTATCACGGCCACAGTGAAGCTATCTGTGTGTCACTCTGTAAGGATAAGTCGAGGACATGTTCTGTTCTTACAGACCTACACTCTAGGGAGATTCCTATTCTGCCCAATACTATATACACCTTGGAGTTTGTCATACACTAGCCAATTTCTGCCTGTGACATAGCGGTGTGATATTCACTGGGCCTCACACAATCCAACAGTGTCCACAAGTGTGTTCAGAAATTCTACATCTCCCCTGTCCTATAGTGTCATTTTTCACACCTGCGACATTGAGCCTGTGACATAGCGGTGTGATATTAACTGGGCCTCACACAACAGTGTCCACAAGTGTGTTCAGAAATTCTACATCTCCCCTGTCCTATAGTGATATTTTTCACACCTGCGACATTGAGCCTGTGACATAGCGGTGTGATATTAACTGGGCCTCACACAATCCAACAGTGTCCACAAGTGTGTTCAGAAATTCTACATCTCCCCTGTCCTATAGTGACATTGTTCACACCTGCGAAATTGAGCCTGTGACATAGCGGCGTGATATTAACTGGGCCTCACACAACAGTGTCCACAAGTGTGTTCAGAAATTCGACGTCTCCCCTGTCCTTTATACACCTTGTACCTTGTTTTACATTACTATATAGTTTGTGGGATTTTGTGTACATTTTTACCAAAAATGAGGAAGGCTGGTGGAAGAGGCCGTGGAATTGGGCGGGGGTTGCCAGCTGGTAATGATGGTGTTGGTGGTGGATCTGATGGTAGTGGCAAAAGCAAAATAGGACTGAATGCAGGAGGTGTTGAGCCTGCGTCATCGTCTGGCTCCACAAGGCCTCGAAGGCTTAGTTTTCTAGGAGTTGGCAAACCGCTTTTAAAGCCAGAGCTTCAGGAAAAAGTTTTGGCTTACATTGCTGACTCCTCTTCTGAAGTTGTAAAAAATAAAAGCACTGAGTCGTCATTGGAGGGTCATGTTCATGAACCACACCTTTCCTTGTGTCCTTCACCCCAACCAAGATTGAAGGATGACGCAGGCCATACAACTGATTACTCCATGGAGCTGTTTTCACATACCATCCTGGGTTATCAAGTGAAATGGTGAATTACCCAGGCCAAGATGAATCTGACATGGAGTGCACTGATGCACAGCCACTGATAGATGATTCTGCTGATACATTCAGTCAGAGCACTACATTGTCCTTGCAGTGTAATGAGCCAGATTCTGACCCTGATGAAACTCAGGTGCCTCTTCCCGCATACTATACCACCAAAGACAGTGACACAGAGGAAGGTGCACATGACATTGAAGAGGAGGTGATGGATGACCCAGTTGTTGACCCAGATTGGCATCCATTGGGGGAAGAGGGTGCTGCTTCCAATAGCTCAGATGAGGAGGAGGAGCATCCACAGCAGACATCGACATCGCAACAGCTGTTATCTGGCAGGCCCGGAGCACTCCAAAGACAGGTTCCAAAAATCAAAGGAGTTGCTGGACAGCTTGTCCAGACGGTCAAAATAGCACAGCGTGCTAGGCCGCAAAATGTCTTCCAAAGTAGGAAGAGTGCAGTGTGGCACTTTTTTTAACAAAATCCTCATGATCAGGCCAAGGTTATCTGTAAGAAGTGCGCAAAGACCTTTAGTTGAGGGAAAAATCTGAAAAATTTGAATACCAGTTGCATGCTTAGACATTTAACCAGCATGCACTTGCAAGCGTGGACACAACACCAAACCTCAAGTACCACATGGCAACTGATCACAAAGAAGGTAGTCAGCAACGCTACATTGTTTCCCCCACTATAAGCCCACCAGTTAGCACAGCAGCAAATGTTGAGGTGTCGTTGCAAGGCCAAAGCAGTCAGGGAATCCCACTGTTATATCAACGAAAGACTGAATCTAGGCCATCAGAAAGAACACCAACTCCATCACCATCATCAACCCTCTCTCAGTCCGCCCTGTCCACCGCTAGTTCCACCATATGCATCTCTCAAGTCCAGCTCACCCTCCCAGAGACTATGAGTAGGTCAAGAAAGTACTCAGTCTCTCATCCGCGTACACTGGGTTTGAACGCCCACATTGCCAAACTAATCTCGTTAGAGATGATGCCCTATCGGTTGGAGGAAAGCGCAGCTTTCCGCGAACTCATGGCCTATGCAGTACCATGCTATGACCTACCCAGTCGCCACTTCTTCTCTCACAAAGCCATCCCAGCCCTCCAACATCATGTGAAAGACCGCATTGTCCATGCACTCAAGCAGTCAGTGAGTGGAAAGGTGCACCTCACAACAGATGCATGGTCCAGTCGGCATGGCCAGGGCCGCTACGTGTCCATCACTGCGCACTGGGTTAATGTGGTGGATGCAGGGTCCACAGGGGACAACGGTGGTGAGACAGTGCTGCCTAGCCCATGGTATAGGAAACAGTTGGCTGTAGGCGTTCTACCCTCCTCCTCCTCCTCCTCCAGAAGTGAAAGCTCGTCCACAGAGCGCAGTCGTACAAGCACTCCATCTGCAGCTGCCACTGTTGCACACGAAGTGTCCCCCTATCGAGCAGCTAGTGGAAAGCGTCAGCAGGCTGTGTTGCAGATGATGTGTTTGGGCGACAGACAAACCGCGGAGGTGCTGGCCCAGTACTTTCAGCGACAAACTGAGTCATGGCTGGGCAGTGTACATCTTGAGGCAGGCAAGGTAGTTAGTGATAACGGCCGTAATTTTGTGGCAGCCATAGCCCTTTCAAAACTCAGCCGCATACCTTGCTTGGCTCACACTTTGAACCTGGTGCAGTGCTTCCTCAACAATTATACGGAGTTAACAGCCCTGCTCCAGAAGGTGCGAAGACTGTGCGTGAACATCCGCCGGTTGCCTGTACACTCCATTCATATGCAGAAGCTGCAGCGATTGCTCCACCTTCCCAACCACCGCCTCATTATCGACATTGCAACAAGGTGGAACTCCACCCTGCACATGGTTGAGCAGTTGTGCGAACAGAGGCAGGTCATAATGCATTTGTGGGAGGATACACGGCCAGGCACTTTGAGAGCAGACATGGAGTTGACAGGTGTGCAGTGGTCGAAGCTGAAAGACCTCTGTAAAGTCCTTCAGTGTTTTGAGGAATGCACACGGCTGGTAAGCGCAGACGACGCCATCCTAAGCATGAGCATCCCACTTATGCGTCTGCTCATGCAAACTTTGACGCACCTTAAGGAGCAGGCGTCTGCAGCCAATGTTGACGAGGAGGAAGAGGAGGAGGGAATCCTTGATGACATTCAGCCATTGTCTGCTAAGGGACCTCTCCTGGACGAGGTGGAGGAAGAAAAGGAGGAGGATGATGATGGGGATGATTACTTAGGGGAGGAGGATGCATCTCGTGGGGCAAGTGAAAATGTTGGCGTGGCAAGGTCTGGTACAGGGTTTGTGCGTGACTGGAGGGATGTGGATTTGCCAGAAAGTGCTCCTCCAACCAGCACTCGCAGTGCATCATTGACACCGGGAACATTGGCCCACATGTCAGATTATGCCTTGCAGATCCTAAAAAGGGACCCACGCATTGCCAAAATGATGAACGATGACGACTACTGGTTGGCCAGCATCCTGGATCCACGCTATAAAGGCAAATTACAAAACATCATGCCACACGAGAACCTTGACCTAATATTGGCTAATAAACAAGCAACTCTGGTAAACCGGTTGGTTGAGGCATTCCCAGCACACAGCAGCGGTGATGGTTCTCACACGAGCCGTACGGGCCGGGGGCAGCTTGGCAGAGGTGTTCGTGGTGCACACAGCAGAAGTGGCGTTGGAGACAGGGGTTTCATGACAATGTTGTGGACTGATTTTTCAAGTGCCGCTCACACAACTGGTAATACTGCATCGATGGAAAGTGACAGGAGACAGCAGTTGTCAACTATGGTTACAAACTACTTTTCCTCCCATATCGATGTTCTCCCGCACAGGTCATTCCCCTTTGACTAGAGTTGAGCGACTTTTGGTTTTTTAGGGTCGCGTTTCGTTTCGTGAAACCCAACTGTTCCAAAAGTCGGGTCGAGCAAGATCGTCCGATTATAGGGAAAAGTCGGGGTCGTCCCGAAACACGAAACCCAATGTAAGTCAATGGGGAATAAAAGTCGGCAGTGAGAGGAGGACAGGAAACACACCTACAGTGCCCATTTGAATGCCAAAAGCATCAATTCTTCTTTCTTAAGCTTGTCAACCTTAATTAACTTCATAATACAAGTTACGCACTGAAAAATGGGGGTTATTTGGCTACAAACTGTGGGGGGGGAGGGCTGGCTGCAGGTTTTCATGTGCCCTGGGCGAAAGAGCGCCCCTTTAACACATACCACAACTCATCATGCTTCGATACGGCAGAGAAATAGCGGTATAGTACAATGAAAAATACCTCACTTTTTACATCTCATGACGAGGCCCATCTATTTCTCCATACAGAATCATTGGTCCCATATAATGTTTGAAACAGTATATGATGAGCTCCACATAATGCTACAGTATATGTTGGTCCCCATGGATGAAGCTCCACTGTCTTATGGGCCCAAATAATGCTCCAAACATAATGGGCCCCATTTCTAATGCTCTAGTGTATAATGGGCCCTGTAAATGCTGCTCCAGTGTCTGATGTCCACCTTTGGAATGTTCCAGTGTATGGTGGGCCCCATCTATCATTCTCCAGAGTATAGTGCTCCCCAAAAATTGCTGTCCCAACATTGAAAACAATCAAATAAGTCTCCTCGCTAGGGAATCCCTGTACTTGTCTGGACAGGTGCTGTAGCTTGCTTAACAGCTCACCAGCCGTTCTCATGCCCAGTATGGATTACACGTGATTGCACAAAGGTGAGAAAGGGTACCGTATCCCCAGATAACATGTATGGATAGCGTACACATTCAAAATATATGTCTCAGGAGGCAGGCTCAGACAGTGTTAGGCCCAGTATGGATTGCACGTGATTGCACAAAGGTTAGAAAGGGTACCGTATCCCCGGATAACATGTATGGATAGCGTACACATTCAAAATATATGTCTATACAGCATGAGGCAGGCTCAGACGGTGTTAGGCCCAGTATGGATTGCACGTGATTGCACAAAGGTTAGAAAGGGTACCGTATCCCTGGATAACATGTATGGATAGCGTACACATTCAAAATATATGTCTCAGGAGGCAGGCTCAGACGGTGTCAGGCACAGTATGGATTTGACGGCCCAGATTACACAGCGGAGGAGCAGGGAGAGGTAAAGATTGCAAATGCTGGGGCCCTGCCCAAGCAAGGGGGGCCCACTCGTGGGCGTCGGTACTGGCACTGGGCCCCTCATAGTACAGCGGTGTGTCTGACGGCGGGTGTGCACCACCACCGTCAGAGACACTTGATTGCACTATGAGGGACCCTGTGCCAGTGCCCGCGCCCAAGAGTCGGTCTACCCACCTGTCCAGGGCAACGGCACTCGCACGGTGTCGTGCGGTAGGTGGTGACCCCGGCCATGGGGGGGGAGGCAGCACAGTTAGGGAGTTTTAGAAAGTGGCATATGTTGATGTTGGACATTCAGCTGATGCAAAAGGCGAAATAGGTGAAGTACCAGGAAGAGGTGGACCAAAGCAAGCCATTTTTCTGTCACCCTATGTGTCATCAGGGGAAGGTGGGACAAAATCCTTGGAAACCCATGCGTGGTTCATTTTAATGAAGGTTAGATCATCCACATTTTGGGTTGACAGACGGGTCCTTTTTTCTGTCAGGATTGATCCAGCTGCACTGAAGACTCTTTCCGATAGCACAATTGCAGCTGGGCAAGCGAGCTCCTGTAAGGCATATTGGGCCAATTCAGGCCAGGTGTCCAGTTTAGCGGCCCAATAGTCAAAAGGGAATGACCTGTGTGGGAGAACATCGATATGGGAGGAAAAGTAGTTTGTTACCATAGTTGACAACTGCTGTCTCCTGTCACTTTCCATCGATGCAGTATTACCAGTTGTGTGAGCGGTATTTGAAAAATCAGTCCACAACATTGTCATGAAACCCCTGTCTCCAACGCCACTTCTGCTGTGTGCACCACGAACACCTCTGCCAAGCTGCCCCCGGCCCGTACGGCTCGTGTGAGAACCATCACCGCTGCTGTGTGCTGGGAATGCCTCAAGCAACCGATTTACCAGAGTTGCTTGTTTATTAGCCAATATTAGGTCAAGGTTCTCCTGTGGCATGATGTTTTGTAATTTGCCTTTATAGCGTGGATCCAGGATGCTGGCCAACCAGTAGTCGTCATCGTTCATCATTTTGGCAATGCGGGGGTCCCTTTTTAGGATCTGCAAGGCATAATCTGACATGTGGGCCAATGTTCCCGGTGTCAATGATGCACTGCGAGTGCTGGGTGGAGGAGCACTTTCTGGCAAATCCACATCCCTCCAGTCACGCACAAACCCTGTACCAGACCTTGCCACGCCAACATTTTCACTTGCCCCACAAGATGCATCCTCCTCCCCTAAGTAATCATCCCATCATCCTCCTCCTCTTCTTCCTCCACCTCGTCCAGGAGAGGTCCCTGAGCAGACAATGGCTGAATGTCATCAAGGATTCCCTCCTCCTTTTCCTCCTCATCAACATTGGCTGCAGACGCCTGCTCCTTAAGGTGCGTCAAAGTTTGCATGAGCAGACGCATAAGTGGGATGCTCATGCTTAGGATGGCGTCGTCTGCGCTTACCAGCCGTGTGCATTCCTCAAAACACTGAAGGACTTTACAAAGGTCTTTCAGCTTCGACCACTGCACACCTGTCAACTCCATGTCTGCTCTCAAAGTGCCTGGCCGTGTATCCTCCCACAAATGCATTATGGCCTGCCTCTGCTCGCACAGCCGCTCCACCATGTGCAGGGTGGAGTTCCACCTTGTTGCAATGTCGATAATGAGGCGGTGGTTGGGAAGGTGGAGCAATCGCTGCAGCTTCTGCATACGAACGGAGTGTACAGGCGACCGGCGGATGTGCGCACACAGTCTTCGCACCTTCTGGAGCAGGGCTATTAACTCCGGATAATTTTTGAGGAAGCACTGCACCACCAGGTTCAAGGTGTGAGCCAAGCAAGGTATGTGGCTGAGTTTTGAAAGGGCTATGGCTGCCACAAAATTACGGCCGTTATCACTAACTACCTTGCCTGCCTCAAGATGTACACTGCCCAGCCATGACTCAGTTTGTCGCTTCAAGTACTCGGCCAGCACCTCGGCGGTGTGTCTGTCGCCCAAACACATCATCTGCAACACAGCCTGCTGACGCTTTCCACTAGCTGCTCGATAGGGGGACACATCGTGTGAAACAGTGGCAGCTGCAGATGGAGTGCTCGTACGACTGCGCTCTGTGGACGAGCTTTCGCTTCTGGAGGAGGTGGAGGAGGAGGATGGTCGAACGCCTACAGCCAACTGTTTCCTATACCGTGGGCTAGGCAGCACTGTCCCACCACCGCTGTCCCCTGTGGACCCTGCATCCACCACATTAACCCAGTGCGCAGTGATGGACACGTAACGGCCCTGGCCATGCCGACTGGACCATGCATCAGTTGTGAGGTGCACCTTTCCGCTCACTGACTGCTTGAGTGCATGGACAATGCGGTCTTTCACATGATGGTGGAGGGCTGGGATGGCTTTGCGAGAGAAGAAGTGGCGACTGGGTAGGTCATAGCGTGGTACTGCATAGGCCATGAGTTCGCGGAAAGCTGTGCTTTCCACCAACCGAAAGGGCATCATCTCAAACGAGATTAGTTTGGCAATGTGGGCGTTCAAACCCAGTGTACGCGGATGAGAGACTGAGTACTTTCTTGACCTACTCATAGTGTCTGGGAGGGTGAGCTGGACTTGAGAGCTGCATATGGTGGAAGTAGCGGTGGACAGGCGGACTGAGAGAGGGTTGATGATGGTGATGGAGTTGGTGTTCTTTCTGATGGCCTAGAATCAGTATTTCGTTGATATAACAGTGGGATTCCCTGACTGCTGTGGTCTTGCAATGACACCTCAACATTTGCTGCTGTGCTAACCGGTGGGCTTACAGTGGGGGAAACAATGTAGCGTTGCTGACTACCTTTGTTGTGATCAGTTGCACATGTGGCACTTGAGGTTTGGTGTTGTGTCCATGCTTGCAAGTGCATGCTGGTTAAATGTCTAAGCATGCAACTGGTATTCAAATTTTTCAGATTTTTCCCTCGGCTAAAGGTCTTTGCGCACTTCTTACAGATAACCTTGGCCTGATCATGAGGATTTTGTTCAAAAAAGTGCCACACTGCACTCTTCCTACTTTGGCAGACATTTTGCGGCCTAGCACGCTGTGATCTTTTGACCCTCTGGACAAGCTGTCCAGCAACTCTTTTGATGTTTGGAACCTGTCTTTGGAGTGCTCCGGGCCTGCCAGTTAACAGCTGTTGCGATGTCGATGTCTGCTGTGGATGCTCCTCATCTGAGCTATTGGAAGCAGCACCCTCTTCCCCCAATGGATGCCAATCTGGGTCAACAACTGGGTCATCCATCACCTCCTCTTCTATGTCATGTGCACCTTCCTCTGTGTCACCGTGTATGGTGGTATAGTGTGCGGGAAGGGGCACCTGAGTCTCATCAGGGTCAGAATCTGGCTCTGTACGCTGCGAGGACAATGTAGTGCTCTGAGTGAATGTACCAGCAGAATCATCCATCAGCGGCTGTGCATCAGTGCACTCCATGTCAGATTCATCTTGGCCTGGGTAATTCACCATTTGACTTGATAATCCAGGCATGGTATGTGAAAACAGCTCCATGGAGTAATCAGTAGTATAGCCTGCGTCATCATTCAATCTTGGTTGGGGTGAAGGACACAAGGAAAGGTGTGGTTCATGAACATGAGCCTCCAATGACGACTCAGTGCTTTTACTTTTTACAACTGAAGAAGAGGAGGCGATAGAGCTGGAGGCTGAGTCAGCAATGTAAGACAAAACTTTTTCCTGATGCTCTGGCTTTAAAAGCGGTTTGCCAACTCCTAGAAAACTAAGCGTTCGAGGCCTTATGTAGCCAGACGATGACGCAGGGTCAGCACCTCCTGCATTCGGTCCTATTTTGCTCTTGTCACTACCATCAGATCCACCACCAACACCATCATTACCAGCTGCCAACCCCCGCCCAATTCCACGGCCTCTTCCACCAGCCTTCCTCATTTTTGGTAGAAATGTAGACAAAATCCAACAAACTATATAGTAATGTAAAACAAGGTACAAGGTGTCTATAGGACAGGGGAGATTTTGAATTTCTGCACACACTTGTGGACAGTGGACACTTTTGGATTGTGTGAGGCCCACTGATATCTGAGCGCTATGTGACAGGCTCGATGGCACAGCTGTGACAAAAGTGACTAGAGGATAAGGGAGATTTTGAATTTCTGCACACACTTGTGGACAGTGGACACTTTTGGATTGTGTGAGGCCCACTGATATCTGAGCGCTATGTGACAGGCTCGATGGCACTGCTGTGACAAAAGTGACTAGAGGATAAGGGAGATTTTGAATATCTGCACACACTTTTCGACACTGGACACTTTTGGATTGTGTGAGGCCCACTGATATCTGAGCGCTATGTGACAGGCTCGATGGCACTGCTGTGACAAAAGTGACTAGAGGATAAGGGAGATTTTGAATTTCTGCACACACTTGTGGACAGTGGACACTTTTGGATTGTGTGAGGCCCACTGATATCTGAGCGCTATGTGACAGGCTCGATGGCACAGCTGTGACAAAAGTGACTAGAGGATAAGGGAGATTTTGAATTTCTGCACACACTTGTGGACAGTGGACACTTTTGGATTGTGTGAGGCCCACTGATATCTGAGCGCTATGTGACACGCTCGATGGCACAGCTGTGACAAAAGTGACTAGAGGATAAGGGAGATTTTGAATTTCTGCACACACTTGTGGACAGTGGACACTTTTGGATTGTGTGAGGCCCACTGATATCTGAGCGCTATGTGACAGGCTCGATGGCACAGCTGTGACAAAAGTGACTAGAGGATAAGGGAGATTTTGAATTTCTGCACACACTTGTGGACAGTGGACACTTTTGGATTGTGTGAGGCCCACTGATATCTGAGCGCTATGTGACAGGCTCGATGGCACAGCTGTGACAAAAGTGACTAGAGGATAAGGGAGATTTTGAATTTCTGCACACACTTGTGGAC
Source organism: Dendrobates tinctorius (assembly GCF_039654945.1). NCBI lineage: Eukaryota > Metazoa > Chordata > Amphibia > Anura > Dendrobatidae > Dendrobates > Dendrobates tinctorius. The sequence continues at coordinate 18,871,927 of NW_027361761.1, read as the reverse complement.
AGTGGACACTTTTGGATTGTGTGAGGCCCACTGATATCTGAGCGCTATGTGACAGGCTCGATGGCACAGCTGTGACAAAAGTGACTAGAGGATAAGGGAGATTTTGAATTTCTGCACACACTTGTGGACAGTGGACACTTTTGGATTGTGTGAGGCCCACTGATATCTGAGCGCTATGTGACAGGCTCGATGGCACAGCTGTGACCAAAGTGACTAGAGGATAAGGGAGATTTTGAATCTCTGCACACACCTTTGGACACTGGACACTTTTGGATTGTGTGAGGCCCAATGAATATCTGAGCGCTATGTGACAGGCTCGATGGCACAGCTGTGACAAAAGTGACTAGAGGATAAGGGAGATTGGATTGCTTTTAAAAAAGCAGTTTGCGGAGCAGTGGGTAAACAGCAATGCCAGCCTGTCAGGAAGCCTTAGAAGGCAGCCCAACAACCAACACCACTGATACACCACTATATAGCCTCCCCTTGCACTGCAGACACAGTGACTGGTGAGTTGTGCAGGCCAAATTGCTAGCAGCAGAAGCAGTTTTTTTTTCTTCTCAGCAGGACAAAAAAAAAAAAAATTGGGATTGCTTTTAAAAAAGCAGTTTGCGGAGCAGTGGGTAAACAGCAATGCCAGCCTGTCAGGAAGCCTTAAAAGGCAGCCCAACAACCAACACCACTGATACACCACTATATAGCCTCCCCTTGCACTGCACACACAGTGACTGGTGTGTTGTGCAGGCCAAATCGCTAGCAGCAGAAGCAGTTTTTTTGTCTTCTTCCCTGCCTAACGCTCTTCCTACAGAATCAGCAGCAACCTCTCCCTATACTAAGATCGGCAGAAGTAAGATGGCGGTCGGCGTGCACGCCCTTTTATACCCCCTGTGACGCCCACCAAAGCAAGCCAATCACTTGCATGCCCTTCTGAAAGATGGTGGTGACCCGTGCCTATGTCATCACGTTGCCCACAGTGTCCGTGGATCCTGATTGGCTGAAAAAGAGCGCAAAACAAACTTTTGAAACGCGACTTTGGCGCGTAAGTCACCGACCTCGTGGCCGACCTCATCCTAGGGTCGGGTTTCGTTTCATGAAACCCGACTTTGCCAAAAGTCGGCGACTTTTGAATTTTTTAGACCCGTTTCACTCAACTCTACCTTTGACTATTGGGCTGCTAAACTGGAGACCTGGCCTGAATTGGCACAATATGCCTTACAGGAACTCGCTTGCCCAGCTGCAAGTGTGCTATTGGAAAGAGTCTTCAGTGCAGCTGGATCAATCCTGACAGAAAAAAGGACCCGTCTGTCAACCCAAAATGTGGATGATCTAACCTTCATTAAAATGAACCATGCATGGGTTTCCAAGGATTTTGTCCCACCTTCCCCTGATGACACATAGGATGACAGAAAAATGGCTTGCTTTGGTCCTCCTCTTCCTGGGACTTGAACAATTTTGCCTTTTGCATCAGCTGAATGTCCAACATCAACATATGCCACTTTCTAAAACTTCCTAACTGTGCTGCCTCCCCCCCCATGGCCGGGGTCACCACCTAGCGCACGAAACCGTGCGAGTGCCGTTGCCCTGGACAGGTGGGTAGGCCGACTCTTGGGCGCGGGCACTGGCACAGGGTCCCTCATAGTGCAATCAAGTGTCTCTGTCGGTGGTGGTGCACACCCGCCGTCAGACACACCGCCGTACTATGAGGGGCCCAGTGCCAGTACCGACGCCCATGAGTGGGCCCCCCTTGCTTGGGCAGGGCCCCAGCATTTGCAATCTTTACCTGTCCCTGCTCCTCCGCTTTGTTGCCTGGGCCGTCAAATCCATACTGGGCCTGACACCGTCTGAGCCTGCGCCTGATCTATAGACATATATTTTGAATGTGTACACTATGCTATCCATACATTTTATCCGGGGATACGGTACCCTTTCACACCTTTGTGCAATCACGTGTAATCCATACTGGGCCTGACACCGTCTGAGCCTGCCTCCTGATCTATAGACATATTTTGAATGTGTACACTATGCTATCCATACATGTTATCCGGGGATACGGTACCCTTTCTCACCTTTGTGCAATCACGTGTAATCCATACTGGGCCTGAGAACGGCTGGCGAGCTGTTAAGCAAGCTACAGCACCTGTGTTTTTCACACGTAAGTTTTTCATTTTTTCAGGAATGACGGTTAGGCCTAATTCCGGAACTGCGGTTGACCTGCACTTACTGGGAAATCATCGCGGGTAATAATTGTAATCCCAGATCCCCATCACCAACGTTGTTCAGCGGGTTATCTGCACCAGTAAGCGACAAACGCTGGCCTTTTCAGTGTAGCGCACATGCAGCCACGGACATGTAAGGGCATGACACAAAAGTTATTGGCCAATCTCACGTGCCAGAGCCTCGCGTGTCCCTCTAGTAAGCCGGACTCGGACCGCAGGGCATGACGGAGTCTCGTTCGTTAACGGAATTAAGCTTGCAATGTGTGCATCTTTTTGTTGCTGGATGGTTGAGGTTGCCCGTGTTGAGTCAAATTACGCCGTAGGCTCCACTCCTGGTGGTGCCCTTCTGGACATTCCTTTAAGGTTCAGCTTTGCAACCATACTGCCCACGTAAAACAAACACTTTGCCTTCATGAACGCTGTTTGGAGGGTCATGACTCGTGGGAATAACGCCGCCCAATCAGTTAACCTGCTAGAGAGATCCATCATTGCTCCCAAGCATGACATCACACTCCCTAGGAGGAAGGTACTGCTACTGTGGCGACCGTACTCCTGGGGGCGACAAAAGTGCACTGATGCCCAGCCACTGCTCGATGAATCTGCTGGTACATTGACCCAGACCACTACATTCCCCTCGCACGCTACACGGCCTGAATCTGACCCTGATGAAACTCAGGTTACCCTTCCCATATACAGTTCCATCTTACACGGTGACAAAGAGGAAGCTGCAGATGAAAGTGCAGGTTCGGCCCACCCGCCGTCAGACACACCACCGTACTATCAGGGGCCCTGTGCCAGTGCCATCGCCAACGAGTGGGCCCCCCCTGCTTGCTCAGGATCACAGCACTTGCAAGGTTGAAATACTGTGCAGTGAGATGGAAGATGGGGACGACGAGGAGTCCAGACTAGTACAGGGATTCCCTAGCGAGGAGACTTATTTCATTGCTTTCAATGTTGGGACAGCAATTTTTGGGGAGCACTATACTCTGGAGAATGATAGATGGGGCCCACCATACACTGGAACATTCCAAAGGTGGACATCAGACACTGGAGCAGCATTTACAGGGCCCATTATACACTAGAGCATTAGAAATGGGGCCCATTATGTTTGGAGCATTATTTGGGCCCATAAGACAGTGGAGCTTCATCCATGGGGACCAACATATACTGTAGCATTATGTGGAGCTCATCATATACTGTTTCAAACATTATATGGGACCAATGATTCTGTATGGAGAAATAGATGGGCCTCGTCATGAGATGTAAAAAGTGAAGTATTTTTCATTGTACTCTACCGCTATTTCTCTGCCGTATCGGAGCATCATGAGTTGTGGTATGTGTTAAAGGGGCGCTCTTTCGCCCAGGGCACATGAAAACCTGGAGCCAGCCCTACCCCCCACAACTTTAGCCAAATAACCCCCCTTTTTCAGTGAGTAACTAGTATTATGAAGTTAATTAAGGTTGACAAGCTTAAGTAAGAAGAATTGATGCTTTTGGCATTCAAATGGGCACTGTAGGTGTGTTTCCTGTCCTCCTCTCACTGCCGACTTTAATTCCCCATTGACTTACATTGGGTTTCGTGTTTCGGTCGGACCCCCGACTTTTCCCTATAGTCGGCCGATTTTGCTTGACCCGACTTTTCGAAAAGTCAGGTTTCATGAAACGAAACTTGACCCTAAAAAAGCAAAAGTCGCTCAACTCTACTTATGACTATGTAATATTTCAGTTTTCTTTATTAATAAATTTGCAAAAATTTGTACATTTTTGCTTTTTTCAGTCAAAATGGGGTGAAATTGAGAAAAAAATTAACTTTTTTGAATTTACCAAATGGCTGCTATGAAACAAAGAGTGAAAAATTTAAAGGGGTCTGAATACTTTCTGTACCCACTGTATATCTTTTTTTATGTTTTGGCGCTTTTACACAATAAAAACTATTTTATAGAAAAAATAATTAATTTTGCATCGCTTTATTCTGAGAGCTATAACTTTTTTTATTTTTCCACTGATGGAGCTGTATGGTGGCTCATTTTTTGCGAGACCAGATTACATTTTCAGCGATACCATGTTTATTTATATCTGTCTTTTTTATTGCGTTTTATTCTACTATTTGTTCAGCGGTATGATATAGCATTGTTTTTTGCCATTTTTTATGGTGTTCACTAAAGGGGTTAATTAGTGTGACAGTTTTAAAGGTCGGGTCATAGGGTTAAGCAGGAACATGGGATGCAGTGACAAGAAGGAGGCAGAGCAAGAGTTAACAGGGGTTTATTTCTATTACAGAGAATACTCCAACAGGTAGAAGATAAGGAAGGTATGGGGGTTGAGGCTCAGGAAGAAAATAAATGTTCAACAAAAGGTCAACTTATCAGTCTGATGTTCCCAGAGGATGGAGGCTTGGAGATCCTGTGAAGGCTCCATAAGTGATGCATGAAGTCTGGGGCCTGGTCCTGGAGGAACGTGAGGCACTGTCTCCTGACAGTCGCGATGTATCCTGGCTCTCCTAAGCGTAGTTTTGCAGTCCCGGCCTGAGGTCTCAGTAGCGGAGACGTCTGTGGCGCTGCTGTGGAAGGATAGAGTTCAGTGGAGAGGGCCGGGGATATACTGGTCGGCTCTGCGTGATTCTCCCAGTGAGGCCTGCAGCCCACACCGCCTACAGTCAGCGGAACGGTACGGAATGTCGCTTCTGTATCGGAGGTGAGCGGGCCCACAGTCACGAGCTGCTCATAGTCTGTGTGTACGTCAGGTGATCGCAGGTACAGTAATGTGGCCTGGTCTGCTGATGTCATGCTGCGGAGAGAGAGTCAACCTTCTTCTGCTGCACACTCTGTCTTCCCGCCAAAGAACCTGTTTTCACGTGCTCCATCATTTTTATCTACGACCCGCCCCCTCCAGTCAGGTGCAAAGGTCTGTCCAGGTCAGAAAGTGCTCCCCCCGGCAACAATGGTGACAGTCCCAATAGTTCCGGCCCCAATACGAGAGAGGTACCCACAGCCTGGTCGATCTTCCTACAGGGTCATTCCGGACATCGCAATACCAAATATGTGTACTTTTATTGTTTATTTTTTTTCCATACAAATATTTAAATATGGTAGAATATCTTTTGATTTTTTTGTTTTATTTTTTATATGTATTCACAATTATTTATTTATTTTTTTACTTTGGGACTATCAATTTTTTCAGGCTAACCGCTTGTATAGCATGCAAAAACACAACCCCTACAGTTGTGTGAAAAAAGTGTTTGCCACTTTCCTGATTTCCTATTCTTTTTCATGTTTGTCCCACTTAAATGATTCAGATCTCCAAACAAGATAATTTAAGTAAACACAAAATGCAGTTTTTAATTGAAGGTCTTTATTATTAAGGGAAAAAGAAATCCAAACCTACAATTCCCTGTGTGAAAAGTGATTGGCCACACCCAGGCCTGATTACTGCCACACCTGTTCCCAATCAAGAGATCACTTAAATAAGACCTGCCTGACATAGTGAAGCAGACCAAAAGATCCTCAAAAGCTAGACATCATGCTGTGATCGAAAGCAATTCTGAAACAAATAAGAAATAAAGTAATTGAGATCTATCAGTCGGGTAAATGTTATAAAGCAATTACTCAATCTTTGGGACTCCAGCCAATCACAGTGAGAGCCATTATCCTCAAATTACTAAAATATGGAACTGTGGTGAACCTTCCTCGGAGTGACCGGCCAACCAAAATTACCCCAAGAGTCATCCAAGACGTCACAAAAGACCCCACAACAACATCCAAAAAACTGCATGCCTCACTATCCTCAGTTAAGGTCAGTGTTCTTGACTCCATCATAAGAAAAAGAATGGGCAAAAATAGCTGCATGGCAGAGTTTCAAAGCAGAAACCACTGCTGAGCAATAAGAACATACAGGCTCGTCTCAGTTTTGCCAGAAAACATCTCGACAATTCCGAAGACTTTGGGGAAAATACTTTTTGGATGACGAGACAAAATTTGAACTTTTTGGATTGTGTATGTCAAATTATATCTGGAGCAGAAGTAACACATCAGTTCAGAAAAGGAAAATCATACCAACAGTAAAATATGTTTGTGATGCTTCAGGGATTGGCAGTGTCTGAGAGTGGACCCTCTGGGTCGCGGAACTGAAGCCCCCGTGGGCGAGTGCGCCAGGTGGAACCGACCCCTATACAGGGACCGTTTGGGGCAGGCCTGCTGTAGTCAGACACCGTGACAGCTGGAACCAAGAGGGGCGGCTCGAAGGACTGGGGTAAGCTATAGACAGGATCAGAATACCAGACAGGGCCCGGGGTACAGGAGGAAGGAGTACCGGACAGGTACCAGAGTACAGGAAACAGACAGCAGGTACAGAGAGGAGGTAACAGGACTAGGGCACAGGACTTCGTGCAATAAGCGCGGTGGGAGGCACGGGGAGGATTAGCACCAGGAACCAAATGTGACAGCCAGCAGGCAAGGGATCCAAGGCAGAGAACAGGACAGACACTGGGAGGCGAACACGGGACGAGGATCAGAGGAGACACAGAATAGGAAACCGGAGGCAGGGACAGAACGGATAACAGGTCAGGAAGACTGGCTATAGAAGCACAATGGCAGGGACACCAGAGGCAGGCACAGGGTGAGCAACAGGACAGGGAGACAGGCTATAGACACACTATAAGGCAGCCAGATTAACGAAGGAAATGGCACACGATAACCAGGCATCCTCCCCTTATGGGAGACGCCTGATATATCCCCTGCCATCAGGTGATTGGCTGGCCATGATCACAGAAGCCGCCCACCGCAGGGTTAAGAAATCTACAGGGCGCGCCCGCGGCCTGAGGCGCATGCGCAGGACCGCAGCTGACCGGGAGGAAGGAGGAGGTGGGAGCGCACGTGTACAGGGTACAGCGCGGCAGGATGCGACCGGGTAAGAGGATGCAGCGGCGGGACCCTCTGCTGGTGGGACGGCGGCGGGCACGGCCGCCGTCGTAACAGTGGTGGTGGTATTGTTATGGTGTGGGACTGTTTTGCTGCTTTGTGTTCTGGGAGACTTGCTGAGGTAAATGGAACCATGAATTCTGTTGTCTACCAAAAAATCCTGAAGAAGAATGTCTGGCCAGCTATTCATAACCTCAAGCTGAAGTGCACTTGCATTATTCAGCAGGACAATGATCCAAAACACACCAGCAAGTCCACCTCTGAATGGCTTAAGAAAAGCAAAATTGAATCTTTGGAATTGCCTAGTCAAATTCCTGACCTTAATCTGATTGAGATGTTGTGGCATGACCTTAAAAAGGCTGTTCATGCTCGGAAACTCTTCAGTGTGGCTGAATTACAACAATTCTGCAAAGTTGAGTGGGCCAAATTTCCGACCAGAGCAGTTTAAAAGACTCCTTGACAGTTATGTTATTGTAAACACTTGATTGCATTTGTTGCTGCTATGGGTGACCCAACCAGTTATTAGGTTTAGGGGGCAATCACTTTTTCACACAGGGCCCTGTAGGTTTGGATTTCTTTTTCCCTTAATAATAAATATCTTCATTTAAAAACTGCATTTTGTGTTTACTTGTGTTTTCTTAGTCTAACATTCAAATTTGGTTGGTGATGTGAAACATTTAACTGACAAACATGCAAAATGATAGGAAGTTAGGAAGAGGGCAAACACTTTTTCACACTATTATAAGTCCCTTCAGATGCTTTTCATCCTTGATCCCGAGGACTCATCAGGGGTGTGTGCTTGCATGGGATGCGCAACAGGAATCTGTAGTCAAAGAAAAACCTAGTTATGGTATGTAGAGTGCTTAGTCAGAATAAATGGAAGATATGAAGGCATGCTTGTCTATTGCTGGAGGAAATACATAGGGAAATTACCCTCCTCAAAGCCTTGGTGGCTGACGTCTATGAGGGGGAGTGTGAAAGAATTCCCTCACTGATGTCCCCGCTAGAGATGAGCGACTTTGCCTTTTTTCGGGTCGAGTCGGGTTTCATGAAACCCGACTTTCTCAAAAGTCGGGTCGAACTAAATTGGCCGATTATTGTGAAAAGTCGAAGGCAGACTGAAACACGAAACCCAATGCAAGTCAATGGGGAACCAAGGTCGGCAAGGAGTTGAGGACAAGAAACACATCTACAGTGCCCATTTTAATGCCAAAAACATCAATTCTTATTACTTAAGCTTGTCAACCTTAATTTACTTTATAATAATAGTTAGGCATTGAAAACTGGGGGTTATTTGGCTAAAGTTGTGGGGATGGGGTAGGACTGGCTCCAGATTTTCGTGGGCCCAGGGCCAAAGAGTTTCAATGGGCTCCTTTAACACATGCCACAATTCATGATCCTCTGATACAGCAGAGAAATAGCGGTATAGTACAATGAAAAATACTTCACTTCTTACATCTCATGACTGATATCCATTTTAAATTCTCCAATAGCTCCAAAAACGGACAATATATTACTCCATACAGTATTATGGCCACCGCATAGTGCACTATGCAGAGTAACGAGGCCCATATATTTCTCCATACAGAATCATTGGTCCCATATAATGTTTGAAACAGTATATGATGAGCTCCACATAATGCTACAGTATATGTTGGTCCCCATGGATGAAGCTCCACTGTGTTATGGGCCCAAATAATGCTCCATATGTAATGGGCCCCATTTCTAATGCTCCAGTGCATAATGCATGATGTCCACCTTTGGAATGCTCCCATGTATGGTGGGCATCATATATCATTCTCCAGAGTATAGTGCTCCCCAAAAATAGCTGTCCCAACATTGAAAACAATTAAATAAGTCTCCTCGCTAGGGAATCCCTGTCGTCATCCCCATCTTCCATCTCACTGCACTTGGACTGTTTAGGCAGAGTTTGTACAGGCGTGATGTCATCGCACTCTCTGACCAGAATGTCACTGTCAGGAAACGCGGAAGACGTCACGGCGGTGGAGCAGGGAGAGGTAAGTATTTCAACATTGCAAGTGCTGTGATCCTGAGCAAGCAGGGGGGGCCCACTCATTGGTGACGGCACTGGAACAGGGCCCCTCATAGTACGCTGGTGTGTCTGACGGCGGGTGTGCACCCCCACCGTCAGAGACACTTGATTCTACTATGAGGGACCTTGTGCCGGTGCCGTTGCCAAAGAGTGTGCCCACCCACCTGTCCAGGGCAACGGCACTCGCACGGGTGTGTGCACCAGGTGGTGACCCCGGCACTGTGGGGGAAGGCAGCCCAGTTAGGGAGGTGGAAAAATTGGCATATGTTGATGTTGGACTTTCAGCAGCTGCAAATGGAGTAATTGGAGAAGTCCGCGGAAGAGGAGGACAAAAGCAAGCCATTTTTCTGGCAACCTACGTGTCAGCAGGGGAGGGTGGGACAAAATCCTTTGAAACCAATGCATGATTCATTTTAATGAAGGTTAGATCATCAACATTTTGGGCTGACAGACGGGTCCTTTTTTCTGTCAGGATTGATCCAGCAGCACTGAAGACTCGTACAGATAACACACTAGCAGCAGGGCAAGCGAGCTCCTGTAAGGCATATTGTGCCAATTCAGGCCAGGTGTCAAGTTTACTGGCCCAATAGTCAAAGGGAAATGACCGGTGAGGGAGAACATCGATATGGGAGGAGAAGTAATTTGTTACCATAGTTGACAACCGCTGTTTCCTGTCACTTTCGATCGATGCAGTATTACCAGTCGTGTGAGCAGTACTTGAGAAATCAGTCCACAACATGGTCATGAAACCCCTATGTCCAACGCCACTTCGGTTGTGTGCACCATGAACACCTCTTCCATGTTGCCACCTACGGCTTGTTGGAAATACATCACCGCTGCTGTGTGCTGGGAATGCCTCAAACAAACGTTTTTCCAGAGTTGCTTGTTTGTTAGCCAATATTAGCTCTAGGTTCTCCTGTGGCATGATGTTTTGGAATTTGCCTTTATAGCGTGGATCCAGGATGCTGGCCAACCAGTAGTCATCATCGTTCATTTTGGCAATGCGGGGGTCCCTTTTTAGGATCTGCAAGGCATAGTCAGAATGTGGGCCAATGTTCCAGGTGTCAATGATGTACTGCGAGTGCTGGGTGGAGGAGCACTTTCTGGCAAATCCACATCCCTCCAGTCACGCAAAACCCTGTACCTGACCTTGCCATGCCAACATTTTTTCTTGCCCCCTGAGAAGCATCCTCTTCCCCAAAATAATCATCCCCATCATCCTCCTCCTCATCCTCTTCCTCTTCTTCCTCCACCTCGTCCATGAGACTTCCCTGACCAGAAAATGCCTGACTGTCATCAAGGCTTCCCTCCTCCTCTTCCTCCTCGGCTGCAGACGCCTGCTCCTTAATGTGCGTCAAAGTTTGCATGAGCAGACACATAAGTGGGATACTCATGTTTATGATGGCGTCGTCTGTGCATTCCTCAAAACACTGAAGGACTTTACAGAGGTCTTTCAGCTTCGACCACTGCACACCAGACAACTCCATGTCTGCCTGCAAACTGCCTGCCCTTGTATCCTCCCACAAATGAATTACAGCCTGCCTCTGTTCGCACAGCCTCTGAACCATGTGCAGGGTGGAGTTCCACCTTGTTGCAACGTTGATAATTAGGTGGTGCTTGGGAAGGTGGAGCAATCACTGCAGCTTCTGCATACAACTGGAGTGTACGGGCGACCGGCAGTTGTGCAAGCACAGTCTTCGCACCTTATGGAGCAGGGGTGTTAACTTCAGATAATTATTGAGGAAGCACTGCACCACCAGGTTCAAGGTGTGAGCCAGGCAAGGTTTGTATCTGAGTTTTGAAAGGGCTATGGCTGCCACAAAATTACGGCCGTTATCACTAACTACCTTGCCTGCCTCAAGATGTAGACTGCCCAGCCATGACTCAGTTTGTCGCTGCAAGTAGCCTGCCAGTACCTCCGTGGTGTGTCTGTTGTCGCCCAAACACATCATCTTCAACACAGCCTGCTGACGCTTACCACTAGCTGTTCGATAGTGGGACACCTCGTGTGCAACACTGGCAGCTGCGGATGGAGTGCTTGTGCGACTGCGCTCTGTGGATGAGCTTTCGCTTCTGGAGGAGGAGGGTCGAACGCCTACAGCCAACTGTTTCCTATACCGTGGGCTAGGCAGCACTGTCCCACCGCCGCTGTCCCCTGTGGACCCTGCATCCACCACATTAACCCAGTGCGCAGTGATGGGCACATAACGGCCCTGGCCATGCCTACTGGACCATGCATCTGTTGTGAGGTGCACCTTTCCACTCACTGATTGCTTGAGTGCATGGACAATGTGGTCTTTCACATGCACTTGGAGGGCTGGGAAAGAAGTGCCGACTGGGTAGGTCATAGCGTGGTACTGCGTAGGCCATGAGCTCGCGGAAAGCTTTGCTTTCCACCAACCGGAAGGGCATCATCTCTAACGAGATTAGTTTGGCAATGGCAATGTGGGCGCGTTCAAAGCCAGTGTACGCGGATGAGAGGATGGGTACTTTCTTGTCCTACTCAGAGTCTCTGGTAGGGTGAGCTGGACTTGAGAGCTGCATATGGTGGAACTAGCGGTGGACATGGCGGACTGAGAGAGGGTTGGTGATGGTGATGGTGTAGGTGGTGTTGCTGATGGCCTAGATTCAGTCTTTCATACCAATAACATTGTGATTCCATGACTGCTTTGCCCTTGCGAGGACACCTGGACATTTGCTGCTGGTGGTGTGCTAACCGGTGGGCTTACAGTGGGGGAAGCGATGTAGCGTTGCTGACTACCTTCATTCGGAGAAGGTGCACATGTGATGCGTGAGGTTTGGTAGTCCGTCCACGCTGGCAAGTGCATGGTGGTTAAATGTCTAAGCATGTAACTGGTATTCAAATTTCTCAGATTTTTCCCTCGGCTAAATGTCTTTGCGCGCTTCTTGCAGATAACTTTTGCCTGATCATTAGGATTTTGATCAAAAAAGTGCCACACTGCACTCTTCCTACTATGGAAGACATTTTGAGACCTTGCACACTGTGCTAATTTGACCGTCTGGCCAAGCTGCCTGCAACTGTTTTGGTTTTTGTAACACGTTTTTGGACTGCTACGGTCCTGCCAGATAACAGCTGTTGCAATCTCGTTGCCTGCTGCGGATCCTTCTCCTCCTCTTCTGAGCTATTGGCAGCGGCACCCTCTTCCCCCAATGGATGCCAATCTGGGTCAACAACTGGGTCATCCATCACCTCCTCTTCAATTTCAAGTGCACCTTCCTCTGTGTCACCGTGTAAGGTGGTATAGTATGCGGGAAGGGGCACCTGAGTTTCATCAGGGTCTGATTCTGCCTCAGTACACTGCAAGGACAATGTAGAGCTCTGAGTGAATGTACCAGCAGAAAAATCTAGCAGTGGCTGTGCATCAGTGCACTCCATGTCAGATTCATCTTGGACTGGGGAATTCACGATTTGACTTGCTAACCCAGGCATGGTATGTGAAAAGAGCTCCATGGAGTAATCGGTAGTGTGGCCTGCCACATCCTTCACTTTTGGTAGGGGTGAAGGACACAAGGAAAGGTGTTGTTCCTGACCAGGAGCCTCCAATGACGACTCAGTGCTTTTATTTTTTGAAACTTCAGAAGAGGAGGCGAGAGAGCTGGAGGCTGTGTCAACAATATAAGCCAAAACTTGTTCCTGAAGCTCCGGCTTTAAAGGTGGTTTACCTACTCCCAGAAAAGAGAGCCTTCGAGGCCTTGTGGAGCCAGACGATGACACAGGCTCAACACCTCCTGCTTTAGGTGCTATTGTGCTTTTGCCACTACCAACAGATGCAACACCACCACCACCACCAACGGGACCAGCTGGCAACCCCCGCCCACTTCCATGGTGTCTTCCACCATACTTGCTCATTTTTGTGAAAATGTATCCAAAATACCACCAGCTATATGGTACTGTAAAAGAAGGTAGAATGTGTATCTACTATTGGTGAGAATTTGAATCTCACTAGAGACTTCAGGACGCAGAACTATTGTCTCTGGCCCAGTAGAGATTACACCTCAATGTAACAGGCTGAAATTGGATGGTGTATGACAAGGTGTAGGGTGTCTATAGGATTAGTGAGAATTTGAATCTCACTATAGATTTCAGGACGCTGAACTATTTTTTCTGGCCCAGTAGAGATTACACCTCAATGTAACAGGCTGAAATTGGATGGTGAATGACAAGGTGGAGGGTGTCTATAGGATTGGTGAGAATTTGAATCTTACTATAGATTTGAGGACGCTGAACTATTGTCTCAGGCCGAGTAGAGATTACACCTCAATGTAACAGGCTGAAATTGGATTGTGAATGACAAGGTGTAGGGTGTCTATAGGATTGGTGAGATTTTGAATCTCACTATAGATTTGAGGATGCTGAACTATTGTCTCTGGCCCAGTAGAGATTACACCTCAATGTAACAGGCTGAAATTGGATGGTGTATGACAAGGTGTAGGGTGTCTAAAGGATTGGTGAGAATTTGAATCTCACTATAGATTTGAGGACGCAGAACTATTGTCTCTGGTCCAGTAGAGATTACACCTCAATGTAACAGGCTGAAATTGGATGGTGAACGACAAGGTGTAGGGTGACTATAGGATTGGTGAGATTTTGAATCTCACTATAGATTTGAGTACGCAGAACTATTGTCTCTGGCCCAATAGAGATTACACCTCAATGTAACAGGCTGAAATTAGATGGTGAATGACAAGTTGGAGGGTGTCTATAGGATGGGGAGATTTTGAATCTCACTATAGATTTGAGGACGCTGATGGGTCGCCCTCCCAGGGCTGTGGGATACTTGGTACCGGGCCGGCAACACAGAGGGGAAGGTGTCACAGCAGCAATGATGTTATAGCCCTCCACAGGCAGGGCTGTAGTCCCAGGGCAGAGTAAGTGAAGTGACACGTAGATGATGTAGTGTCCGGCGCAAGGGATGAAGCAGTGCTGGGCAGGTTGGCGCAGAAATGAGTGGAGGACACCAGGGCATGTAGTTCCAAAGCTTTACTCACAGTCTGTGGCAGAAACAGGTGCCTGTCTCCATGCCATGTCCTCCGGGTCAGGGACTCAGTCAACCTCCAGGCCAGATGGAGTACTCCTTTCCAACACTCCGCCAACATGTACCTTTCTGAACGTCTCCTCTTATAGCGCCTTTAAATGAAGTACTCCTAGTACTGAGTTACACTGGAGTTCCTCCTGTCCGATGTTCCTATGAACTCTACTTATAAGGCAGACAGCTGTAGCCTGTTTCGGGGACTCCTTGATACTAAGTCCCGGCTCACTATCCAGTTGCTGTTGTGCCCCCAAGTCATGTGTAGGAATAAAGTGGTCACTACTTCTATTCCTCCGGTGTCTGCTGCAGGACCATTAGTATCCATACAACCTTGAGGACCGGGCCCCGGCCTTGCGCTAAGAACTTCTAGGAAGGGTTCTCTTCTAACCCACGTCCTCTGTTCTCTTTTACTCCTCATGTTCCATACTGATCTTCCTCTCTATGGAGAGTCAGGCTTTCAGTCTATGTTACTCTCTCTCTTCTTTTCCCGTGCCAGCAGACCCAGGTCACTGGGACCTGCTGCAGCACTTCCATCCATCTATCCCTCTCTCCTGGGATCTTTTTCCCTCCAGCTCTCTAACCAACTGACTTCTCAATCCTCAACTCTTCCCGCTCTCTCTGTAATATCAACTAACTCCACCCACCTCCCAGCACATTTTGTGTTCCAAGCAGGGAGCCACCAATGGGTGCTTTGCTATACTCCAAGCAGGGAGCTGCCGAAGGTGCTTTGCTACACTAATTTGTGGTGTGGGGTGCAGGTGTTTGAGTGTGGTCAGGTGTCTCCACCTTACCTGGATGGTGGGGCACCACACCTCAGGAGGAGGTGCAGTACCTCTGTGGTGACTGAGCCTCAGGGGCGCCACATACCCCCGTTAAACACAGCACGTCCGCGGGCTGCAAGGTAAACACAGTTGACAATACAGGAACATACAAAATTTTTATATTGCATAAAAAACATGTCTTATACAAAACTTCCCAATGAGGGAGGCACTGGTTCTTGAACGTTACAAACAATTTAACTGCCTATCTATATTTAACACTAGAACTACCGGAGGGGTCATTTTGACCCTTTTGCTATTTCTTTTTCCTATAATTTCTAAAATGTTAACAAATGAGTTCTGAGTTTTATAACTTTTATTTATTCATGGTAGTGTATATTTTAGGACACAAAAATGAATTGTAACCTTTTCAGGGGCCCGGATTTTACAATTCATACCTATAAGTACTGAAGGGGTCAATTTGACCCCATACATAAAAGTAGTAGTAGGCAAGTCACCTAATATTACAGAGTACTGAAAATCACAGTGCTTCTCCCTAGTTGTAGAGTGTAATTGTATATTTGCATATCAGGGATGATTCAGCATTTTGTTTTGTCTAAACTTGTCTGAACATGTTTGATCCATGTCTCTTGTAGCGATTTCTGTCTGCATTTCAGTAGCAAACATTACAGTTGGAGCTACATCTCTGCATGTTTGTACAGTGTCGTTTTATTACTTCTGCGATCTTACAAGTCCCTTTTTGTGACGTATATTTGAAGCATGAGTAAGCAGAGGGGTCTGAGAAGTGATTAAATTTTGAAATGTCTTCAGAATTTATCTGAAAATGAGTCAAAAGAAGTGGCCCATCATCCGCAATGTCTGAACCACAAACAAAAGGACAAGAAATCCGCAAGCGTCGAAAATGTGCAGTTGGAAGATGCAACGAAAATAAAACAACTAAAACTTGCGCAAGCTGTAACAAACCAGTTTGTGGAAAATGCACTGGGAAAGTGGAAGAAAGTACTGTTTGTGTCAACTGTTGGACACCGCATGCTATGACCATGTAAAAGGAAAATGCGTGCTGTACTTGATCTTAACACTGTTCCTACTAAGTTAAAATAAATGTTCTTTAATTTGTTGGCAACAAAAAAGTTATTTTTACTCCAGAGTCGGTACCTTTGAATGGGGGTCAAAATGGCCCCTAATGGTAGTTATAGGTATTATGAAACATGTTCTAGTGTTAAAGTTAAACTACCTAATTCAAAGTGCTATGGAAGCAAATTTACTATCAGCTTGAGTAACACATTTTCTAACATCACATTTCTTTTCTTTGTTATCTTTCACATTTTCTACTTTCTTAATGAGTGACAACCGTCAACACCTGGTTTCTCACCTGCATACCTTTATTCAAATCTCACATCTTTATTCAAATATTGTAAGACATTCTCTGTATTTCTTTCTCAATCGAACCCTATAAAATCTGTCATTAATACTTTTACTACACATTATCACTTTCTAGTTTCTTGTTCAAAAATACTAAGCATTATTCATAAGTGCAAAGAGTAGACATTTGTCCGGCCATCATGTCTGAAAATGTCCCTATAACGAGGTAGTCCTTATTCCAAGGTGAGGTTCCTATGTAAAACCAAGAGAAAGCACCTAAAGAGGTGAAAACTATTTACTTTTACAGTTCTGGATCACTCAGCGTCCATGATCTCCACAGTTCAAGTGTAAAGGCTGCCAATGGAACTAGGCAACAACTGGATCAACAGATAACATAATCAAAAATAGAAAAATACTAGAACACTGAAAAAACAGGCACAATGGTGCAAATACCCTCCTGGGCAATAAAGTTAGTTTACTGTAAATTACTAGTGGTGATCCCCTCCTGGGGTTCTGGAAGCTGATTGCTTGGGCTGCTTCCAGGGGAGATGCTGTGGGTGTCCAGATGGGTTGAGGAATTGCTGATTCTCATCTGGCATGGCTGCTGCCTGAGGAACAGCAGGGGTGGTGATATCAACGGTTGCTAGTGGTACTGCTGTTCTGGTGCGTGGCCTGACATCTAGGGCCGCCGTGGCCTGTTGGCTTTGGTAGGCGGCTACACGGGGGCTTGGTGACCAAGGGATGTCGATACCCCCAAGCGGCCTGGACTCTTCCAAGTCCTGAAGGTGTCAAATTGTGCGCACCTGTTCCAATCGCACCCTCCTCAGCAGGGATTTCTTCCATTTCCCCATCTCCATCAGCCTAGGGCCCGTGGAGGATTCGTCCAACACCCCCATTTGAAGCTCTAGCAGGCCAGCCTCCGACACTGAGAATTCAGGGGATAGCCCGTTAGGAGGGCCAGCATCTATACCTGGTGCCTCCCGGTGGTGCAGTCCCATTCCCGGTGCAGGCATGGTGCGGACCCGGGTGGCAGCGGTGGTGGTAGTAACTGCCCGGGTGGATGGCGTTGGCGGCAGTAGAACGGGTAGCGGCTTCAGGCCCGTGCGGGCCTCCGGTGGGACCTGCGCGGCCGCATCAGGTCCAGGTGGGAGCTCCGCTTTCTCCGCTTCAGCTCCCAGTGCTTCACACAGCAGCGGTGGCAACGGAGAGATTGCAGGGGATGCTGCCGGTGGTATTGCAGTGGTCGCAGGCTCTACAGGGCCTGCCTGGGGAAGATACGGTGCAGTGGTGATAGGTACCTGTGTTGTGGGTACCGCAGGTGTAGGCCCCTCCTGGGCGTGCTGCAGGTTCAATGTCCATAACACCTCCTGCCTCAGTCACAGGTGGCACGTCAGCTGGGCTATCTCATCCTCCAGCTGTTGGCAGTTCATCCCGGAGACGGGGTTGGAGCCTTCAGCTATGGCGCCGGGGATATTCAGCTCAACCTCCGTGCGCTCCGCAGGCCTCCTCCCTTCTCCTTCCAAGATGGCTTTCTGGCGTTCTTCCTCCTTCCTGGGCTCTTTTCCCACCACTGGCTCTCACCCCTCCTTCTGAGGGCGGCGTCTTCTTCCTACTCCTCCATACCACGCCAGTATACGAACCCCTCGGGGGGTGAGACATGTTGCTGTCACATAGAAGTTCAGACAGGGGAGGCCCAGGACAGTTCGCGGTCTTTTCTTAGGACCACTCCTGCTGTCATGCCCTTCTTCACCGCACCAGCGGCCATTTTTAGCGTTCATTTCACAGTCTATTAAATCGGGTCTTCTGTACATTTTCAAAAGATTTGAGTCTTAGGCACACAGAACCCGATGGCATCTCGTCTCATCATCCTGTTCATGATGCCAAGTTGGGTCGCCCTCCCAGGGCTGTGGGATACTTGGTACCGGGCCGGCAACACAGAGGGGAAGGTGTCACAGCAGCAGTGACCGGTCCGTGGCCCTGGGTGCTCAATGTAAAAAGGGGAATTGAATGGTGGAATGTAGTTGATTAAATTAATAGTTCGTGACGCCACTTGTGGTGTTCGGCAATGGAGATGTAAGCCGACGCTGCAGACAGATCCTCTGGGACAGATGGTGTGGTGCAGCAATGATGTTATAGCCCTCCACAGGCAGGGCTGTAGTCCCAGGGCAGAGAAAGTGAAGTGACACGTAGATGATGTAGTGTCCGGCGCAAGGGATGTAGCAGTGCTGGGCAGGTTGGTGCAGAAATGAGTGGAGGACACCAGGGCATGTAGTTCCAAAGCTTTACTCACAGTCTGTGACAGAAACAGGTGCCTGCCTCCATGCCATGTCCTCCGGGTCAGGGACTCAGTCAACCTCCAGGCCAGATGGAGTACTCCTTTCCAACACTTTGCCAACATGTACCTTTCTGAACGTCTCCTCTTATAGCGCCTTTAAATGAAGTACTCCTAGTACTGAGTTACACTGGAGTTCCTCCTATCCGATGTTCCTATGAACTCTACTTGTACGGCAGACAGCTGTAGCCTGTTTCGGGGACTCCTTGCTACTAAGTCCCGGCTCACTATCCAGTTGCTGTTGTGCCCCCAAGTCATGTGTAGGAATAAAGTGGTCACTACTTCTATTCCTCCGGTGTCTGCTGCAGGACCATTAGTATCCATACAACCTCGGGGACCGGGCCCCGGCCTTGCGCTTAGAACTTCTAGGAAGGGTTCTCTTCTAACCCACATCCTCTGTTCTCTTTTACTTCTCACGTTCCATACTGATCTTCCTCTCTATGGAGAGTCAGGCTTTCAGTCTATGTTGCTCTCTCTCTCTTCCTTTCCCGTGCCAGCAGACCCAGGTCACTGGGACCTGATGCAGCACTTCCATCCATCTATCCCTCTCTCCTGGGATCTTTTTCCCTCCAGCTCTCTAACCAACTGACTTCTCAATCCTCAACCCTTCCCACTCTCTCTGTAATATCAACTAACTCCACCCACCTCCCAGCACGTTTTGTGTTCCAAGCAGGGAGCCACCAATGGGTGCTTTGCTATACTCCAAGCAGGGAGCCGCCGAAGGTGCTTTGCTACACTAATTTGTGGTGTGGGGTGCAGGTGTTGCAGTGTGGTCAGGTGTCTCCACCTTACCTGGATGGTGGGGCACCACACCTCAGGAGGAGGTGCAGTACCTCTGTGGCGACTGAGCATCAGGGGCACCACACAGAACTATTGTCTCTGGCCCAGTAGAGATTACACCTCAATGTAACAGGCTGAAATTGGATGATGAATGACAAGATGGAGGGTGTCTATAGGATTGGTGAGAATTTGAATCTCACTATAGATTTGAGGACGCTGAACTATTGTCTCAGGCCCAGTAGAGATTATACCTCAATGTAACAGGCTGAAATTGGATGGTGTATGACAAGGTGGAGGGTGTCTAGAGGATTGGTGAGAATTTGAATCTCACTATAGATTTGAGGATGCTGAACTATTGTCTCAGGCCCAGTAGAGATTACACCTCAATGTAACAGGCAGAAATTGGATGGTGTATGACAAGGTGGAGGGTGTCTATAGGATTGGTGAGATTTTGAATCTCACTATAGATTTGAGGACGCAGAACTATTGCCTCTGGCCCAGTAGAGAATATACCTCAATGTAACAGGCTGAAATTGGATGGTGAATGACAAGGTGGAGGGTGTCTATAGGATTGGTGAGATTTTGCATCTCACTATAGATTTGAGGACGCAGAACTATTGTCTCAGGCCCAGAAGAGATTACACCTCAATGTAACAGGATGAAATCGGATGGTGTATGACAAGGTGGAGGGTGTCTATAGGATTGGTGAGAATTTGGATCTCACTAGAGATTTGAGGACGCTGACAATGATGCTCTCAGTCCAAGTATGGATGAAGGCAGCCTAATAAGCAGGACTGCTGAAAAGTGCGCACACAAAAGGGTGGAAAAATGAACGCTTGGTAACTGTGCAGAAAAGAGGAAGAAAAGTATTTTTGCTTTTAAAAAAGGAGTTTGCACAGCAGTGTGCAAACAGCAATGCAGCTATCAGGGAGCCTTATAAGGCAGCCTAATAACCAACAGAGCTGATGCACAAAAATAGAGCCTCCCCTGTCACTGCACACAAAGTGTTGTGTTGTAAGTGGAAATCGCTAACAGCAGAAGCAGTTTTTTTGGTTCTTCTTCCCTGCCTAACGCTCTCCCTACAGAATCATCAGCAGCAGCAGCTCTCCCTATGCTAAGATCGGCATAAGTTAGATGGCGGTCGGCGTTCACACCCTTTTATAGCCCCTGTGATGCCACACAAAGCCAGCCAATCACTTGCATGCCCTTCTCAAAGATGGTGGTGACCGATGCCTATGTCATCTCATTGCCCACAGTGGGCGTCCTCCATCATTGGCTGAAAAAGGGCGCTGGAAGCATCTTTGAAACGCGACTTTGGCGCTCTGGTCGCCGACCTCGTGGCCAACCTCACGCTATGGTCGGGTTTCGTTTCATGAAACCCGACTTCAGCGAAAGTGGGCGACTTTTGAATATGACCGACCCGTTTCGCTCAACTCTAGTCCCCGCTACATCGCAAGATTCGTACTTTTCCTTGGCAAAGCGCCATGTACGGCATGACTTCATTGGTAGGCTAGGCCAGGGTCCTCCTCCATACCGAAGTGTCCAGCGTTACTATGGAATTTCTCCATTGAATTGAGCACAAGGTCAAAAGTGACGCCATTGGAACGGGACGTCACTAAATGTATGCATCATCAGTTTTGCAGGTACGAACCTCATGCCAATAATCAGCTTTTAGAATAATTGTGGGTTTCCTTGGCCGATGGTTAACAATATCCTATGGGACAGATATAGATACAGGGCAATAAGAACAAAGATGAAGAATACCACAGTATACATGAGTTACGGTATGTGCATCCCATTTATACTGTAGAGTAAATGAACACCCTCTACCCCCCATTCTGAAAGACAATTTTGCAAATTAGTCTAAATAAGAATGTCTAATAAAAATTATAACATTGATGATTTTACCGATCCTTTTACTCTAAAGTACAGCACATTGATACTCCTATAAGCCTGTTTCTATCAGTTGGTGTCTTAACACGGCACAGTGATATCCGGTCTGCCTCTCTTACATACTTGCCCCTAAGTGTTTTATTGTTGGCAATCCATCTGTGTATTATATTCCATTGTTATTATATTAATCAGGATCTATGTTTGGCATATTACTGGCACATTTACTCTCAGCTTCCTAAGGGTTAAGTACAGGGTGGAGCTACAAGTTTTATAGTCTCCTATGTTGGATTAAAAATCCTCTGTATGCGGAAGATAGAAGAGAAAAGACTGGATCATCGTGTTGTGTCGTCTGTGCAGTCCTCAACGCAGGACATTGGGTAAGATGACACATTCTCAATTTTTGGCTGACTTCTTTTCTCCAGGGTCATTTCTAAATAATACATTGCTTTTCTGACCATCAGGTATCTATCTTTCTAACTATCTTCAATTGAACCTGTCATCATGATTTACCCATAGATCATATTAGGAGATCTTTATTAGCCTCCCAATACATGTATTAATGATGCCGGTATTGGATTCAAAAGTTAAATGTACGTGTTTAAAATGTAAGTTTGTTTGTCCCTAGCTTTCCAGTCTGTGGTTACCGGACTAGTCCGGGTTAACTGTCTATCAATGACACTGCGTGGTGGCAGCACACCCACAGTAGTGTGACTGACATACTGGATTGATATATGTGTACATGATCATAAGCAATAGCAATACATGAATGTATCATCAGGACCACCAACAAAACAGAAATGCAGCATCACAACTACCATCCATTCAGGAATACATTACTAGAAGCAGTAAAAAAAATACATCACATTAATCCCCATCAGTACATAAATAAATCACCAGATCCACCTTCATTACAGGAATGCATCATCAGAACACACATCAGTATATGAAAACAGAATCACAACCGGCAATATTACAGAAATACAGCATCATAACCACAATCATTACATTAATACATCACCAGAAACACCATCAGCACAGGAAAACAGAACCAGAACCACCATCAGTACAGTAATACATCTCCAGTACTAACATCAGTACATGAATACATCTCAGAGCTTGGCACAGAAATCTATTGCAATGCAATAACCTACAACTCCCAGCATGTCCTTAACAGTTGTAAGTAGTTGCTGTGAGATTTGGTTACCCACTATCAACATACTTCAGATCATACAGAATCCCAGCATTGATGTGACATAGCTAGAGTTGAGCGATACCAGCCGATACTTGAAAATATCGGATCGGAATGGATCGGCCGATCTTTAAAAAAAGTATCGGTATCGCCGATTCCGATACCGGGAACCAATGCAAGTCAATGGGGCCAAAATATCGGAATTAAAAAAAACCCTTTCTTTCCTTGTAGGTTAATTCTACATGAAGAAAAAAAACTAAGAATAATGTAGAATGTATTGTGGGAGGTGGAGGAGACATTAAAGCCATAGAGGTTTAGCCCAATCAAATGGAATAGCAGGAATTAAACTTTTTTTTTAAAGATGTTAGGAGTTACAAAGATATTGACTATGTTAGCCTCATTTATATTTTGCCAGACATGTATGTCTTCTTCTTCTACTTCCTTTTTTTACATTCTTCTTCTTCTTCTTCTACTTCCTTTTTTTACATTCTTCTTCTTCTTCTTCTACTTCCTTTTTTTACATTCTTCTTCTTCTTCTTCTACTTCCTTTTTTTACATTCTTCTTCTTATTCCTTTTTTTACATTCTTCTTCTTCTTCTTCTACTTCCTTTTTTTACATTCTTCTTCTTCTTCTTCTTCTTCTTCTTCTTCTTCTTCCTTTTCTTACATTCTTCATATTCTTCTTATTCAACAATTATTATTCTACATATTCAGCTTCTTCATCTTCTTCCTATTCTTCTTCATCATATTCTTGTTTGTGTCAGGCATTCCTGTAGTTGTTATCTAGAAAAGTTAGAAGTTTACACCTTCCGTTCTGCCTGTCACAAAAGATTTACAACAGGATTTGTCCGCGTTCAGTTTGGCCTGCAGCAGCAGGCCTTTTCCAGGGGCACCACGAGGAGGAACGGACTCACCCCCATACACTGCTTAGTCTTCTTCTGCTTATAAATAAGATAATATCATTTGCTCAGAGTATTAGTCTTATGCTTAATGTTCTTCTGCTTTGTTTTTTTATGCTTCTTTGTCTTCTCTCTCTTGTTGTTCTGCATCTTGGTGGTTGTCTTCCTGTTCTTTGTCCTCTTGAACCAGCTGACGGTACTGGCACCCGGAGGGGCAGCAGAAGGAACAAGAGCCAATGGCACTACCGAGGACCAGCTGACGGTGCTGGAACCCGGTTACTAAGCAGGAGGTACCTGTGCTACAAAGCACTACCAAGGACCAGCAGACGTTGCCGGAACTCGGATACCGAGATGGAGGCACCTAGGCCAAAGGCTCTGACGAGAACCAGCTGACGGTGCTGGAACCCGGAGGGGTAGCATAAGCTGCAAGAGCAAATGGAAATAGCGAGGACCAGCTGACAGTGCTGGCACCCGGAGGGGCAGCAGAAGGAATAAGAGCCAATGGCACAACCGAGGACCAGCTGACGGTGCTGGAACCCGGTTACTAAGCAGGAGGTACCTGTGCTACAAAGCACTACCAAGGACCAGCAGACGTTGCCGGAACTCGGATACCGAGATGGAGGCACCTAGGCCAAAGGCTCTGACGAGAACCAGCTGACGGTGCTGGAACCCGGAGGGGTAGCATAAGCTGCAAGAGCAAATGGAAATAGCGAGGACCAGCTGACAGTGCTGGCACCCGGAGGGGCAGCAGAAGGAATAAGAGCCAATGGCACAACCGAGGACCAGCTGACGGTGCTGGAACCCGGTTACTAAGCAGGAGGTACCTGTGCTACAAAGCACTACCAAGGACCAGCAGACGTTGCCGGAACTCGGATACCGAGATGGAGGCACCTAGGCCAAAGGCTCTGACGAGAACCAGCTGACGGTGCTGGAACCCGGAGGGGTAGCATAAGCTGCAAGAGCAAATGGAAATAGCGAGGACCAGCTGACAGTGCTGGCACCCGGAGGGGCAGCAGAAGGAATAAGAGCCAATGGCACAACCGAGGACCAGCTGACGGTGCTGGAACCCGGTTACTAAGCAGGAGGTACCTGTGCTACAAAGCACTACCAAGGACCAGCAGACGTTGCCGGAACTCGGATACCGAGATGGAGGCACCTAGGCCAAAGGCTCTGACGAGAACCAGCTGACGGTGCTGGAACCCGGAGGGGTAGCATAAGCTGCAAGAGCAAATGGAAATAGCGAGGACCAGCTGACAGTGCTGGCACCCGGAGGGGCAGCAGAAGGAATAAGAGCCAATGGCACAACCGAGGACCAGCTGACGGTGCTGGAACCCGGTTACTAAGCAGGAGGTACCTGTGCTACAAAGCACTACCAAGGACCAGCAGACGTTGCCGGAACTCGGATACCGAGATGGAGGCACCTAGGCCAAAGGCTCTGACGAGAACCAGCTGACGGTGCTGGAACCCGGAGGGGTAGCATAAGCTGCAAGAGCAAATGGAAATAGCGAGGACCAGCTGACAGTGCTGGCACCCGGAGGGGCAGCAGAAGGAATAAGAGCCAATGGCACAACCGAGGACCAGCTGACGGTGCTGGAACCCGGTTACTAAGCAGGAGGTACCTGTGCTACAAAGCACTACCAAGGACCAGCAGACATTGCCGGAACTCGGATACCGAGATGGAGGCACCTAGGCCAAAGGCTCTGACGAGAACCAGCTGACGGTGCTGGAACCCGGAGGGGTAGCATAAGCTGCAAGAGCAAATGGAAATAGCGAGGACCAGCTGACAGTGCTGGCACCCGGAGGGGCAGCAGAAGGAATAAGAGCCAATGGCACAACCGAGGACCAGCTGACGGTGCTGGAACCCGGTTACTAAGCAGGAGGTACCTGTGCTACAAAGCACTACCAAGGACCAGCAGACGTTGCCGGAACTCGGATACCGAGATGGAGGCACCTAGGCCAAAGGCTCTGACGAGAACCAGCTGACGGTGCTGGAACCCGGAGGGGTAGCATAAGCTGCAAGAGCAAATGGAAATAGCGAGGACCAGCTGACAGTGCTGGCACCCGGAGGGGCAGCAGAAGGAATAAGAGCCAATGGCACAACCGAGGACCAGCTGACGGTGCTGGAACCCGGTTACTAAGCAGGAGGTACCTGTGCTACAAAGCACTACCAAGGACCAGCAGACGTTGCCGGAACTCGGATACCGAGATGGAGGCACCTAGGCCAAAGGCTCTGACGAGAACCAGCTGACGGTGCTGGAACCCGGAGGGGTAGCATAAGCTGCAAGAGCAAATGGAAATAGCGAGGACCAGCTGACAGTGCTGGCACCCGGAGGGGCAGCAGAAGGAATAAGAGCCAATGGCACAACCGAGGACCAGCTGACGATGCTGGAACCCGGTTACTAAGCAGGAGGTACCTGTGCTACAAAGCACTACCAAGGACCAGCAGACGTTGCCGGAACTCGGATACCGAGATGGAGGCACCTAGGCCAAAGGCTCTGACGAGAACCAGCTGACGGTGCTGGAACCCGGAGGGGTAGCATAAGCTGCAAGAGCAAATGGAAATAGCGAGGACCAGCTGACAGTGCTGGCACCCGGAGGGGCAGCAGAAGGCATAAGAGCCAATGGCACAACCGAGGACCAGCTGACGGTGCTGGAACCCGGTTACTAAGCAGGAGGTACCTGTGCTACAAAGCACTACCAAGGACCAGCAGACGTTGCCGGAACTCGGATACCGAGATGGAGGCACCTAGGCCAAAGGCTCTGACGAGAACCAGCTGACGGTGCTGGAACCCGGAGGGGTAGCATAAGCTGCAAGAGCAAATGGAAATAGCGAGGACCAGCTGACAGTGCTGGCACCCGGAGGGGCAGCAGAAGGAATAAGAGCCAATGGCACAACCGAGGACCAGCTGACGGTGCTGGAACCCGGTTACTAAGCAGGAGGTACCTGTGCTACAAAGCACTACCAAGGACCAGCAGACGTTGCCGGAACTCGGATACCGAGATGGAGGCACCTAGGCCAAAGGCTCTGACGAGAACCAGCTGACGGTGCTGGAACCCGGAGGGGTAGCATAAGCTGCAAGAGCAAATGGAAATAGCGAGGACCAGCTGACAGTGCTGGCACCCGGAGGGGCAGCAGAAGGAATAAGAGCCAATGGCACAACCGAGGACCAGCTGACGGTGCTGGAACCCGGTTACTAAGCAGGAGGTACCTGTGCTACAAAGCACTACCAAGGACCAGCAGACGTTGCCGGAACTCGGATACCGAGATGGAGGCACCTAGGCCAAAGGCTCTGACGAGAACCAGCTGACGGTGCTGGAACCCGGAGGGGTAGCATAAGCTGCAAGAGCAAATGGAAATAGCGAGGACCAGCTGACAGTGCTGGCACCCGGAGGGGCAGCAGAAGGAATAAGAGCCAATGGCACAACCGAGGACCAGCTGACGGTGCTGGAACCCGGTTACTAAGCAGGAGGTACCTGTGCTACAAAGCACTACCAAGGACCAGCAGACGTTGCCGGAACTCGGATACCGAGATGGAGGCACCTAGGCCAAAGGCTCTGACGAGAACCAGCTGACGGTGCTGGAACCCGGAGGGGTAGCATAAGCTGCAAGAGCAAATGGAAATAGCGAGGACCAGCTGACAGTGCTGGCACCCGGAGGGGCAGCAGAAGGAATAAGAGCCAATGGCACAACCGAGGACCAGCTGACGGTGCTGGAACCCGGTTACTAAGCAGGAGGTACCTGTGCTACAAAGCACTACCAAGGACCAGCAGACGTTGCCGGAACTCGGATACCGAGATGGAGGCACCTAGGCCAAAGGCTCTGACGAGAACCAGCTGACGGTGCTGGAACCCGGAGGGGTAGCATAAGCTGCAAGAGCAAATGGAAATAGCGAGGACCAGCTGACAGTGCTGGCACCCGGAGGGGCAGCAGAAGGAATAAGAGCCAATGGCACAACCGAGGACCAGCTGACGATGCTGGAACCCGGTTACTAAGCAGGAGGTACCTGTGCTACAAAGCACTACCAAGGACCAGCAGACGTTGCCGGAACTCGGATACCGAGATGGAGGCACCTAGGCCAAAGGCTCTGACGAGAACCAGCTGACGGTGCTGGAACCCGGAGGGGTAGCATAAGCTGCAAGAGCAAATGGAAATAGCGAGGACCAGCTGACAGTGCTGGCACCCGGAGGGGCAGCAGAAGGAATAAGAGCCAATGGCACAACCGAGGACCAGCTGACGGTGCTGGAACCCGGTTACTAAGCAGGAGGTACCTGTGCTACAAAGCACTACCAAGGACCAGCAGACGTTGCCGGAACTCGGATACCGAGATGGAGGCACCTAGGCCAAAGGCTCTGACGAGAACCAGCTGACGGTGCTGGAACCCGGAGGGGTAGCATAAGCTGCAAGAGCAAATGGAAATAGCGAGGACCAGCTGACAGTGCTGGCACCCGGAGGGGCAGCAGAAGGAATAAGAGCCAATGGCACAACCGAGGACCAGCTGACGGTGCTGGAACCCGGTTACTAAGCAGGAGGTACCTGTGCTACAAAGCACTACCAAGGACCAGCAGACGTTGCCGGAACTCGGATACCGAGATGGAGGCACCTAGGCCAAAGGCTCTGACGAGAACCAGCTGACGGTGCTGGAACCCGGAGGGGTAGCATAAGCTGCAAGAGCAAATGGAAATAGCGAGGACCAGCTGACAGTGCTGGCACCCGGAGGGGCAGCAGAAGGAATAAGAGCCAATGGCACAACCGAGGACCAGCTGATGGTGCTGGATCCCGGTTACTAAGCAGGAGGTACCTGTGCTACAAAGCACTACCAAGGACCAGCAGACGTTGCCGGAACTCGGATACCGAGATGGAGGCACCTAGGCCAAAGGCTCTGATGAGAACCAGCTGACGGTGCTGGAACCCGGAGGGGTATCAGAAGTTACCCCTGAAAAGCAAAGTTGGCATGCCGCAAGCTGGCCGCAGTTACCGAATCACACAGTCCTACAGGGGGTGCTTGTCCTACTGGCACTATGGAACAAACCTTTCTTACCAGAACCCGCAGTCCACATAGGAAGCACCTAAACTGCTGGCACCCTAGCCTCGGCTAACCCAACCGCAACACGACATGGCAACTTGGGGTGGCAAACTGACATTGACACTTCCCGGAAACAGCAGGCAGGGCTGGAACCAAGCTGGGCAGGAGGGAGTACCCGTGCCAAAGTCAGTTATGAGCAGCAACTGGCGATGTTGGAGCCCAGGACAAGCACTTAGCAGGCTGAGGCCTGATGTGCTGTCAATTGGGAGGCAGCAGGACAGATTGCCATCAAAACAGCAGGGGAACAGCTGACGTTACTGAACCCCACAAACACAGGAGCTAGTGTTTTACTCTGTGAAGACGGCACTTCCGAGCAACAACTGGCTGTGTTGAAGCCCAGGGACAAGCACGGAGCAGGCTTAGGCTGCATTGAAGAAATTTTAAGATCGGTTGTAGACTACTAATTTGAACCAAGCTCCACTTAGGCCTGTGGCTTCACTGATTTTCGTATTTCCCCTGTCCTCCAACCCCGCCAGTTACAGCTCCGAAGTGGCGTCTGCACAATCCACACTTGTTCCTGTGTTACAGGTGTTCAGTCCGGTCAGTTAATCCCCTGATGTGTGTCCGGCAATGTCGCCTGCTCTGTCCACATTCCCATAACTAGTTATGGGAATGTGGAAAGAGCAGGCGACATTGCAGGACACACATCAGGGGATTAACTGACCGGACTGAACACCTGTAACACAGGAACAAGTGTGGATTGTGCAGACGCCACTTCGGAGCTGTAACTGGCAGGGTTGGAGGACAGGGGAAATACGAGAGACAGTGGAGCCACAGGCCTAATTGGAGCACGGTTAAAAATCAGTAGTGGTACGACTGTGTAGGCAGCAGGAGACTTTGCCATCCACACAGCAGGGGATCAGCTGACATTACTGAACCCCACTGAGACACGGGAGCAAGTATCTCTTTCCGTGTGGACGGCACTTCCGAACTACAACTGGCTGTGTTGAAGCCCAGGAAATAGGAGGGTGTAGGCAGAGGCCTACTCTATTTTGAATGAGGTGACAGCAGGAGAGACTGCCATCCACACAGCAGGGGATCAGCTGACGTTACTGAACCCCACTGAGACACGGGAGCAAGTATCTCTTTCCGTGTGGACGGCACTTCCGAACTACAACTGGCTGTGTTGAAGCCCAGGAAATAAGAGGGTGTAGGCAGAGGCCTACTGTATTTTGAAGGAGGTGACAGCAGGAGAGACTGCCATCCACACAGCAGGGGATCAGCTGACATTACTGAACCCCACTGAGACACGGGAGCAAGTATCTCTTTCCGTGTGGACGGCACTTCCGAACTACAACTGGCTGTGTTGAAGCCCAGGAAATAGGAGGGTGTAGGCAGAGGCCTACTCTATTTTGAATGAGGTGACAGCAGGAGAGACTGCCATCCACACAGCAGGGGATCAGCTGACGTTACTGAACCCCACTGAGACACGGGAGCAAGTATCTCTTTCCGTGTGGACGGCACTTCCGAACTACAACTGGCTGTGTTGAAGCCCAGGAAATAGGAGGGTGTAGGCAGAGGCCTACTGTATTTTGAATGAGGTGACAGCAGGAGAGACTGCCATCCACACAGCAGGGGATCAGCTGACATTACTGAACCCCACTGAGACACGGGAGCAAGTATCTCTTTCCGTGTGGACGGCACTTCCGAACTACAACTGGCTGTGTTGAAGCCCAGGAAATAGGAGGGTGTAGGCAGAGGCCTACTGTATTTTGAATGAGTTTACAGCAGGAGAGACTGCCATCCACACAGCAGGGGATCAGCTGACGTTACTGAACCCCACTGAGACACGGGAGCAAGTATCTCTTTCCGTGTGGACGGCACTTCCGAACTACAACTGGCTGTGTTGAAGCCCAGGAAATAGGAGGGTGTAGGCAGAGGCCTACTGTATTTTGAATGAGGTGACAGCAGGAGAGACTGCCATCCACACAGCAGGGGATCAGCTGACGTTACTGAACCCCACTGAGACACGGGAGCAAGTATCTCTTTCCGTGTGGACGGCACTTCCGAACTACAACTGGCTGTGTTGAAGCCCAGGAAATAGGAGGGTGTAGGCAGAGGCCTACTGTATTTTGAATGAGTTTACAGCAGGAGAGACTGCCATCCACACAGCAGGGGATCAGCTGACGTTACTGAACCCCACTGAGACACGGGAGCAAGTATCTCT
This sequence comes from Dendrobates tinctorius, assembly GCF_039654945.1. Taxonomy (NCBI): domain Eukaryota; kingdom Metazoa; phylum Chordata; class Amphibia; order Anura; family Dendrobatidae; genus Dendrobates; species Dendrobates tinctorius. Next base: position 18,841,209 of record NW_027361761.1, on the reverse strand, counting down.
TTCCGTGTGGACGGCACTTCCGAACTACAACTGGCTGTGTTGAAGCCCAGGAAATAGGAGGGTGTAGGCAGAGGCCTACTGTATTTTGAATGAGGTGACAGCAGGAGAGACTGCCATCCACACAGCAGGGGATCAGCTGACGTTACTGAACCCCACTGAGACACGGGAGCAAGTATCTCTTTCCGTGTGGACGGCACTTCCGAACTACAACTGGCTGTGTTGAAGCCCAGGAAATAGGAGGGTGTAGGCAGAGGCCTACTGTATTTTGAATGAGGTGACAGCAGGAGAGACTGCCATCCACACAGCAGGGGATCAGCTGACGTTACTGAACCCCACTGAGACACGGGAGCAAGTATCTCTTTCCGTGTGGACGGCACTTCCGAACTACAACTGGCTGTGTTGAAGCCCAGGAAATAGGAGGGTGTAGGCAGAGGCCTACTGTATTTTGAATGAGTTTACAGCAGGAGAGACTGCCATCCACACAGCAGGGGATCAGCTGACGTTACTGAACCCCACTGAGACACGGGAGCAAGTATCTCTTTCCGTGTGGACGGCACTTCCGAACTACAACTGGCTGTGTTGAAGCCCAGGAAATAGGAGGGTGTAGGCAGAGGCCTACTGTATTTTGAATGAGGTGACAGCAGGAGAGACTGCCATCCACACAGCAGGGGATCAGCTGACGTTACTGAACCCCACTGAGACACGGGAGCAAGTATCTCTTTCCGTGTGGACGGCACTTCCGAACTACAACTGGCTGTGTTGAAGCCCAGGAAATAGGAGGGTGTAGGCAGAGGCCTACTGTATTTTGAATGAGGTGACAGCAGGAGAGACTGCCATCCACACAGCAGGGGATCAGCTGACGTTACTGAACCCCACTGAGACACGGGAGCAAGTATCTCTTTCCGTGTGGACGGCACTTCCGAACTACAACTGGCTGTGTTGAAGCCCAGGAAATAGGAGGGTGTAGGCAGAGGCCTACTGTCTTTGTAATGCGGAGACAGCAGGAGAGACTGCCATCTCCACAGCAGGGGATCAGCTGGCAATGATGAACCCCACTAACACTTGAACGAATGTGTTTGGCTCTGTGGAGACGACACTTCTGAACACCAACTGACGCTGTTGGAGCCCAGGATTAGGCGAGGAGCAGGCTGGGGCCTACTGGATTTTGGCACGTGAAGGCAGCAGGAGACTTGCCATCTCCACAGCAGGGGAACAGCTGGCAGTGCTGAACCCCACTAACACTCTAACGAAGGTGTTTGGCTCTGTGGAGACGACACTTCTGAACACCAACTGACGCTGTTGGAGCCCAGGATTAGGCGAGGAGCAGGCTGGGGCCTACTGGATTTTGGCAGGTGAAGGCAGCAGGAGACTTGCCATCTCCACAGCAGGGGAACAGCTGGCAGTGCTGAACCCCACTAACACTCTAACGAATGTGTTTGGCTCTGTGGAGACGACACTTCTGAACACCAACTGACGCTGTTGGAGCCCAGGATTAGGCGAGGAGCAGGCTGGGGCCTACTGGATTTTGGCAGGTGAAGGCAGCAGGAGACTTGCCATCTCCACAGCAGGGGAACAGCTGGCAGTGCTGAACCCCACTAACACTCTAACGAAGGTGTTTGGCTCTGTGGAGACGACACTTCTGAACACCAACTGACGCTGTTGGAGCCCAGGATTAGGCGAGGAGCAGGCTGGGGCCTACTGGATTTTGGCAGGTGAAGGCAGCAGGAGACTTGCCATCTCCACAGCAGGGGAACAGCTGGCAGTGCTGAACCCCACTAACACTCTAACGAAGGTGTTTGGCTCTGTGGAGACGACACTTCTGAACACCAACTGACGCTGTTGGAGCCCAGGATTAGGCGAGGAGCAGGCTGGGGCCTACTGGATTTTGGCAGGTGAAGGCAGCAGGAGACTTGCCATCTCCACAGCAGGGGAACAGCTGGCAGTGCTGAACCCCACTAACACTCTAACGAAGGTGTTTGGCTCTGTGGAGACGACACTTCTGAACACCAACTGACGCTGTTGGAGCCCAGGATTAGGCGAGGAGCAGGCTGGGGCCTACTGGATTTTGGCAGGTGAAGGCAGCAGGAGACTTGCCATCTCCACAGCAGGGGAACAGCTGGCAGTGCTGAACCCCACTAACACTCTAACGAAGGTGTTTGTCTCTGTGGAGACGACACTTCTGAACACCAACTGACGCTGTTGGAGCCCAGGATTAGGCGAGGAGCAGGCTGGGGCCTACTGGATTTTGGCAGGTGAAGGCAGCAGGAGACTTGCCATCTCCACAGCAGGGGAACAGCTGGCAGTGCTGAACCCCACTAACACTCTAACGAATGTGTTTGGCTCTGTGGAGACGACACTTCTGAACACCAACTGACGCTGTTGGAGCCCAGGATTAGGCGAGGAGCAGGCTGGGGCCTACTGGATTTTGGCAGGTGAAGGCAGCAGGAGACTTGCCATCTCCACAGCAGGGGAACAGCTGGCAGTGCTGAACCCCACTAACACTCTAACGAAGGTGTTTGTCTCTGTGGAGACGACACTTCTGAACACCAACTGACGCTGTTGGAGCCCAGGATTAGGCGAGGAGCAGGCTGGGGCCTACTGGATTTTGGCAGGTGAAGGCAGCAGGAGACTTGCCATCTCCACAGCAGGGGAACAGCTGGCAGTGCTGAACCCCACTAACACTCTAACGAATGTGTTTGGCTCTGTGGAGACGACACTTCTGAACACCAACTGAAGCTGTTGGAGCCCAGGATTACGCATGCCGCATGCAGAGGCCAATGGGCAGCGGTTTTTATGGAGGTTGTGGACTACTACTGATTCTAACCATGCTCCACTTAGGCCTCTGGCTCCACTGTCTCTACTATTTACCCTGGCCTCCAACCCCGCCAGCTACATCTCTGAAGTGGCGTCAGCACAATCTACACTTGTTCCTGTGTTACTGGTGCTCAGTCCCGTCAGTTGATCCCCTGATGTTTGTCCGGCAAGTTCGCCAGCTCTGTCCTCATTCCCACTACTGGTTATGGGAATGTGGACAGAGCAGGAGACCTTGCCGGACACACATCAGGGGATAAACTGATGGGACTGAGCCACAGGAACACAGGAACAAGTGTAGATTGTGCTGACGCCACTTCAGAGATGTAGATGGCGGGGTTGGAGGTCAGGGGAAATAGTAGAGACAGTGGAGCCAGAGACCTAAGTTGGGCACGGTTAAAAATCAGTAGTGGTTTGAATGTTGATGGAGCTGGTGACTTTGCCGTCCACACAGCAGGGGATCAGCTGGCATTACTGAACCCCACTAACACAGGAGCTAGTGTGTTTCTCTGTGCAGACGACACATCTGAGCGACAACTGGCTGTGTTGAAGCAAAGGGATTATAGTTCAGGTGGTAGAAAAATGAACACACCAGCAGACCTGGATACAGTTGCCAACCACTAATTTAGTCTGTAAGAGGAATGGCAAAGTCTTTGGAGATCCAGGCCTTGTTCATTTTCAGAAAAGTCAGCCGGTCAACATTATCGGAAGATAGTCGCGTGCGACGGTCTGTTAGTACACCACCTGCGGCACTAAAGACACGTTCCGATAATACACTGGCAGCAGGGCAAGCCAGCACCTCCAATGCATACTGGCTAAGCTCTGGCCATGTATCCAGCTTAGAGACCCAAAACTTGAAGGGGGAAGAGCCATCTGGGAGTACAGCGACAGGGCAAGACATGTAGTCTGACACCATCTGACGGAAGCGTTGCCTCCTACTGACTCGAGGCGTCGCTGATGGTGTAGACAATTGTGGTGGACACACAAAACTTTGCCACATTTGGGCCATAGTGGTCTTGCCTTGTGCTGCGGCGCTGCCTCTGCTCCCTCTTTGTGCAGAGTTTCCTCCACTGCCTCGACGCACAGAGCTGCTTTGTAAAGCACTAGCAACAATGCTGTCGGGTGGAATGGAAAACATTATGGACTGCACCAGTGACTCTTCGTACTCCCGCATTTTACGCTCCCGGTTCAACGTTGGTATGAGCCTTTGTACGCTGTCCCGGTAGCGAGGATCTAGGAGGGTGTACACCCAATAATCAGCCGAGACGAGAATGTGGGCGATGCGGCGGTCGTTTCTCAGGCACTGCAGCATGAAATCAACCATGTGCTGCAGACTCCCAACTGCCAAAGAACCGCTGTCCCCTGTTTGAGGCGTGACCTCGGCCTGCTCTGCATCACCCCACCCTCGCTGTACATACTGAGTAGAGGTTTGTGTACCTCCCTCCTCTGGAGAGATGTCTTCCTCCTCCATCGACTCCTCCTCATCCTCCTCACAAAGTGTCCCCTGCCTAGGCCTTTGTGAGGAAACACGTAGCGCAGACTGTCCAGAAGCAGATGGCATTTGGGACTCCTCATCCTCCACCTCCTCTGAAACCTCATCCCTTAGTGCTTGCAGTGTTTGTTGAAGCAGGCAGATAAGGGGGACAGTCATGCTGACTAGTGCATCATCTGCACTCGCCATCCGCGTGGATTCATCGAAGGCACGCAAAACGAGGCAGATGTCCTTCATAGAGGCCCACTCAATGGTGCTGAAGTGTGAACGGCGCACAGTGCGACTTGTTTGCGCCTGATGCAGCTGGTACTCCATGACTGCTGCCTGCTGCTCACACAACCGCTCCAACATATGTAACGTTGAATTCCACCGGGTGGGTAGGTCACATATGATGCGATGTTCCGGAAGGCCAAATCGTCGCTGCAGAGCAGCGAGGCGCGATCTTGCCGTGCTGGAACGTCGCAAGTGAGCGCACTCTATGCGGACCTTGTGCAACAGTGCAGCAAGATCCGGATAGTCCCTCAGAAAGCTCTGCACGACCAAGTTAAGAACATGTGCCAGACATGGGATGTGTGTGAGGTTGCCTAGGCCAAGAGCTGCCACCAGATTTCGGCCATTGTCACACACTACCAAGCCCGGCTGGAGATTCGCTGGCCCAAACCACACATCGCTCTCCAGCTTGATAGCATTCCAGAGCTCCTGCGCTGTGTGGCTTCGATTCCCCAAAGAAATTAATTTGAGTACAGCCTGTTGACGTTTGGCCACGGCTGTGCTCATATCGGTCGTAACAGGCTCCTGCTCTGCTGTTTCTGAGGAACTTGAGTAGGAGGAGGAGTCTATGTGTACAGACTGGAGTCCTGCAATCCGTGGCGTTGGAAGAACACGTACAGCTCCACTCTCCAGATCCGTACCCGGCTCCACAACATTGACCCAGTGGGCAGTGAGGGAAAGGTATCGTCCCTGTCCATGGTTACTGGTCCACGCATCGGTGGTCAGGTGGACCTTGCTACTAACGGCGTTTAGTAGCGCATGTTTTATTTTGCCCTCAACATGTTTCTGCAGGGCAGGGACGGCTCGCCTGCTGAAATAAAAGCGGCTGGGCACGTTGTATTGGGGGACTGCCAATGCCATTAAGTCCCGGAAGGTGTCAGTGTCCACCAGCCTGAATGACAGCATTTCAACTGCCAGAAGTTTGGCAATGCCAGCATTCAGAGACTGTGCTCGGGGATGGTTTGCCGAGTAAGGGCGCCTTTTATCCCATGCCTGTGCTACCGATGGCTGTGATGGATGGGAACGTGCTGCTATGGGTGTAATCTGACAGGGTCTCCGGACAACAGTGGCAGAGGTTCTTCCTTGGCGATCCTGTGAGGAAGCCGAACCAGCAGTGTGTGAGCTGGAGGAAGAGGGCCCAACACGAACTGAAGAGGTGGTAGGTGGTGCTGTACGTTGGCCTACGTCTTCAGGGTGTCTCTGCAACTCCAACTCGTGCTTGGTGCGCACATGTTTCCACATATTTGTGGTATTGAGGTTGCTGACATTTCTCCCTCTTTTGACTCTCTGATGACACAGCTTGCATTTGACAAAGCAAATGTCATCTGCAACTGTGTCAAAAAAGGACCACGCACTGCAACTCTTGTGAGCGCCCGGTTTGCCTTTGGAAGGAGGAATGCTCCTAACGGGTGCCGAAGTGGAGGGTACAGGCAACCAAGTCTTCCCCCTCCCTCTGCCTCCTGTTTTGGCCGGTAGGGGAATCTCTTCCTCCGAGCTGCTCCCACCACCTTCCTGTTGCTCACGCCATGATGGGTCAAGGACCTCATCATCTTCCCTCCCCTCTTCAAACAGCTGCTTCTCCGGGGTTGTCTCGCCAGCACCGTACGCACCAGAAAGTGGCAACTGAGTCTCGTCATCATCTGATGCGTACTGAGGTGTGCTGACCATAGGCACTGGCCCACTCGCCTCTTCAGATTCAGAGGGACAAAGAAGTTGTGCATCACTGCATACTCCCTCTTCTTCACATTCAGGAATGCTGCTTGGCTGGCCCCCTCTTTCCAAGCCAACAGATTCCGAGAACAGAAGTAGAGACTGTGATGGCTCCTGTCCATGTCTCTCTGACTGCCTGGGCACTTTGGCAGGTGGTGAAGAGACAGATGGTTGCTCTTCGGTGCTCTGACCCTGAGAGGATGCGGAAGTAATTGAAGTCGATGCGTTAGCTGCCATCCATCCGACAACGGCTTCAATTTGTTCCTCCCGCAGCAGTGGGGTACGTTGAGGTCCTACAAAGCTGCGCATAAAGGACTGTTGCCTGCTAAAACTGGGGGATGCTGATCCACTGGTGCCCGCAGCAGGCCCAGAATCCCCACGTCCTCTACCTGTAGAATCCCCACGTCCTCTCCCTGCAGAATCCCCACGTCCTCTCCCTGCTGAAACTCCACGCCCACGCCCACGCGCCTTACTCCCTGCCTTCTTCATCTTGCAAGACTGCTTAAGATAGGCAAAAAAGTACAAAGGGGGGCCTTAGTGTGCTTATTCCTGAACAGCTGGTTACAGGTACAAGAAACACTAATTTTATGAAGTGTGTGTGTGTGGACTAGACTTTAATAGGAGCTGATGTGGCCTACACAAGTTCAAAATGTAGTGTTTGGTGAACTTTTTTTGTGGTTTCTTTGTTGGAAACAAACTCAAAGTATGTGAACAAAGAATTGAAACTGATAGTATCACCAACTTTTTGGAGCTATTACAATGCAGGCAGGTAACCTACAATGCAAAAGATGAGGCTCCAAAAAAATTGGGTAATACTAATCTGGCTGCGCCGGCAGGGCACAAGCCAGAAAAAAAGGCTCCTCTATCTACTCCTATATAGTATTTGCAACCAACCAATGTTGATGGATACGGATGGATGCACACTAATAGGAGAAGAAAAAATGAGCTGCACTCAAAGACAAATATGTGTGAGGCAGTGACGCACGTTGAGCGTCCTACAACCAGACGTAGCTGCAGGACACTCTACTCAGCGTGAGCTGCACTCACACACAGTCAGAGGCCTCTCAGACAGCCGTCAACAGTGCAGCTAAGTGGGCACTGGCACTGACAGGCTGCAGAAAGGCTCCGCTGTGTACTCCTTTATAGTGTTTGCAACCACCGTAGATGGAGACGGATGGATGCACACTAATAGAAGAAAAAATGAGCTGCACTCAAATAAAAATATGTGTGAGGCACTGATGCACGCTGAGCGTCCTACAGCCAGACGTAGCTGCAGGACACACTACTCAGCGTGAGCTGCACTCACACACAGTCAGAGACCTCTCTGACAGCCGTGAACAGTGCAGCAAAGTGGACACTAGCACTGAAAGGCTGCAGAAAGGCTCCGCTGTCTACTACTAGTGTTTGCAACCAACGTATATGGATACGGATGGAAGCACACTAGATTGAAATTATGTAAAAAATGCAGCTCAAAAAATAAAAGATGTATGAGGCAGCAGTGATCACACTGGGTGGCCTACAGCCTGACGTGGCTGCAGGACCCACTCCACAGCGTGAGCTGCACTCACACAGCCCTTGCAGACAGCTGTGAACACTGCTGCTAGGGCAAAGAAGGCTACAGTGGTGGTTTATGTAGCCTGGGTAAAGCACTAGATGTTTGGTGGAATCGCTATTTCTAACTGTCCCTCACAGTCTTCTACAGCAGCCTTTCCCTAACTGAATTCACACCAGAGTGACCAGAAATGGCGGCTGCGGTGGCTTTTATAGTGCATCATGACATCATTTCGGCAGCCAATCACAGCCATGCCAATAGTTAACATGCCTACATGCCTAACAGGATGTGCCCACACTTCGGAGGATTCCCATTGGCTTAATCAAAGCAAGCAGGCTCATAGCATGATGGGAACTTCCTATTCCGATTCCGGAATCCGATATGACAAAAGTATCGGAATTAAGTATCGGAATTCCGATACCGCTAATATCGGCCGATACCCGATACTTGCGGTATCGGAATGCTCAACACTAGACATAGCCTGTATCACAGTTAAACACTTACATCCAGGTACCTTATGGAAGACATCTTTTCTGATTGGAGTTGTTCTCTTTTGATATCCACAGCTTATCTCTGCAGACTTCCATCTTCTCTGGTCTTTTGCGGCGCACCCCAATACTATGACCTTAAAAATAACATTGTCATTATAATGCTTATATGCTCCTGAATACAGATATTTCTCCATTTTGTGACTGAATATATAATTGTGTTTTATTGTGCTGCCTACATAAAATATGACCCCGTACAATGTCCCTCTTATGTCCCATGTCCTCATCACTTACATCGCCTATAAAATATTGCCTTTACACTGTAAACCATTAGGAACTATAATTCCTACTGTTTGCCCTTATTAGCTATAACATCACACTTTCCTACTTTTTGAGCTATAACTACTACACTGTTTGCCTTTATTGGCTATAACAAATTCCATGTTCGCCTTGATTAGCTACAACCGCCACACTCTCAATCTTTATCTGCTACTACTGTAATTCTGTCCTTATTTATTAGCTATAACCACGACACTGTGCCCATCTTTTGTGTCTCCCAGCATGCTGACCTCTTTTCATACTGGACCCCTTTTACACTGTCCCTATGTCACCAATCTCTACATCGTGTCTAAATCTGCATAATGTCCCCTCCTTGTTGTACCCTCAAACTGTCTCCCTCTCTTCCCAGTCTCTATGCTGCCCACCTCCCACACTTCTGAGGATCTATGCCAAACTGTCCCCTCACAAACTTCAAACTTTTCCCACATACTCTCATGTCACACTTTTCCCAAACACTGTCCCCTTATATTTTTCCCCAATACTATTGTCCATACTGTCTCTTCATATTATTTCCCCTTTACTGTTCCCTCTCACTATTACCATCACTTTTCCCTCACATTTCCCCCATACTGTCCAATCACACAATGCCCCCACACTGTCTCCTCACACACTTCCCCCATACTGTCCCCACACACCATTCCCCCACAGTCTGGCTGCTCACAATTCCCACCATACTGCCTCTCACACTATTCCCCCACATTCTGCCTGCTCACACAATTACCACCATACTGCCTCTCACACTTTTCCCCCATAATGTCCCCTCACACTTGTCTCTCCATAATGTCACCTCACACATTCTATCCCCATACTGTCGCCTCACACTCAACCTTCTCCTATCAAACTGTCCAAGAAAAACAGACAGCAGATAGATGACATCTGTGTGCTGTCTGATTTTTTTCACAGAGCCATAGCCTTGCATTGGTAAGTTTGATCCAACACTTTGATCAATATGTTATAAGTCTCTGTGCTTTTATGTGAGCGACTGTATCCAAGGAAAAAATTGGACATGTGAACTACAATTGGATGATCATAGATACCAGTGCTATCCACGGAAAACACAGATAGCACTCATACATTAAGAAAAGATGTCTGAATGAGCCTTTACTCTTTTAAGATCTCCTTTATTTTGAAAAAAAAATTGTAAAAATATGCAGTAAAAGCTCATTGAAAAAGCACATTTGTTTGTGGAGCAGGGTCAGGAGTTGAGTCCACTTTATACAGCACTTGTTCCAGCTGCCATGTTTGGCTATGTATATGTAAAAATAATAAAAAAGTTAGGGGTATTGAAAGACCAGAGGTAAAAAAAAAGCACAAAATGAAAAATGGCTGGATTTCCAAAAGGTAAAACAAAAAAATGCGACAAATAACAATAGTGTTAGAAGGTACCCTAAAAGAAATGTTACTATTACACTAAGGGGTTGCATGGTGAAAACAACTCAGGCGGGGAGTCAGCGCAGCCTAAGTGACATCAGCGGTAGTCACTGAGGCTATGCAGACTCCCCCTGACCCGTGGTGAACTGACAGCATGGGAAAATGTTCAGTAACTTTCCCACGCTAATGAGTTCATCCCTGGTCAGGTGGGGAGGCTTCCTTAATTCCTCTGTGGTTTACAGCCGGGGTGGTAGCATTAGCACTAATTAACCTCTTTTTAGATGGATTGTAGTGTGGGACTTGACTGCGGACAGGTATGGGATTTTGTTGCTGTTTTATTTTGGCTTTTTTACAGGAGAATGATGGCTTCTATTGGCTTGGGAGTTAAATAAAGATGGAAAAAATGTGTTTATTTATTTATTATTATTTATTTATATAGCACCATTAATTCCATGGTGCTGTACATGAGAAGGGGTTACATACAAAGTTATAGATATCGTTAACAGTAAACAAATTACAATGACAGACTGGTACAGAGGGGAGGGGACCCTGTCCTTGCGAACTTACATTCATTAAAAGTTTTTATTCTCAATGTCTGTGTTTTTTTTAACCCTTTCAGACTAGTGCATTAATAATGGATAGGTGTCTTATTGACACCTCTCCATTATTAACCCGGCTGAATGTCACCTTACAATAGCAAGGTGACATTAACCGCTTATTACCCCATATGCCATCCGCTACAGGGCAATGGGAAGAGAGAGGGTAAGTGCCAGAATTGGTGCATCTTACAGATGTGCCTTTTCTGAGGTGGCTGGGGGCAGATGTTTTTTAGCATGGGGGGGGTCCAAAAACAATGGTCCCTCTTTAGGCTATTAATTTCTGCCCTCAGTCACTGGCTTGCCCTCTCTGGTGGAGAAAATTGTGCGGGAGCCCACACAAGTTTTTTCCGTGAATTAATCCAGTTTTTTCCGTGAATTAATCCTTTAACGCCTACAGCTCCAAAATTTTACACACACACTACTAACATTATTAGTGAGAGACATATATACTGTAAATCTAATGGATATGCAATGGTTTACTGTGTGTAAACCATGCCTGATATCCTGTCTGGTTCTGTAATGATTTTAAAGATGCCGACAATTGAATTATCATCTATTCTGCTATCTATATCTCTAGAAATATATATATATATATATATATATATACATGTGTCAATGACATATATATATATGTTTATATATATACCTATACTATGTGTATACATGTGTATTCTATCTATTCTAGTTTAACATGTCAGTGTGATTTTACAGTATAGCGCACTGAATTGTCGGCTTTATTAAAGGACACCAGTGCGTATTTCTGGCAAGTCACATAGTTCATGTGTAATCCGTTTTTTCTCGCACCCATAGACTTGAATTGGCTAGTCTCGGCCGTAATACGGTGCAAATCGCTGTGATTTCCTCACAGTGTTTAAAGTTTTATTATACTCCTAATTCCATATTGACGTCATTGTTCTCCTGTAAAAATGATAAAATAATAAAAACAACAGTATCCATACCTGTCCAGCGATCAGTCACTTTCCACGGCATATATCCATCTCAGGGGGTTAATCAGTTTGCAGCCTGAGCGCTGCTAATGTGACTGCTACGACTGTAAACTACTGGGGAATGAATGAGAAGCAGCGCTCACAGGCTCAGTGACGTCACCGCTAATTACTGAGCATGCACCGGCTGCTTCTCATTCATTCCCCAGTAGTTTACAGTCGGAGCAGCTGCATTAGCAGCCCTCCGGCTGTAAACTGATTAACCCCTGAGATGGATTACGCCATGGCACATGACTGATCGCCGGACAGGTATGTATATTGTTGGTTTATTATTTTATAATTTTTTATAGGAGAACAATGGGGTCGATATGGAATTAGGAGTATAATAAAGCTTTAAACACTGTGTGTGGTGTATTCTTTCATTAAAATACTTTGTTCTTATTGTGTGTGTGTTTATTTAACCCTTGAATAACTCTAGGATTAGTAATGGATAGGTGTCTACAATAGCAAGGTGACATTAACCCCTTATTAACCCCACTTGCCACCGCTACAGGAGAAGTGGGAATAATCCAACAAAGCTCCTAATAGATGCACCTTTTCTGGGCAGCTGCAGGCTGCTTTTTTTAGGCAGGGGGCCAGGATCAATGGCCCCTTACCAGCCTGAGAATAGCAGCCCCCAGCTATGAGTTTTGCCGGGTTGGTTCACAAACAGAGGGGGACCCCACGTCGGGTTTTCATTCATTCATTCTCTCCTGCTCGCTTTTGCCGGCCGAGCAGGAGAGAAGAATGACAGCAGCATTCAGCACCAGTCGCCGGGGAACAGCGCTTACTGTAGCTCTTCTTCCCCGGCGGCCATCTGTGAACACGGAGGGCAGTGTGAACTGTTCTTCGCGTGCACGTGTTCAGCACGTGTTGCGGACCGTGCGCTCCCACAAACACTGACATGTCAGCGTGTTTTGCACACGGACCATGTGTCCGTCAAAACACGATGACATGTGCATAGACCAATTTATTTGAATGGGTCTACGTGTGTCAGTGCCTCAGGTACGTGAGAAAACTGTCACTACACGTAACAGAGCCACGGACGTGAGAAACCGGCCTAAGCTGACTTACGGTGTGCGTTTCAAACCTGCAACATGTCAATTTCTCTTGTCAGTACACTCAGTTTTTAGAGGAAAGAGGGCCAGAGAGCTTCCAGCTGAGGTTGAAGTTAATATGTACACAGGTGGGTGCCGATTCCGCTGGTGAGCATAGCCATAATAAAGGAATGGAGAGGATTCTTGTCGGCACACCATACGTGAAAAATGCAAAAAGTTTATTAAGCCATATGAAAAACAAAAAAGATTAAAAACACCTGACGTGCTTCTGGCGTGGTAATTTCACCCTTAGTCATAGGATATCAGAACCGAAATAGAGGCTGGTATATAAAGAGGAATGGCTCCAATCAAGCACAATATGATAATGACATTTAACATGCATCAGCTGTGCAAACAAACGGCAATACACATCACAAATTACATAGTAACACGTGTTAATATAAATAAAATAAATCATTTTCGTAGTTCATTCGCTTTGGATATTTGTTATCTAGGCGTAATATCCATAAAGCTGCTCTAGCGGTGAGATGTTTTTTGCCAGGTTCCACCAGTTTTGGACATGTAATCCTTTCTAGATCGAAAAACATTTAGTTTACATATCGCTAAATAAACTTTTTGAGTTTCGCCTGGTTGGAGTGATGACAAGAATCCTCTCCTTTCCTTCATTATGGCTACGCTCAGTTTTATGTGCAGATTTTCCTCATAGAATTGCAATAGGTACGGAAATGCACAAAAGACGAATTAAATATGATGCACATAACTTTATCTATTAAGTTTTATCAAAACCAAACACAAGGAAGTATCAGCTTAAAGCATGATATACAAAAAAGAGAAAAAAAACGCAAGTGAAAAAAGCACTCAAAAAATGCCATGAAAAATAACAAGTGGGGTAATCTAATTTACCTAATAGATGCAGAAAATAAAATACTGGTCAAATACTCATCTAAGGGCTCATACTCACTTACGAGAGAAATACATGTAGCCACACGCTCCGGTCCGAGTGCCGGCAGTAGTGCCAGGCTTTCATGCGAGAGACTCGCATGAGAATCGTGCGAGTCTCTCGTAAGTGAGTATGAGCCCTAATAGTTACATTCTATATCATTAACGTTTAGTACAATGAAGTCTCCGAACAAGACATATTTTGTTCTTTTGAGGATCCAAGAGTCAACTCCAACTCTTCTATGACATTCCTACAGTATGTAGTGTCAGTGGAAAACCTTTAGGTCTTAAGGATCAAAAAACAATAATTGGTTTTCCAATGAGTTTTGCTCACTGAAACAACTTTCTACAAAAATAGATAAACTTTGAATAAGTAGAAAATATTTATGTACATGTTTGTTCACCAGCTCCACCATTTAGCTAATGCGTGGGTGGCATAAAAGGCATGTCTGAATCTGAAATCTTTATGAATACATTATGTAAAAGTATGTTGATCTGCTGCGCCGTATCATATAAAATGCATGTCTGAATATGAAATCTTACGTAATCCTGTGATCATTAGTGGTTTGGAAGATACATGCCCTCAACTATAAATCTTTCATTGTAATGTAAGATTCATTTCTCCACCACAGGTTCTTCTGAGAACATGTTGCCTCTCGATCCAGTCACACTTCTTTTGTCGATCATAACATTTATTTTTTTGGCAACCGTTATATATAAACAGAAAGAACATGTTCACCCGAATTATCCCCCTGGACCAAAGCCATGGCCAATAATCGGAAACATTCCTATTCTAGATGTTCAGAAGCCTTACTTGTCATTTCAAGAGGTAAGATTTGTTGATCATCAACATCAACGTAATAGATATTTCATGACTTACTGTATATAAAAGTAATGCATAGTGATGAGCTAGCATGCTCGCCACTATTCGGTGCTCGACCAAGCATCACAGTGCTTGCAATGCTCGGAGCTCGCCCTGCGTCTTTGCCGCTATTTAGAGTGCCAATGAACATGCATGGATTGTCTGCAACAGGCATGCAAGGATTGTCTGCCACAGGCATGTTGGTTGTGGCATTGCAGTGACTGGCTGGCCGCACAGCGTCATCAGGTCTACATCAGACCTGGCGCCGCCATGCTCATTACATGCTGGGTCTGTGTGTGCGGCTGTGTACAGGTGTCTGCGTGTGTGTGTGGCTGTGTGCGGGTGTCTGTGTGTGTGGCTGTGTACAGGTGTCTGCGTGTGTGTGGCTGCGTACAGGTGTCTGCGTGTGTGTGTGTGGCTGTGTGCGGGTGTCTGTGTGTGTGTGGCTGTGTACAGGTGTCTGCGTGTGTGTGTGGCTGTGTGCGGGTGTCTGTGTGTGTGTGTGGCTGTGTACAGGTGTCTGCGGATGTGTGTGTGGCTGTGTGCGGGTGTCTCTGTGTGTGTGTGGCTGTGTACAGGTGTCTGCGTGTGTGTGTGGCTGTGTGCGGGTGTCTGTGTGTGTGTGGCTGTGTACAGGTGTCTGCGTGTGTGTGGCTGTGTGTGAGTGTGTGTGTGTGGCTGTGTACAGGTGTCTGCGTGTGTGTGTGGCTGTGTACAGGTGTCTGCGTGTGTGTGTGGCTGTGTACAGGTGTCAGCGTGTGTGTGTGGCTGTGTGCGGGTGTCTGTGTGTGTTTGTGCGTGTGTCTTCGAATGTGTGCGGGTGTCTATGTGTGCGGTAACGCTACCGCCATTACTGACAGTCACAGCGCTGTGAGATCATGCTGTCAGATGTCAGCATGATTCCACAGCTGACTGTGACCCGCAGCAATGAAGTAGGCTTGGCCCAAAGAGACTACTGCTCCCATCCAGCTATGTCTTGTGTCACAGTGACAACAGGTGCTGCTGATGGGAGAGTAATATTACCAGTGCTCACTGTTAAAAAGAAAAAGTAAAATTACATACATATTCATTATTCACGTAATACATACATATTGATACATAATATATACATATTCACATAGAAATAAAAACAAATTATACTCACCGCACACCAAATCCACGACACCCTCATCTCCTAGAAATAACGTAAAATAATAAACCAACACATACTCCTATGTCCGCTGTAGTCGAAGGTAAAACAGAGTGTCCCACGGCGATCTTGTGTAGAACAGCCACATCAGGAGATGTGACTGATCTACCTGACCGGCAATACACTGAAAGGAGTTAATCACCCCCACGGTGTATCACCTGATTGGCTCCATGCTGTCACTTACGGTACCGCTGAGTGGGAAAGTTCTCACACAGCGGTACTTCCGTAAAGTGAGAGCACCAGAGTGATTAACTCTGGTGATCTCTCACTGTAGCTCCATGATACCCTGCGGGAGATATTAGCTCCTGTCAGCGTATCACCGAAGCCGTGTAGAGTGGTCACATTTCCAGATGTGACTGTTCTACACATGAGATCATTGTGGGAGTTAGTTGGTAAATGGACTATGGCAGACAGGATAGTATTATATGTTGGTTTATTATTTTAATTTTGTTGCAGGAGATCGAGGGAGTCAGGTTATTATAATTGGTTGTTAAAGATTAATAAAGGACTTTATTTTGGCTGTGTCTTTATTGACCATATAACTATATGATTAGTAATGGATAGGTGTCTTATAGAAACTTCTCCATTACTAAGCTGTGGGCTTGATGTCACCTAACAATATGAACCCCACTTGCCACCGCTACAGGGCACGTGGGAAAAGTGAGGCTAAGTGCTAGAATTGGTGCATCTACAAGATGTGCCATTTCTGGGGAGGCTGAGAGGTGATGTTTTTGGCTTGGGTGGGCAAAATCCATGGCCCCTTCCCAGGCTATTAATATCAGCATGCAGTTGTTTGCTTAGCCTTTGCTGGCTTGATTTTATAGGGGGACCCCATGTCAATTTTTTTCTGGGGTTCCCCTGTAAAATAGCCAGTAAAGGCTAAGCAAACAACTGTGAGCTGATATTAATAGCCTGGGAACCTTTATGCCCATTGGCTCCTTCCCAGAATATTAACATCAGCCCTCAGCTGTTGACTTTCACTCTGCTGGTTATGAAAATTCCATGGGAGCCCACACAATTTTTAAAAAAAATATTTTGAAATGACAAGGAAATGACAACACATTTTTTTAAATAATATATCTTTATTTAGCTTACAAATCCGCATACAAATGCACATGAAAAACTGCAAGAAAATCCTCATCAAAAATGCATCAAATCTGCGCCGAATTTCAACTGTGTTTTCTGCCAAGAGAGGCGGAAATTACGCAGAAATTTCCACAAGCAAATCCACAACGTATGCACATAGCCTTAGCGAAGTTATTGACACCAGTTTGCTGTTAAGGGTATGTTCACACGGGGCGTTTTTCCTGCATTTTTTTCTTCAGCAAAACCTGATATTTTGGCTGGAAAGAAACTGCAGCAAACAAGCAGGTTTAGGTGCGCTTTTAGTGCATTTTTTTTGTGGTTTTGGTGCAGTTTTGCCGCGATTTTATGGTGTGTTTTTCGTTGCAGTTTTGGTGTGGTTTTTTGCTGTATTTTTTTGGGCTAACTTTTGTCTCTTTGTGCATGCTAATAAAGTTGAGTGGCTGTCCATGACTTTTCTTCAGCAAAATGCTGCAAATAATGATACCTGCTTATTTTTATGCTAATTTTCAGCTGCTTTTTAAGGTATGTTCACACTGGGCATTTTTGCTGTGTTTTTTATTGTAATTTTTGGGTATGTTCACACTGGGTGTTTTTGCTGCTTTTCTCTCTGCAGCAAAACCTAATTTGTTGGCAGGAAAGAAGCTGAATCAAAAACGCAGGTTTAGTTGCAACTTTTTGATGCTTTTTTGGCTTACTTGTGTCTCTTTGTGCATGAGTGCTCCCATGACTTTTCTACAGCAAAAATGCTGCAAATAATGATACCTGCATTTTTGCTGCATTTTTGCAGTGTTTTTCAACAACCATTCAAGCCAATGGGTGAAAAATGCTGAAAATGCTGCAAAAATGCTGAAGAAGTGACATGCTCTATGTTCAAAAAAAGCAGCAAAGCACAAAATCCTGATGACACAAAAAACCAAAGTGTTTCCATGAGATTTCTGAAATCTCATAGACTTTGTTGGTACTGTAATAAGCAGATGAAAATTTGCATAGAAAAACACAGCAAAGACGCCATGTTCACCCTTGTCAATGCAACCCTCTTCTCCCACTCTTGACACACTGATCGCAACACCGCAGAAGAAATGCTAGCACAGGCTTCCAGTATATGTTGTTTGAGATACTGCACGTCTCGCATCTTCACAGCATAGACAATTGCCTTCAGATGACCCCAAAGATAAAAGTCTAAGGGGGTCAGATCGGGAGACCTTGGTGGCCATTCAACTGGCCCATGACAGCCAATCCACCTTCCAGGAAACTGTTCATGTAGGAATGCTCAGACCTGACACCCATAATTGATGGTATGGTGTGGGTATATGGGGTACAAAGATAGTGGGGCCATTCTTCATCAATGGAAACCTCAATGCCACTGGATATCTGAAATTGCTACATGATGATGTGTTGCCCTCTTTATGCACTGAAGATGGCACCTTCCCTGAGTTTTACCAGTAAGATGGTGCACCACCACTTTATGGGTGTCAGGTCCGAGCATTCCTACAAGGAATCTGACCCCCTTAGACTAGCATTTCTTCTGCACTTTGCTTTCAGTGTGTCAAGAGTGGGAGAAGAGGGTTGCATTGACAATCCAACACAGTGGGCAGCACTTTGAACACATTTTATAGGTGGTCATAATCTTGTAAATAACTCATGAAAGAATAAAGTTACGTTAAAACCAAGTGCACCATTGTTTTTCTTGTGAAATTTTCAATAAGTTTGATGTGTCACATGACTCTCTTCTTAGTGGAAAAAATAAAGTTGGATACAAAATGGCCGACTTTAAAATAGCCACCATGGTCACCACCCATCTTGAAAAGTTTAAGTGTATCCATATAATGGCCCACCCTGTATTATATAGCGTCATTACAAACAGGGAGATCTATTTCTAATGTTTATTTCTGTTGATGATTATGACTTCCATTTGGTATAGTTGAACATGGCGAATTAGAATTTCAAAACATCTGTTAATTTCTAATTCTTATTACTTTTGCAGCTTACTAAGACGTACGGCCCAGTGTTCAGTATAGCGATAGGAGTCCAGAAGATGGTTGTGCTTTGCGGATATGATGTCGTGAAAGAAGCTCTTGTCAACCACGCAGAGTATTTCTCGGACAGACCTAATTGGCCGGCTTTCACTGATTATTCAAAAGGATACGGTAATGTTTATAATGGATGGAAGATTTTATATTTATAGCTACATATCTAAATAATAAGTAGAGATGGCTTTCTTATTTCTTTTTTTCTATCAGGAATCAGATATTTTTCATTTAAAGAGGTTTCACCACAATGAATTCCTTTCCGATTAGAGGGGTGGAATCTGTCTGACTCATGTGATCCCCTGCAAACAATTGTATTGTCCAGTATACCATGTGCCTAGACCAGCCTATGTGTTTCAAAGCAAGTTGTAGTTTTGATTGATACAATATTGGGGTAAATGCTCTTCATTACATTTTTTTGGGGGGAAGGTCCAGTGACCTAACAAAACATACGTCTTGGTGTTTCGATTTTCTTATCTTAGTATACTTTAATAGTGCGGACTTTTATGGTGCAATGATACTGAATAATATGTTAATTTTAATATGTTAATAATATGTGAAAGTTCATTAGTTTTGGATTGGGCAAAAATGGGCAAAGTTACAGTTGAGACAGTGACAGTAGAACAAGAGCAAGCAGAGCACGGGGTGCTATATATGTAAAATAAACCTAGGGTAGATGCCAGCAAAGTGATCAATAAAGAATACATATGATAACCATCCTATTGAAAGTCAGCGTGGTAATACATAAGGTAGTTATATTGCACATATATCATTATTTATTCAGTGCAGCGTTATATGGACCTACGTAACTGCATGTCACCGGTGATGTTATGCATATTATTACTTTTGACTTCTAGCGCAGGGGTTAAGATGGATGTGCAATTATATCTGATTTAGCATTAATATTTATACTAATACATATTTTCAGTCCATATAAAGCTACACTAAATGCTTATTGATATATGTGCAGTGT
Organism: Dendrobates tinctorius; assembly: GCF_039654945.1. Taxonomy (NCBI): domain Eukaryota; kingdom Metazoa; phylum Chordata; class Amphibia; order Anura; family Dendrobatidae; genus Dendrobates; species Dendrobates tinctorius. The sequence goes on along the minus strand of NW_027361761.1, from coordinate 18,821,460 downwards.
AACTACTGTATGTATTACCACCCTGACTTTCAATAGGATGGTTATCATATGTATTCTTTGATCACTTTGCTGGCTTCTACCCTAGGTTTATTTTATATACTGTATACAGCATCTAACCTCTAACTTTGCCCATTTTTGTCTATATGTTTGTATGTTTAAACCCATTTTATGAATGTATATTTTTATCGAATAGCATGGACTCGCATTCCTCTTTGTATAAATAATTAAATATATGTTATTAAGATTTTATGTGATACCAACAAACTAAATAACAATTGTTTTGAAATGTAAAAAAAAAATTATACATGGTATTCTACGTATTTTAAAAAATGTAAATCTGAAAATTGTGACAAGCGTTTGTATTCAGCACTCTGTAGACTGATACCGCTAAATAAAATCCCGAGTAACCGATTGACTCCAGAAGTCACATAATTAGTAAATTGAGTTCAATTGTGTGTAATGTATTCTCTGTTGTTCTGTGAAGGCCTCAGAGATTTGATTGAGAACTTTGAGGATCAACCAGCATCATGGAAATTAAGGAGCACACGAGACAGGTCAGGGATAATGTTATGAAGAAGATTAAAGCAGAGTTAGTTTATTAAAAAATAACTCAAACTCTGAACACTTCACTGAGCACTGTTCAACCCATCACCTAAAAATGGAAGGATTATGATGCAACTGCAAACCTACCAAGACATGGTGGTCCACCTCAACTGACATTCCAAGCAAGGGGAGCGCTACAATCTACAATATGAACTGCACAAGTGCAGTTTTTAAAATAGGTGAAAGATCAGTGACCCGTCATTTAAGGCCAAAAGGATAAATATATGAACATCGCACCAAATAAACACCTGACTACATGCCACCACAGAGCATGCAAAGCTCATTAACTGAAAGCTGCACATACAGATAAAACAGCAACCACAAGACGGATTTCATCAACCCCGGAATCATTTTACTCATTGTAATGGTGCCAACCTGACAATGGCTGTAGTTTATGTAGCAAAATCCTGATGACAGGTTCACTTCAATGTTAAACGCAAAATTCTATCTGTGGCAGAAAACTAACATTGCACATCATCCTGAAAATACCATCCCAACTGTCAAACATGGTGGTGTTTGCATCATGATGTAGGAATGCTTTTCTTCAGCAGGGACATGGAGATGGTCAGAGTTAATAGGAAAATTGATGGAGCTAAATACAGGGCAATCCTGGAGGAAAACCTGTTAAAGGATGCAAAAGACTTGAGACTGGGTTATAGCTTCACTTTCCAGCAGGACAACCAAACCTAAACATACATCCAAAGCTGCAATGGATGGTTTAGATTAAAGTATATTCATGTGTGTGAATGGCTCAGTCACATTACAGACCTAAATCGCATTAAGAATTTGTGGCAAGACTTGAAATTTGCTGTTCACATACACCTCGATCCAATCTCTCCTAGCTAGGGTTAAATTGCAAGGAAAAATGGGTACAAATTTCAGCCTGTAGATGTGCAAAGCTGGAAGAGAAAGACCTCAAAAGACAGCAGCAGTAATTGCAGAGATAGGTTTTCCTACAAAGTATTGACTAAGGGAAGCTGAATACAAATGCACTTCACAATTTTCAGATTTATATTTTTAAAATAATTAGAAAATCAAGTATCATTTCCTTTGCACTTCACAAACAGTTGCTACTTTGGGTTAATGTCACATAAATTCCAAATAAAATACATTTGAGTTTGTGGGTGTAATATGAAAAAACGTGGAAAACTTCATAAGAATGATTACTTTTTCAAGACACTGTACATAGTAAAACCAAAAAAAGCAATGGCAGAATTACATTGGCCTCGGCCATATGGGGATAACGTATTAAGGATACCTCTTCTGCAAGAGGTTCAAATCTGAGAACATCGAGTTTTTGTGTGAGTGGACTCCGTGCTTGATTGTCATTTACTAACATATGATGAATATGAATATAAAAGGGAAATCAAATTTGAATACAACACAGAAATAAAGAAAAGAAAGATGATCTACATCTAAGTAAACATTTCTTAGAGGCCGAGGAAACTAGGATCAAATGAAAAGCTATACATTTTAGAAAATTCAAAATATTAGCAGATCATAACATTTCTGTAGCAGGAAGGTGATGGTCCTGGTAATTCCAGCCAGAGAGTTACTACAAAAGAAGCTACATTTCAGAAGTGGGGAGATGAAACCAGATGAATATTTCACACCATCAAAAATTCTCAGAGAGTAGAATATAATGGGATTTTTAATACATTGTCTGGTGATGGGTGACAGAACCGGATTATAGAATCTACTGTTGGGGTGGCACTTGGGAGTTTTCAGAAATATCCAGAGAGGGTAGTACAAGTGTCATGGCATATGGCTAATTGATAAATTTGAGCTGTTTGGTAATTTTAGATTTATCATTTTAGATACCAACAGGTTCCTTTTTGATTTGCTTTGAAAGACCCAATTGTACTGGCTGATTTCCGCCAATTAACTAATGCCAATTGACTATATTGAAGCCGTTCAGCTGTTGTTTACCAGACAGTCAACATAAGCCGATGTGCAAAGATGGGTTCAGAGCAATCTTTTCAATCTTCGCATATAGTATTTATTATCACCAGTTTACACAGAGTCATGTTCTGCCGATAACAATGATTTGTATGCACACAAAAAAAAACAAGCACCCATCAAACAAGAGTTTTGCTCACTAGTTGGGAGGTTGCTTCCCTAGTTACATTGGTGGAAAATTGGAAAAAATTACTAATTCTCATTTGCTGTCTATCAGCTTGCTTAAAATGACCTCATAAAGAAGGAATAATTAGCCAGATAAACTAGAGACTGGATGAACTGAAGGAGATTCAATCATCAGTGACTGAAGATACACCTTTTGCTCCAGTATTTAGATTGATTTGTCCATCAAATCATAGAAAAAGAAATTGGAGGTCAAGTAAAAAAAGAAGAAATCAAACACAAAGAGGCAAACTTTATTCCAGATTAAGTAAATAAAACAACTTAAAAAGTTGCAAAAATTTACAACTTTTGGCGTTTTTATGCCAGTCCTGACTAGCTTCTTCAACGTATGCAAAGTATGGGTGGAACATAAGTGAAAACTTATGCATAACTTTTGCCAGAAATATATTCCCGTCCAAGATGGGAAGAACTCTAAGGAAAGCACAAGTTAGCTGTAATGTGCTCCGTATTCATTAAGTAGTATGCGCCTCTTAATTAATTTGGCACATCTTAGGGTACCGTTACACCTAGCGATGCACCAGCGATCCTGACCAGCGATATGACGCGGTCAGGATCGCTGGTGCATCGCTAGGTGGTCGCTAGTGAGCTGCCACACAGGCAGATCTCACCAGCGACATCGCTGGGGACGGGGATCGCTACTTACCTGTCAGATGCGGCGATCCTGCATCCTCCCGCCCGGCTCCACGCGTCGCTCGTCGTCACAGCAGGAAGCGCCGCAGGAAGTGACCGACAAGGAATGGTCCAGGAGCTTCTTGCGCGATCAGCCATAACCAGCGGGGGAGCCAGTCGGAGGTAAGTATCACATGCAGCGATATCGCCAGCAATATTGCTGCAACGTCACAAAATCGGTGACTTTACAGCGATATTGCTAGCGATATGGCAGTGTGTAATGGGGGCTTTACTCCTGCATGCATTTTCATTAAGTCTGGCATGTGTAAACAGGTGGACAGATGCCACAGTGAAGAAAATGAGAACACAGTGGTAACGTAACCAAAGATTATTTATGAATTTAACACAACAGTTTAGGTGATTAGGATTAGAGATTAGCAAACTTGTTCAGAAAACGTTCTCCAATCTCAAATTCGGCATGAAAGAAGCTTATTTGTATTTGTGTTTGGATTCCTGAGCATTTTTCCTAAAAATAGGCAAAAATTGCCAAAAGTTCGGTAAATGACTAAGGGCTTTTTCAGACGTCAGTGTTTCTCTGGCCCAGCAATAACAGCTTGGAATTGAAGATTTAATGAGGACCTGGTGGTTAAGGGAGCGGTGTAAGCCTTCTTAGCTGGGAGACCTCACACCTCATGCAACACATCCAATTTTTTTTTTTCATTCCTGCCACACTCATATGGCACAAAACATCAATTTTATAGATTACTATTGATAGAAAAATGTAAGGAAAGTAGCACAGGCAGTTGACTTAAAGTAAGCACAGGCCTGCATGTCTCGGAGACCTACCTAAATGGGCAACCCATCAGATGGTACTCAACTTGGAGTCTCCACATTTTCAAAAATAATTGTCACACATCACTAATGTGCCATCAATTTCCACAGAGTAGAAACAGTATAATAGGCCTCTGACACACCTTCCACCACAGGAAGCACACCAGATGGAGACCAAATGTAGTCTCCACATTTCAAAAAATTGTTTGTAACATCAGCAGTAGTAGCAACAGCACGCACAGAAGACACCATAAAAATGTCACAGACTGCAATAACATGAGATCAATACATGACACTAAAAACAACAAAACTATTGTTTAGTCTGCGACAATCTGCGGCTGTGGTGCAAAAGTCAGAGTTTCATGACTTGTTAACTTTAATGAACGTTAGGTAGTCTATATTTTGAGGGAATAGTCGGATGCAGTTATCTGTCAGGACACCACAAGCAGCGATGAAGACCCGTTATGAGAGAACGCTGGCTGCCGGGCAAGACAAAACCTCCATGGCGTGACAGGTGAGCTCAGGCCACTCTTGCATTTTTGAAGACCAAAATGTAAAAGGCTCTAACCCCCCTCCTGATGACACTGATATTGAGCTCCAAATACTCAAACACGATCCTCTCCAGTCATTCACAACGTGACAGACTTGTACTCTTTTCTGCTGGTGCATGGGCTTGTCTAAAAATGTGTTGAACAACTCACAGAAATTGCTTATGACACTTCCGCTGTTGTTGCTGCTGCTGCTAATGTTTTGGCTTTGAGATCTTGATGTTCATGGGGTTGGACGTCTACAACTGGGATGAACATTGTGTGCTTCACTGCTATCTAGGGGAAAACCACTCTTAAAATTGTTTACAAACGTATTTCGATACTCCAGCATGCAAGCATCCCTTTCCAAGGGGCAAGAAGCATCTAGCTAAATTTACTCTTGTACCGTTGATCTAACAGAATGTCAACCCAGTAGTCAGCACTATCTCTAACCCTAAGAATGCGGGCATCATGTTGAATATAGTTCAGCAAGAAGGCACTTGTGTCGGGCACTTCCATGAGGCCCAAGTCCATTCTTTGCTGGTGGCGGGGTAACACTCAAGGTTGCTTCCTCCACCCCTTCCACCAACCATGGAAAACAGAGAGAGTATCATAATCCATTTCTTCTCCTGACTGTTGTACATCCATCACTTTGTCCTCAATTTGTTCCTCAGATCTAGCATCTCCACTAACAGTTTGTCTGATACTATGAGCAACCTTGATCTCTGTAAGCAACCCTCCCATGGCACCCGCCTGTGCGACGACAGTCTGGATATTTGAGATATTGTTATCCCTTCTGCATCCTCCTCCGCTTCCAACTCTTCCTCTGGGACCATCATCTTCTCATGCAGACTATTCAGAGTGTGCTCCAGCATGTAGATGACCAGAATAGTGATGCTGATGATGGCATCGTCAGTGCTAACCATCTTGGTAGCCATTTCCAAACTGTGCAGAAGGGTGCAGAAGTCCTTCACCTGTGCCCACTCCACGAGCGGGATTTGCCCCACGTCCGGACTGCATTGGCCCAGGCTGTGTAAAAGGGCATACTGCACCAGGGCAAAAGACCTCTGTAGCGATGCAAGTAGATTACCTGTATGGTGCGATCATCGGAAGTGAGCATATAGTGACCGTGGTTTCTGCAGCAGTGCATCCAGGGCGGAATAGAGGCATAGAAATTGCTGTACCTCCAGGTTGAGAATATGAGCCATGCAAAGCATGTGTGTGAGGGTGCCACGGCATAGGGCTGCCACCAGATTTGCACAGTTATCACACACAGCCTTCCCTGGTTCCAGATTTAGTGAAGACATCCATTGCTCTAACTCAGCTTGGATACCTGTTCACAACTCTTGAGCTGTGTGACTGCGATCTCCAAGACATTTTAATTTAAACACTGCCTGATTGCGGTGAGCCTTGGCTGCAAAGTCAGGAGGTGGGGGAGATTCTATCAGCACTTCTGGAACGCATGTCTTCCTAAGGGCACAGGTGGAGTCCCTATAGGAGGTGGAGGAGGCAGGAGGAGTGGAAGAACTATTAGCTATAGAGGTTAGATATAGAGGTTTGTCCTACAAGCCTTGGGGATTCAAACATTTGTGGAGCAGCCCCTTGACCACTTGCCCCACAGTCACCAGAGTCACCAAATGCCCAGTCAGCAAGATATAACGCCCCTGTCCATGTTTACTCGTTCGGTGTTGTAACGATAATGTAAAGTGTCATGTATTTTTTCCTATTATCACACCTTCCGGACCAATCCAGAATCTGCTATTCACATACTGATCCCTGCTATGCCAGTAGTGAGGGTTTGACCCCCCTGTTCTTTTCCCTTTGCCTGTCATTCCTGCAAATTTCTGCTCACTCACAGCCTGACATTGTCCACCCCCCTTGCTTCCCCCCTCAGCCTGCACACACACTCAGTGTAACCTGAGATACCAGTGAGTAATTTCCCTCCTCACAGCAGGGAGCATCTTTCTCTTTCCACCATGTGAGGACTTCTCATAGGTAATAATGAGAATCTAATAATTTGGTCATAAAGCGATGTGAGGTTGTGATAGAAAAATATAAACTACATATCCGGGATGTCCTTCGAAGGGTCGATTTAGCCTGTGTTTTTCCCAGTTCTAGCTTCAGCGGAATCCGAGAAGTGGACTCCTGCACAGCTGAGGCAGCCAGATGCTTCGTGTTTGGTTTTGAATGAATGTCAGCGACAAGCTGAATAAGATGATACTATGTGCATTTCTATACGATGTACCCTCTGCGAGATATGATTATTATAGTTTTCATAGCCAGATTGTAACTCTGAAAGCAGGGGGAGGACCGCCACAAGCCAGCCCCTTTTGTGATGTCACAAGCCCAGGGGTATGAGTCACTTTCACTCAGGAAAGCCCTCATTCTAGCCTGGGAAAACTGCGGCATCCAGACCCCTCAATGCATGGTGATATCTGGCTCCTCCTACCAGCATGGTTTTGCCTGAAATGATCTAAGTAACATGTGAGTGCCTCTTTTCTTCTGTTAATTCTCTTGTTTTTGTTTGTAAGTGCTGTGTACATAATTTAATTGTCTCATTTTGTAAAATCTTTTATACCTTCTGTAAACACTGCCTACCTTTTTTGGAGTAAAATATAAAATTATTAGTCTCGTATCTCCTTGCTCTATAACAAATTCACGTGCCTAAAAGTTAATTACGCTACTAATCTGGGTTGGCTTCGTACCTCTTTATTTATTTAATTATTAATATAGAAATCGGAAGCTGGTGGCAGCGAAGTGTGCTCTTGGCTAGGTGGGCTAGCTGGCAGTGATGGAAGTGGTTTTATAAGCTGATTGTCTGGCTGCGGCCAGAGCCTTTATAATTCCCTCGCTGCAGCAGACCTAATAGCCAGTGCACAACAAGTAGCCCGTTCAGCGACTAATTATCCTAGGTGCAGTTCCCTGACTGACCTGAGGGTAAAGGGGGTGCTGGAGAGCTGCAAGTTCCAAAGCGGAACTAAAAAGTGGGATATACAGAAGCTGTTTGTAACTCATTGTTGGCAGCAGTGGGATAACTAAAATAAGCCCCCCTGCGGTAAATTGATAGGTCAAGACTAGCTTGCTGTTTTTCATCACATTGTGGCAATGGAGAGATAACTAAGATAAGCCCCCTGCCCATGTGATAGCCGTGTGCGGCCAAAGGTGACACCCCTGATCGTGACAGGTGTTAATGGTGAAATGCATCCTGGCAGACTTAGATTTTTTCAGGGAAAGGGTGATGTCAGCGATATGGTGGTGTAAAGCAGGCACAGCCTTCTTTGAGAAGTAAAGTCAACTGGGCAACTGGTACTGGTGGACTGCGAAGGCCATCAACTTTCAGAAACCATCTGTATCCACCAGGAAGAAAGGCTGCATTTCCGTGGCCAACAGGTTGGAGATGGTGGAGTTCAAGCTCTTAGCTTTGCCATGTGTAGGAGGAAACATTCTTTTAAGTGACAACAACTGCAGAGAGTTGGCTGTTATGGTGAGAGAGGGCGGAATAGGTAGAACAGGACAAACTGTTGAACTGTGAGTGAGGTGCAGGCGTAGATGTTATAGTCAGTTGAGAAAGATGTGTTGCGCTAGGTGACACAAAAGCAGCAGTCATATCTATTTCTGTAACAGCTGACTATCTCTCACTCACCCTGACTGTGATTAGTAAACAATTGTAGGTTCTGCGGCCGGAAAATCTGTGTATGAACAATTGGAATGGTGATGGAGGAGGAAGAAGCAGAAGATGGGGTTATTGGGATGGTTTGGTGGTTGGCGAGGCCCTCTAGCCTGCATGTTAGCATACTGATATTCCCACACTAAGGCATGTTGATCACGCATGTGCCGGTTCAAGCATGTAGTTGTTAAATTATTGCACTTTTTGTTGGGTCATCCTTTGTGGTCTCCAAAAATACCAATGCTAGGCAACCTTTGCCACCCATGTGAACTGCACACCCCTGACCGGTGCTGGCCACAGGCAGAATTGGGGCTCAGGATGCAGTTCTTGTCATGGTTGCGTCACTTCGTGTCTTTGCGGTACGCCGAAACATACCCTCCTCATCTTCCTGCTCATCCACCTCATCTGCTGATCTACTCAGCTACATACCTCTGGCTGCGCACCAGGTGGGATCTACAACCTCATACACCAGGTGGAATCTACAACCATCATACAGCACCACTATCATAGCCAAAGTAAAACAAAAGCATCAGTGAAAACGTGATGATTTACCCAACTGTTACCAACTTTTGCCGACTTTGAGTAAAAATGCTTGTGAAAGCGAACACAAATCCGAATGTGCTACGTTCATGACAAATTTGAGATTAGCAATTGTTTTCCAAACGCCTTCGCTCATCTCTAATCAGGAGGCCATATTTCCTCTTAAAAGTTGTTAGGCCTATTATTGGGGTTCAGCCAGGAGACCCTATTTGCTAATCCAAATCGTTTGGGAAAAAGCTGTATTGCAGTGATGAGTCAGTAGGTTACATTTCCTCTTAAAAATTGTTAGGTCTAATTTTGGGGTTCAGACAGGAGGTCCTGTTTGCTAATCCAAATCGTTTTGGATAAAACTGTGTTGCAGTGATGAGTCAGGAGGCAACATTTCCTCTTAAAAATCTTTAGGCCTAATATTGAGGTTCAGCCATGAGGCCCTATTTGCTAATCCAAATCATTTGGGACTGAAGACTGACAAGTGTGGGCCTAAGGTTGTGAAATAGCAGGTTACAAGACGAGAAGGGTACATACAACATGAGTGAGGAATAAGCGAGCTCGTGGTGGAAGTGGAAATAGGCTTGGTGTTCAGTTAGGTTTTAATGTTAATGAAAGCTCAAACGAACAAATACCGTCTCGTCCTATCCAAAGAACACTGACAACATTTGATATTGGACAGCCTACCCCACTCCCTTTCTTTGGCAAACACACAGTGGTACACCTTGTAGATGAGGGTCAAGAAGTGCATTTGCTCCAGTGGATGTCAAGCACTGCATCAAGTGGCCTCTTTTCCTCTTCCTACACCTTAACATCACATACAGTACAATCCTCAGAGGCGGAACTCCAATCACCCTTGTTTCCTCCCAAATCACAAGTTTCCAAACACCCAACTGACTGTAGAGAACCACAGAAGGGCCATTGTGCAGAGCTGTTCAAACATTCTATTCCATGGGCATCAGAGGTCTGCTCCAAAGATTCACAGATGCCCAACATTTTTCAAGTTGGATCTTGGGCTGGACGTAGTAGGGTCCGAGCACCATCCAGACCCTGATCACCAGATGTTAACCACCGGAGGTGGAGGTGAACCTGATGAGACTCATATACCAGAGGCACTTGTGGACTGTACTGTGCTGTCAGAGCAGTAAAAGGAGGAGGGTGACTCTCAGAGTGAAGAGTAGGAGAGCAGAAAGGATGATGATGAGGTTGTAGATCCCACTTGGTGTGAACCAAGTGGTACAAAGCTGAGTAGTAAGAGGAGGAAGATGAGGAGGTTATGATAACTTGGGCTGTGGCTAGCACTGGTCACGAGTCTGCAGTACTCAGGGTTGGCAAGGAATGCCTAGCCTGTGCCTTTTGCCTTTTTTGAGACCACAAAGGATCACCCAACTATCTTCCAAATTTACAAAACAAAAAACTCAGTAGAGGCAAAAATTGCAATAATTTGACAACTACATGCATGGACCAGCATATGTGTAATCAACATGCCTTAGGCTAGGTCCACATTAGTGTACCGGGGCTCTGCAGAGAGCTACGTAATTCCTCCCTGAAGCTCCGCACACTTTCGCACTTCTTCCATTTCGGTCTGCCTACTTCTGCATGCGTCCTGCATCCTGCATGCGGATGTATGTGGATGCGTTGTTTTGACACGCCCGCCGACCGCACGAGAATGCAACAAGTTGCATTTTGCGCAGACGGCAGGCGCATCCACATGCATCCGCATACATCCTCATGTCCTGCATACCCAATGTTAAAGATAGGTACGCAGGACGCATGCAGAAGTAGACGGACCAAAACGGAAGAAGTGCGGAAGTGGGCAGAGCTTCAGGGAGGAAGTATGCAGCCCTCTGCAGAGCCACAGTAAGCTAATGTGAAACCAGCCATAGTCTAGGAATTTCAATGTACTAAAATGTGGACTAGCGGGCCTCATCAAACACTGATCGTCACAACTGCTGCTTCTCCCTCCTCTATCACCTGCCAAGTGTTCTCACACAGGTTTCCGGCCGCAAGAACACCACTTGTTTACCCCCTACAGTCGGGGTAAGCCCGCCAGCTGTTACGGAATTGGACATGCCTGCAGTTTTTGAGTAACTTAGTGTGTGGCGCCCCTGAGGCTCAGTCGCCACAGAGGTACTGCACCTCCTCCTGAGGTGTGGTGCCCCACCATCCAGGTAAGTTGGAGGCTCCTGACCACGCTCCAACACTCGCACCCCACACAGCAGAGTAGATCAGCAAAGCCACATTGCGGCTCCTTGCTTAGACAGTAGCAGAGCACCTTTGGTGGTTCCCTGCTTGGAAACACGAAACGTGCTGGGAGGTGGGTGGAGTTTAGAATACATAAAAGAGGGGGAAGGTTTAGAATTTGAGGAGTCAGTCGGAGAGTCACTCAGAGAGGAGTGAGGAAAGAAGATCCCTGGGAGAGGGATGGAGGAAGGAGGTGCTGCAGCAGACCTGAGTGACCTGGGTCTGCTGGCACAGGAAAGGAAAGAAGGAGAAAGACATTGAACTGAAACCTGATCTTCCATAAGAAAGAAAGACAAGTACGGAACGTAGGAGTAAAAGGGAAAACAGAGGACATGGGTTAGAGGAAGAACCCTGCCTAGAAGTTCTAAGCACAAGGCCGGGGCCCAGTCCCCGAGGTTGTACGGACACTAATGGTTCTGCGGCAGACACCGGTGGAGTAGTGGGCTGTAAATGCACTACTCCCATCTAGGACTTGGGGGCACAACAGCAACTTGGATAGAGAGCCGGGACTCAGGAGTAAGGAGTCCACGAAGCAGGCTACAGCTGTCTGCCGTACAAGTAGAGTTCTTGGGAACATCTGTCAGGAGGCACTCCAGTGTAACTCAGTACTAGGAGTACTTCACACTTAAAGGTGCTATAGAGGAGACGTTCAGAAAGGCACATGTTGGTGGAGTGTAGGAAGGGAGCATTCCATCTTGCCTGGAGGTTGACACGACATGGAGGCAGGCACCTGTGTGTACTGCAGACTGTGAGTAAAGCTTTGGAACTACAATCCCTGATGTCCTCCATTCATTCTTGTGCCAACGCACCCAGCACCGCTACATCTGGGTACCAGCTTCTACACCGCTTGTGCCTCTCCTCTTCCCCTACATCTACACTGCCCTGGGGCTACAGCTCCACCTGTGGGGAGCTTTGCCATCTTGGCTGCAACACACCACCAGCCCCAGAGGATCTGCATTCAGCATCGGCCTAACATCTCACTTGCCGAATACCACAGGTGATGTCACGAACTATTCCATTCACTACATTCTACCATTCAACTTCCCCCATTAATTGGGTGCCCAGGGCCACGGACCGGGTCACCGCTGCTGTGACACATCCCACCGACACCGGCCCGGTACCGAGTACCCCACAGCCCTGGGAGGGCGACCCAACTGCAACACATTTTTATCAATCCACCATAACATCTCCGCTAGCACTTCACTTGCAGTCCAGTAGTTTGTACTGTTCACTCTACTCCTCCCTCTCTCAGCACAGCAACCAGCCCTCGGTCCTGTAGTTGTGATCACGTAAAAGAATGTTTCCTCCAACACATGCCAAAGCTAAGAGCTTGAACTCCACCATCTTCAATTTGTTGGCCACGGAAATGTTGCCTTTATGACTGGTGGATACAGAAGTTTTCTGAAAGTTGATGGCCGTCGCAGTCCATTGATTACCGACAGCATCATCCATTCCCTGAAGAAATCTATGTCTGTAAGGGTGCATTTCACCACTGACACCTGGATGAACAAACATGGGCTGGGGCATTACATCTCGCTGACTGGGCACTGGGTGACTCTGGAGGCTGTTGAGGCAGGAGGTTAGGTGGCTGCACCACATATTTTGGAATTTCCAAGGCTTGCGAGACAAACATCTGTATCTAACACTTTCTCTACTTCTTCTGGCTCCACCACCTCCTCTAGGGCCTCCACCTGTGCCCTCAACCTCTCCCTTAATAAGACACAAATTTCAACAGTGTAGAGAGAAACCCCCACCTCCTTACTGCATAGCCAGGGCCCACTACGTTCAGGCAGTTTATAAATTAATATGCCTTGGAGATCACAGTCTCATAGCTCAAGAGTTGTGGACAGCTATCCAGGCAGAGTTAGAGCAATGGCTGTCTCTACTGAACCTGGAGCCAAGGAATGCCATGGGCAATAATGGTGCAAACCTTGTTGCGGCCCTATTCTGGGGAAACCTCACACACGTGCCTTGCATGGCTCACATCCTCAACCTGGTGGTACAACAATTTCTACGCCACTGTCCCGGCCTGGATGCACTGCTGCAGAAAGCTATGTTACTGTATGCTCACTTCCAAGGATAAATTTATAGTGGGAACCATCCAATGATGTAGGGATCAACCAAATGAATATCAAATAATTATAATGCAAAGACGAAGATAAAGAAGTATGCATACATATGGCTCACCATAGTAATAACAAAGCTTTTTATTAATAGACAAAGCACATGCCAAAAACATATATTTAAAACAGTTAAAAAGCCTGACGGCCATAGAAGATCATAGCAAAACAGTCAGATATGATTTCAATGAACCCCAGCCCTGTATGCTCACTTCCAAAGATTTCACCCCGCAGCTTATCGACTTGCTTTGCTACAGAGGTCTTTTGACCTACCAGTTAACCATTTGATTTATTATTATCTGACACAACGGAATTCCGCTCTGCACGTTTTAGCGACTGTGGCAACAATGATGAGCCCTGGTGCAGAATGTCCTTACTGCGAGACAACGCAGTATGTGGTGCATATCATGCTTGCTGAGTGGGTACAGATGGAGGACCTGTGCACCCTTCTGAACAGTTTAGAAATGGCTACTAAGATGGTTAGTGCTGATGATGCGATCATCAGCATCACTATTACGGTCATCTTCATGCTGGGGCACACTTTGAATAGTCTGCGTGAATGGTGGTGGTCCCAGAGGAAGAGATGGAAGCAGAGGAGGATGCAGAAGTGATAATAGTAATTTTATTTCTATGGTGCCAACATATTTCGCAGCACTTTACATTTTAGAGGGGACTTGTACAGACAATAGACATTACAGCATAACAATAAACACATAAATCAAAACAGATACTAAGAGGAATGAGGTCCGAGTGAGCAACACAGGGATAGTTAGGTTAATGTGTTGAGGCGGTAGGCCAATCTGAGCAAATGTATTTTTAGGGCACAATAAAAACTGTGGGTGTTGGGGATTAATCGAATTAACCTGGTTAGTGCATTCCAAAAATTGGCGCAGCACATCAAAAGGCTTTGAGACGGGAGTGGGAGGTTCTGATTATTGAGGATGTTAAACTCAGGTCATTAGCAAAACGGAGGGCATGGGTAGGGTGGTAGGCTGAGATGAGGGAGGGTGAAAACAATATCTCTAAGTTCTGGACTGTCATCGCACAGGTGGGTACCATGGCAGGGTGGATTACAGCGATCAAGAGGGGCTCATGGTTCCAGACATACTGTTAGTAAAGGTGCAGGAGCCAAGGAACAAATTGAGGAGGAAGAGGTGATGGAAGCGCAACAGTCGGGAGATGAAGAGGATGATCCCCTCTCTGTTGTCCATGGTTGGTGGATGGGGTCAAAGGAAGTAACCTTGAGTGTTACCCCACCCCCAACACATCATGGACTTTGAACTCATGGAAGCGCCCGACACATGACTACCTTTTTGCTGCACTTTAACATGATGCCCATATTCTTAGAATTAGAAATGATGCTGACTACTAGGTTGGCACTGTTAGATTCACGGTGCAAGAGTACATTTTGCCAGATGCTTCCTCCCATGGAAAGGGACACACACATGCTGGAGTATCGAAACACACTTGTAGACAATCATAAGTGTGGTTTTTCCCAAGACAGCAATGAAGCACACAGTGTGCATCGCGGTTCTAGACATCCAACCCCGGGAACGTCAAGGCATTATCGCAAAGATATTAGCAGCAGCAGTAAGTGGCATAAGCAATTTCTGTTAGTCAATTCACAAATTTTTTAGAACCGCCCTTGCATCAGCAGAACAGAATGCAAGTCTGACATGTTGTGAATGATTGGAAAATATGGTGCAGGAGTATCTTAAGCTCAAAAATCATTGCCATTTGAGGGAATTTAGACCATTTTGCATTTTGGTCTTCAAAAATGGAAGAGAGGCCTGAGCTCCTCTGTCACGCCTTGGAAGTTTTGTCATGACCGGCAACCAGCGTTCTCTCAGAATGTGTCTTCAGCGCTGCTGGTTGAGTCCTGATGGGTAAGAGCATCCGGCTGTTTCTTGAAAGTGCAGACTGCCTAACTTTCATCAAAATGAACAAGTGTTGGATCTCCAAAGATATTTGCACCCCAATCACATTGATCTCATGTTATTGCAGTCTATGCCACTTTGGTCGTGGATTCTGTGCCTGTAGTGGAAGGTGTGTTAGAGGCTTATTATACTGTTTCTACTCTGTGGAAATTTATGCCACTTCAGTAGTGCATGACAATAATTTTTTCAAATGAGACTTCAAGTTAGGTCTGCATTTGGTGGATAGCCTGTAGTAGAAGGTCTGTCAGAGCCCTATTACCGTATATAGTCATGTATAAGCTGACACGTGTATAAGCCGACCCACCTAATTTTGCCACAAAAAACTGGGAAAACTTATTGACTTGCGTATAAGCCTAGGGTTAAATGGTGGTCCAAGAAGATGCTCCACAGATAAAAACCCACCCATATGCTGCTGCACAAGGGTTAATGCTGGCCCAAGAAGATGCTCCATAAATACCCCCCATATGCTGCTGCACAAGGGTTAATGCTGCCCCATAAGATGCTCCATAAATACCCCCCATAATATGCTGCTGCACAAGGGTTAATGCTGCCCCATATGATGCTCCATAAATACCCCATAATATGCTGCTGCACAAGGGTTAATGTTGCCCCATAAGATGCTCCATAAATACCCCCCTTAATATGCTGCTGCACAAGGGTTAATGATGCTCCATAAATACCACCCATATGCTGCTGCACAAGGGTTAATGCTGCCCCATAAGATGCTCCATAAATATCCCCCATATATCGCTGCTGCGCAAGGGTTAATGCTGCCCCATAAATACCCCCATATGCTGCTGCACAAGGGTTAATGCTGGCCCAAGAAGATGCTCCATAAATACCCCCATATGCTGCTGCACATGCTGGCCCAAGAAGATGCTCCATAAATACCCCTCATATGCTGCCGCTGCTGCTGCAATAAAAAAAATGACATACTCACCCCTCCATCGTTGGGGAGCCAGGTGTCGGTGTCCTGAGCCCCCGGCACCGGCGATATTCACCTGTCCGCATTCCAAGCAGTCCATCGCTCTGTCTCCTGGCTCTCTGCAGTGACAGCAGAGGGTGCACACTGACTACGTCATCGCTCCCTCTGCCGTCACAGCAGGAGGACCCGGAGACACAGCGGTGCATGGCTTGGAATGGGGACAGGTGAATATTACTCTGCCCCCATCATACTCACCCCTCCTGGCCGCACGGTCTTCTCTGCAGCGGCAGCTCCTGCTTCTCCCTCTGCCGTCTGCTTCCTGCTAGAGTTGAGCAACTTTGCCTTTTTAGGGACTACTCGGGTTTCATGAAACCCGACTTTCACAAAAGTCAGGTCGAACGAAATCGGCCGACAATAGGGAAAAGTCGGAGGCCGACTGAAACACGAAACCCAATGCAAGTCAATAGGGAAGCAAAGTTGGCAGGGAGTGGAGGACAGAAAACACACCTACAGTGCCTATTTCAATGCCAAAAACATCAATTCTTATTACTGAAGCTTGTCAACCTTAATTTACTTCATAATAATAGTTACGCATTGAAAACTGGGGGTTATTTGGCTAAAAATGTGGGGGGGTAGGGCTGGCTCCAGGTTTTCGTGTGCCGGGGCCAAAGAGTGTCAGTGCGCCCCTTTAACACATACCACAACTCATGATGCTCCGATACGGCACAGAAATATAGGCATAGTACAATGAAAAATACTTCACTGCTTACATGACATGACATGACTGATCTATTTTAAATTCTACAATAGCTCAAAAAAAGGACAGTATATTACTCCATACAGTATTATCGCCACCACATTGTGCGCCATACAGAATAATGAGCCCCATATACTTCTCCATACAGAATAATTGGTCACATATAATGTTCCATACAGTATATGATGAGCTCCACATAATGCTACAGTACATGTTGCTCCCCATGGATGATGCTCCACTGTCTTATGAGCCCAAATAATGCTCCATATATCATGGTCCCCATTTCTAATGCTCCAGTGTATAATGGGCCCTGTAAATGCTGCTCCAGTGTCTGATGTCCCCCATTTGGAATGCTCCAGTATATGATGAGCCTCATGGATGATGCTCCAGTGTATGATGGGCCTTAATAATGCTCCATATATAATGGGCTACATTTCAAATTCTCCAGTGTATAATGGGCCCTGTAAATGCTGCTCCAGTGTCTGATGTCCCCCATTTGGAAAGCTCCAGTATATGATGGGCCTCATGGATGATGCTCCAGTGTATGATGGGCCCTAATAATTCTCCATATAAAATGGACTCCATTTCTAATTCTCCAGTGTATAATGGGCCCTGTAAATGCTGCTCCAGTACCTGATGTCCCCCATTTGGAATGCTCCAGTATATGATGGGCCTCATGGATGATGCTCCAGTGCATGATGGGCCCTAATAATGCTCCATATATAATGGGCTCCATTTCTAATTCTCCAGTGTATAATGGGCCCTGTAAATGCTGCTCCAGTGTCTGATGTCCCCCATTTGGAATGCTCCTGTATATGATGGGCCCCATTTTTAATGAACTGAGGCATGGTATGTGAAAAGAGCTCCATGGAGTTATCTTAACTGTGTGCTGCTGCATCCTTCACTTTTGATGTGGGTGAAGGACACAAGGAAAGGGGTTGCTCCTGACCAGAAGCCTGCACTGACGACTCAGTGCTTGGATTTTTTTAAACTTCAGAAGAGTAGGCGATAGAGCTGGAGGCTGTTTCAGCAATGTAAGGCAACACCAGTTCCTGATGCTCTGGCTTTAAAAGCAATCTACCTACTCCCAGAAAAGGGAGCCTTACAGGCCTTCTGGAGCTACACCATGACGCAGGCTCAACACCTCCTGCCCTAGCTGCTATTGTGTTTTTGGCACTACCAGCAGATGCACAACCACCACCATCACTAACAGGTGGCCCCCCACGTCCATGTCCTCTTCCACCATACTTCCTCATGTTCTGAAAAATGGACCCAAAATACCAGCAGATATATGGTACTGTATCAGAAGCGTACACCTCTATACAGTCTAGGGATAACAGTAAATCTTTGTACTTATTTCATGAGTCATACACAGACGCTCACAGGCTCAGTATGGATTACACAATAAAATAAAATGTTGAAAAAGGGTTCAGTATCACCAGATACAAGGTATATATAGTATAGAGTAAACATTCTGACTCTCCGTATATATTTCAGGAGGCAGACACAAACGCTCTCAGGCCCAGTATGGATTACACAAGAATATGAAAAGCTGTAAATGGGTAATGTAACAAAAGCGTACAGCTGTATAAATTGTTGGGGTAATCTTAAATCTCCAAATATATTTCTGGAGTAACAGACAGATGTCCACAGGCTCATTATGGATTACACCTGAATCTAAATAGCAAAAAAGGTTACGGTATCAGAAGTGTACTGCTGTAATCAGTGTTGGCCAAATTTGAAATCTCTGTATATATTTCCGGAGTCACCCTCACACGCTCACTCAGTCTGGGTCTGACCATAAGAAAAAATCTTGTTAAAAAGGTACTGGATAACAAGATAGCAAGTATATATATTATAGGGTACAATTAAAATCTCTGTATACATAGTCCCATAGTCACTCTCAGACGCTTACTCAGTATGGATGTGACCGTTACACTAAATGTTGACCAAAGGTACTGTATAACAAGATACAAGCTGTATCGAGTAAAAATTGGTATCTCCGATTCACCGTCTATATAGAAGGCGGAAACCACACACGCTCACTCACTATGGATGATACTTTAATAAAAGATTTTGAACAAAGGTACTGTATCAGCACATACCAGATGTATCCAGTCTAAAGGGAATTGTAAACTTCCGTCTACACTTCCAGAGTCAGACACAGACACTCACAGGCTCAGTATGTATTACACCAGAATTTAAAAAGTAGAAAAAGGGAAAGGTATTCGAGGCGTACACCAGTATCATCTGAAGGTAGAGGCCAGCAGGACAGGCCATAGCTACATCTTAACCATCATCGATCAATACACCAAATTTCTATTGGCTGTCCCTGTGAAGGATTTAACTGCCCAGACTACACAGCGGTGGAACACAGAGAGGTGAGTGTTGCAACTTGCAAGTGCTGTGGCCATGCAGGGGGGGCACACTCATGGGCGACGGTACTGGCACAGTGCCCCTCATAGTATGCTGGTGTGTGTGATGGCAAGTGGGCCCCCCCACCGTCAGAGACACTGTGTTATACTATGAGGGGCCCTGTGCCAGTGCAGTCTGCCATCAGTGGGCCCATCCAACTGTTCAGAGCAACGGCAATTGCCCGGGTGCGCCAGGTGTTGACCTCAGCCCTTGGGGTGGGTTGGCAGCCCAGTTAGGGAGGCTTAAAAAATGGCATATGCTGATGTGTAGGCTGGACATTCAGCAGCTGTAAATGGTGGAATTGTGCAAGTCAGAGGAAGAGGAGAACAAAAGCGAGGCAGTTTTCTGGCAACCTAGGTGTCATCAGGGAAAGGTGGGACAAAATCCTTGGAAACCCTTGCATGGTTCATTTTGATTAAGGTTAGATCATCAACATTTTGGGTCGACAGACGGGTCCTTTTTTTCAGTCTAGATTAATCCAGCAGCACTGAAGACTCTTTCAGATAACACACTAGCAGCAGGGCAAGCGAGCTCCTGTAAGGCATATTGTGCCAATTCAGGCCAGGTGTCCAGTTTAGAGGCCCAATAGTCAAAGGGGAATGACCTGTGAGGGAGAACATCGATATGGGAGGATAAGTAGTTTGTAACCATAGTTGACAACTGCTGTCTCCTGTCACTTTTAATCAATGCAGTATTAGCAGTCGTGTGAGCGGTACTTGAGAAATCAGTCCACATTATGGTCATGAAACCCCTGTCTCCAACGCCACTTCGGCTGTGTGCACCACGAACACCTCTTCCATTGTGCCCACTACGGCTCGTGGGAGAAACAGCACCGCTGCTGTGTGCTGGGAAAGTCTCAAACAAACGGTTTACCAGAGTTGCTTGTTTGTTAGCCAATATTATCTCTAGGTTCTCCTGTGGCATGATGTTGTGTAATTTGCCTTTGTAGCATGGATCGAGGATGCTGGCCAGCCAGTAGTCGTCATCCTTCACCATTTTGGCAATGCGGGGGTCCCTTTTTAGGATCCGCAAGGCATAATCGCACATGTGGGCCAATGTTCCAGGTGTCAATAATGCACTGCCACTGCTGGGTAGAGGAGCACTTTCTGGAAAATCAACATCCCTACAGTCACGCACAAACCCTGTACCTGACCTTGGAACGCCAACATTTTCTCTTGCCCCCTGAAAAGCATCCTCCTGCCCAAAATAATCATCCCCCTCATCCTCCTCCTCTTCTTCCTCCACCTCATTCAGGACAGTTCCCTGACCAGACAATGGCTGACTGTCAGCAAGGCTTCCCTCCTCCTCCTCTTCCTCCTGTTCCTCCTCCGCTGCAGACGCCTGTTCCTTAATGTGCGTGAAACTTTGCATGATCAGACATATAAGTGGGATGCTCATGCTAATGATGGCGTCATCAGCGCTTACCAGCCATGTGCATTCCTCAAAACACTGAAGGACTTTACAGAGGTCTTTTAGCTTTGACCACTGCACACCCGACAATTCCATGTCTGCCCTCAAACTGCCTGCCTGTGTATCCTCCCACAAATGCATTACAGCCTGCCTCTGTTCGCACAGCCGTTCAACCATGTACAGGGTGGAGTTCCACCTTGTTGCAACGTCTAGAATTAGGCGGTGCTTGGGGAGGTGGAGCAATCGCTGCAGCGGAGGTACTGGCCGACTACTTGCAACGAAAAATTGAATCATGGCTGGGCAGTCTACATCTT
Organism: Dendrobates tinctorius; assembly: GCF_039654945.1. Taxonomy (NCBI): domain Eukaryota; kingdom Metazoa; phylum Chordata; class Amphibia; order Anura; family Dendrobatidae; genus Dendrobates; species Dendrobates tinctorius. The sequence continues at coordinate 18,800,431 of NW_027361761.1, read as the reverse complement.
GAGCCAGACAAGGTAGTCAGTTATAACGGCCGTAATTTTGTGGCAGCCATAGGCCTTGCAAAACTCACACACATACCTTGCCTGGCTCACACTTTGAACCTGGTGGTGTAGTGCTTCCTTAATAATTATCCGGAGTTAACAGCCCTGCTCCATAAGGTGCGAAGACTGTGCTCGCACATCCGTCGCTTGGCCGTACACTCCAGTCGTATGCAGAAGCTGCAGCGATTGCTCCACCTCCCCAAGCACCGCCTAATTCTAGACATTGCAACAAGGTGGAACTCCACCCTGCACATGGTTGAGCGGCTGTGTGAACAGAGGCAGGCTGTAATGCATTTGTGGGAGGATACACAGGCAGGCAGTTTGAGGGCAGACATGGACAGCTGCGGATGGAGTGCTCGTGCGACTGCACTCTGTGTTCGAGCTTTCGCTTATAGAGGAGGAGGCTCGAAAGCCTACAGGCAACTGTTTTCTATACCGTGGGCTAGGCAGCACTGTTTCACCGCCGCGGTTTTCCCCTTAGGAGCCTGCATCCACCACATTAACCCTGTGCGCAGTGATGGACACGTAACGGCCCTGGCCATGCCTACTGGACCATGCATCTGTTGTGAGGTGCACCTTTCCACTCACTGATTGCTTGAGTGCATGGACAATGCGGTCGTTCACATGCAAGTGGAGGGCTGGGATGACTTTTCGAGAAAAGAATTACCGACTGGGTAGGTCATAGCATGGAACAGCGTAGGCCATGAGCTTGCTGAAAGCTTCGCTTTCAACCAAACGGTAGGGCATCATCTCTACCGAGATTTCTTTGGCAATGTAGGAGTTCAAACACAGTGTACACGGATGAGAGGATGAGTACTTTCTTGTCCTACTCAGAGTGTCTGGTAGGGAGAGCTGTACTGGAGAGCTGCATATGGGAGAAGTAGTGGTGGACCGGACGGAGTGAGAGGGGGTTGGTGATGGTATTGGTGGTGATGGCCTAGATTCAGTGTTGTGTTGCCAAACCATTGTGATTCCCTGAGTGCTTTGGCCTTGCGACGACACCTCAACATTTAGTGCTGGTGGTGTGCTTAACGGTGGCAGTGGTGTTACAGTGGGGGAAGTGATGGAGCGTTGCTGGCTACCTTCAGTCAGAGCAGGTGCACATGTGCTACCTGACGTTTTGTTGTCCGTCCACGCTTGCAAGTGCATGTTGGATAAAATGTCAAGGCATGCAACTGGTATGCAAATTTCTGAGCTGTTTACCTTGGCTAAAGGTCCTTCCGCACTTCTTACAGGTAACCTTTGCCTCATCAGTAGGATTTTGGACAAAGAAGTGCCACACTGCACTCTTCCTACTATGGTAGACATTTTCTGGCCTTGCACGCTCTGGTAACTTGACCGTCTGGCCAAGCTGTCCTGCAACTCTTATTTTTTGGTCAAAGTTTTTGGACAGCTACGGGCCTGCCAGATAACCGCTGCTGTGATGTCAATGCCTGCTGCGGATCCTTCTCCTTATCTATAATAATAAATTTTATTTCTATAGCGCCGACATATTCCGCAGCACTTTACATTTCAGAGGGGATTTGTACAGACAAAAGACATTACAGCATAACAATAATCACATAGATTATAACAAATACCAAGAGGAATGAGGGCCCTGCTCACAAGCTTACAGTCTATGAGGAAAGAGGTAGACACGAAAGGTGGGTGGTAACAGTTGCCCTGATTGTATGGACCAGCCATAATGTTAAGTGTGTAACAGTACAGACACAGAGGGCTAATAGATGCATAAAGCATGTGGGAACATGATGCGGGGAACCTGGCTATGGTAAAACTTTTGGCTGTGCCACACAGGGATAGATTAGGTTAATGTGTTGAGGCGATAGGCCAGTCTGAATAAATGCATTTTCAGGGCACGCTTAAAATTGTGGGGATTGGGGACTAATCATATTGACCTGGGAAGTGCATTCCAAAGAATTGGCACAGTCTTGGAGATGGGAATGGGAGGTTCTGATTATTGAGGATGCTAACCTCAGGTCACCTGCAGAGCGGAGGGCGTGGGTAGGGTGGTATACTGAAACAAGGGAGGAGATGTAGGGTGGTGCTGAGCCATGGAGGGCTTTGTGGGTGAGGGTAATAAGTTTGTACTGGATTCTGGAGTGGATGGGTAGCCAGTGTAATGACTGGCACAAGGTAGAGGCATCGGTGTAACGATTGGTGAGGAATATGATCCTGGCTGCAGCATTCAAGACAGATTGTAGAGGGGAGAGTTTGGTAAGAGGGAGACCGATTAGAAGAGAGTTACAATAGTCGAGAAGAGAATGAATGTGACAAGAGCGAGCCAGTGATCGAATGTGGGGGGCGAAGGAAAGCTCGGAGTCAAGTATGACCCCAAGACAGCGGGCATGTTGCTGGGGAGTAATAGTGGAACCACACATAGAAATGGCAATGTCGGGTATAGGTACATTAGTAGAGGGAGGAAACACAAGTAGTTCAGTCTTTGACTGGTTCATTTTCAGATATAGTGAGGACATGATGTTAGACACAGCGCTTAGACAATCGCCGGTGTTTTCTAGTAAGGCTGGCATGATTTCAGTAGAAGAAGCATATAATTGGGTGTCATCAGCATAGAGATGGTACTGGAAACCAAATCTACTGATTGTTTGACCAATAGGGGCAGTGTACAAGGAGAAGAGGAGGGGGCCTAGAACCGATCCTTGAGGAACCCCAACAGCAAGGGGAAGGTGAGAGGAGGAGCCAGCAAAAGGTACAGTAAAGGAGCGGTCAGAGAGATAGGAGGAGAACCAGGAGAGAATGGTGTCCTTGAGGCCAATGGAATGGAGCATAGTGAGGAGGAGCTGATGATCCACAGTGTCGAATGCTGCAGAGAGATCCAAGAGAATTAGCATGGAGTAATGACCATTTGATTTAGCTGTTAGTAGATCATTAGAGACTTTAGTGAGGGCAGTTTCAGTAGAGTGTAAAGAGCGGAAACCGGATTGGAGAGGGTCGAGAAGAGAGTTATCAAAGAGACAGTGGATAAGACGGGAGTGGACCAGGCATTCCAGGAGTTCAGAGATGAAGGGAAGATTAGAGACAGGTCTGTAGTTAGCGGCACAGTTTTGGTCGAGGGATGTTTTTTTAAGTAGTGGATGTATGATGGCATGCTTAAATGAGGAAAGATACCAGGAGAGAGAGAGGTTAAATATTTTAGTTAGGTGAGGGGTGACAGCAGGGGAAAGGGACTGGAGGAGATGTGACGGAAATGGGTCACTGGTGCAAGTGGTTGGGCGAGAAGATGCAAGGAGCCTGCTTACTTCTTCTTCTGTGACTGGTTCAAAATCAGAGAGTGAGCTAGATGCAGTGGGGGAGGGAGGACAGTGCATGGTGTGAGGGGATTGGGAGATAATTTCCTGTTGAATCTGGTCAATTTTTTCTTTGAAGTAATTGGCCAGATCGTCAGCTCGGAGCTCCGTGGTTGGGGTCTGTACTCTTGGGTTGAGTAGAGAATGAAAAGTGTCAAAGAGACGTTTCGGGTTATTGGACAGTGAGGTGATGAGGGTGTTGAAATAGGCTTGTTTGGAGAGGTGAAGGGCAGTGTTGTATGTTCGAAGAATAAACTTATAATGGATGAAATCTTCGTGTAGATTGGATTTTCTCCACAGACGTTCGGCGCACCTGGAGAACCGCTGCAGGAAACGTGTTTGCAGGGTGTGCCAGGGTTGTCGCTGCCTGTGTTGTGGTGTTCTATTTATAGGGGGTGCAAATTAATCCAGGGCACTTTGAAGTGTTTAATTGTAAGGCTTCAATGCAGAATCAGGACATGAGAGGGAGGAGATAGGGGCCAATGAAGACTGCAAGTTCTTCATAAGTTTCTGGGTGTTAATGGCCTGTATGTTTCTATAAATATGGACAGTGGGGGTGACCTGAGCAGCCTGGCAGCTCTTGATAGAGAATGAAAGAAGATTGTGGTCAGAGAGCGGGAGAGGGGAGTTTGCAAAATCATCCACTGTACAAAGCCGAGAGAAGACCAAGTCGAGGGAGTTTCCGTCTTCATGCGTTGGAGAATTAGTAAGCTGCAAAAGGCCAAACGAGGAGGTTAGAGATAAAAGGTGAGTAGCAGATGGGGATAGTGGAAGAGCAATGGGGATGTTGAAATCTCCCATGATGAGGGTAGGGATATCACAGGAGAGAAGATGTGGAAGCCAAGTGGCAAAATGATCCAGGAACTGATGGGAGGGGCCGGGAGGACGATACACCACCGCCACTCGCATGGAGAAGGGGGTGTAGAGTCTGACGGCATGGACCTCAAAAGAAGGGAAGACTAGTGAGGGTAGTTGAGGGATAACCTGAAAGGTACATTTTGGTGATAGGAGCAGACCAACGCCTCCACCTGCTCTATTGTCTGATCTTGGGGTATGAGAGAAGTGTAGGCCCCCATATGAAAGAGCAGCAGCAGCGGTAGTGTCTGACTACTGGATCCAGGTTTCAGTAAGAGCCAGGAGGTTAAGAGAATTAGAATGGAAAAAGTCATGAGTGAAGGAGAGTTTGTTACACACTGAGCGAGAATTCCAAAGTGCACAATTAAGAGAGACAGATGGCATGCAGGGAATATTAATAAGATTAGAGGGGTTTCTGAGTGTAGCAGTTGGGGGGTTTGACTTTCTATAACATGGGGGACCAGGGTTGGAAGCAATGTCTCCTGCGACTAGGAGAAGGAGGATAGAAAGAGTGAGCAGATGGTTAAGTGATTTGTGAGAGCGTCTCTTATGTTGAATGGTGGGACTGACTGGATCTGTGCAATTTAACAATGTGAAAAGAGCATGAGTGGAAGAGCAATGGGGATGTTGAAATCTCCCATGATGAGGGTAGGGATGTCACAGGAGAGAAGATGTGGACGCCAAGTGGCAAAGTGATCCAGGAACTGATGGGAGGGGCCGGGAGGACGATACACCACGATAGGAGAGGAAAGGAGTGAGGAGCCGATATGGATGGAGTGTATAGAGTTAATGCCAGGGCGGTGGATGTGTGTGAATGTAGCGGCCAGGATATAAATTACACAAATGCATATGGTGTATATTTGTTGTACTCCAAATTTACAGGGAGTAGATGTATATAAATGTCTTACCTGTCTCCTGCCCTGTCTAACTGCCATGTTATAACTGCCAGTACTTTGATACATGTACTTAGATTACATGTGCATAAATGCCCTCTGCATATATGCCCCCCCTAGCTATGTCTGAATATATAGGAGGTTAAGGCTAAGATTTTATTTTTTTTTTGCTCTTTCTCTTCTCGTTTTTCAATCAAACTAAATTGAGACAGCAGGACCCAATAAAATGTTGTGGTCAGATAAACAGATGTCCAGCACTACATGGATCATAAAGCACTTTGAAAAGTTTCTTGACCTCACAACATAAGGGGACAAGCAGAGTAAGTTGAAATAACTATATACCAGATATAAGCTTGCATAGTTGAAAACACATAGAAGGCATTCAGGATTAACTGCTTGCTGACATTGAATGGAGAAACACAGGAGTTGATTCAGAGCAGAGATTTAAAGAGCTGGTTACCAGATATAAGATATTATCTGAACTATTGCCAGCGCCACCCTCCTCCCCCAATGGATGCCAATCTGGGTCAAGAACTGGGTCATCCATCACCTCCTCTTCAAAGTCATCTGCACCTTCCTCTTTACCTTCCTCTGTGTCACCGTGTAAGGTGGTATAGTATGCGGGAATGGGCACCTGAGTTTCATCTGTGTCAGATTCTGGCTCATTAGACTGCGAGGGCAATGTAGTGCTCTGGGTGAATGTACCAGCAGAATCATCTAGCAGTGGCTGTGCATCAGTGCACTCCATGTCAGATTCATCTTGGACTGGGGAATTCAGGATTTGACTGGATAAGAGCTCCATAGAGTAATCTGAAGTGTCGGCTGCCACATCCTTCACTTTTGGTGGTGGTGAAGGACACAAGGAAAGGTGTTTTTCCTGACCAGAACCCTGCACTGACGACTCCGTGCTTGCAGGTTTTGAACGTTCAGAAGAGGAGGCAATAGAGCTGGTGGCTGTTTTGGCAATGTACGCCAAAACCTGTTACTGATGCTCCGGCTTTAAAAGCGGTTTTCCTACTCCAAGAAAAGGGAACCTTACAGGCCTTCTTGGGCCAGACGATGATGCAGGCTCAACACCTCCTGCCTTAGCTGCTATTGTGCTTTTGCCAGAACCAGCCGATGCACCACCACCATCAGTACCAGCCGTGCCCCCCTGCTCACGTCCACGGCCTCTTCCACCATACTTCCTCATGTTTGGGAAAATGTACCCAAAATACCAGCAGAGAGATGGTACTGTATGAGGAGCGTCCAGCTGTGTAAGGTGTATTAAAAAAATTAAATGTACATATATTTTTTGTTAGTCACAGATGCTCTCACAGTGTAACGGTTACGTGTGGCAGGACGCACCGCCTCCAGCAGGGCGAATTTATGACACACGCTACCCTGGATACACCGCCTCCAGCAGGGCAAATTTAAATAATAAGACGTGCAGCCAGATACACCGCCTCCAGCAGGCGAATTTCAGAAATACACGTAAAACCGGATACACCGCCTCCAGCAGGGCGAATTTAAATAATAAGGGGAAACACCAGGGACACAATAACAATGGTTGGCCCTGTGATAGGGAACGGGGATATGGAGACCTGCTGCACTCCCCTGAGTCAGTGTCTCTACACTCCTACTGATCCCTAGGCCGGTTCCGCATCGGGCGCCGCTCAGGATACCTTTAAACCCTAGCTCGCCCTGCACCTACCCCTGTGCAGAGACTAATCCCACCACTGCACAAAGGAAAGGCACAAACAGGAAAAAAACACTTAGCTTTACACTGTTGCATTAGCTCCTGGAAACAGAGTCCACCACCAGAATGCAGCTCTCCTCCTGAAACGCTGCCACCAAGCTCTGTCAGAGCTGCAAGGAAATCCCCTCTGACTCCTTCAGGGTCGGACTGGGGTGCCTAGGGCCCACCAGGGGAATTGACTCTAGGGGCCCACCCCATGGCTACCATAAATGGTTTTATTATGTGTTCATTTTTTGGCCTCTCCCACTAAAACGTGTGCCTTTTAGTAAGCTGTACAGTGTGCAAAAGAGAACGCTCTCAGCCTCCTATATATCGTACACACTGTACTCTTGGCATCCTATATCACATACAGACCGCACTCTCGGTCTCCTATAACAGATTCATTCTATAAGAGGCTGAGAGTGTGGTATGTACAGTATATAGGATGCCGATATTGCGGTATGTACGGCATATTGGCCTCGTATATGACATGCAGACTGTCGGCCTCCTATTACGCCCCCTATAATACATACAGACTGTCAGCCTCCTATTAAGCCTCCTATGAGACATGCAGACTGTTAGTCTCCTATTAGGCCCCCTATAAGACATACAGACTATCGGCCTCCTATTAGGCCCCCTATAAAACATACTGAGTGTCGGCCTCCTGTTAGGCCCCCTATAAGACATACTGAGTGTCGGCCTCCTGTTAGGCCCCCTATAAAACATACTGAGTGTCGGCCTCCTGTTAGGCCCCCTATAAGACATACTGAGTGTCGGCCTCCTGTTAGGCCCCCTATAAGACATACTGAGTGTTGGCCTCCTATTAGGCCCCCTATAAGACATACAGACTATCGGCCTCCTATTAGGCCCCCTATAAAACATACTGAGTGTCGGCCTCCTGTTAGGCCCCCTATAAGACATACTGAGTGTTGGCCTCCTATTAGGCCCCCTATAAGACATACAGACTGTTGGCCTCCTATTAGGCCCCCTACTGTATAAGACATACTGAGTGTCGGCCTCCTATTAGGCCCCCTATAAGACTTACAGACTGTTGGCCTCCTATTAGGCCCCCTATAAGACATACTGAGTGTCGGCCTCCTATTAGGCCCCCTATAAGACATACAGAGTGTTGCCTCTGTACAGACCGCACTCTCTGCCTATGTACGGCATACAGGAGGGGATAGTGCGGTCTGTACGGTCGGTATACTGGCCTCATATGACATATTAGGCCATATAAGAGTGTGGTGCATGTGTATCTTATCTAGGAGGCACTGACAGAGATTGTGATCTGTGATGCTGCATCATGTCATGTGTATGACCAGGGCCAGATTTGGGATTTGGATGTTTCGCCCCCAGTTTTTTGCCCCCAGCAGTTCGCCCCCGGATGTTTGCCCCCAGCAGTTGGCCCCCGGATATTTCGCCCCCAGCAGTTGGCCCCCGGATGTTTCGCCCTCAGCAGGTCGCCCCCGGGTGTTTCGCCCCCAGCAGTTCGCCCCCGGATGTTTCGCCCCTGGATTTTTTGCCCCCAGCAGTTCACCCCCGGATATTTCGCCCCCAGATTTTAAAATTGGCCTAGGGCCCCACTTTGCCTAAAACTGGCGGTTTTAGGAAGTTTCGTCCCCAGCAGTTCGCCCCCAGCAATTTGCCCCCAGCAGTTCGCCCCAGGTACATTTCGCCCCCGCACATTTCGCCCCCAGCAGTTCACCCCCGGATTTTTCGCCCCAGCAGTTCACCCCCGGATGTGTGTACCCTGTTTTGCCATGTTTTGCCTATATTGCGAAATATCCGGGGGCGAACTGCTGGGGAGAAAAATCCAGGGGCGAAACATCCGGGGCGAACTGCTGGGGGGTGAAACACCCAGGGGCAAACTGCTGGGGGCGAAAAATCCGGGGGCGAACTGCTGGGGGCGAAATGTGCGGGGGCGAAATGTACCTGGGGCGAACTGCTGGGGGCAAATTGCTGGGGACGAACTGCTGGGGACGAAACTTCCTAAAACCGCCAGATTTAGGCAAAGTGGGGCCCTAGGCCAATTTTAAAATGGGGCCCCAAATGCTAACATATTGCACATCACACAGAAGCATTTCGGTTGTAGTTACATGTGCTGAGTTCAGGACGCTGAATCAGTGTGATCGACAATATTGAAGTCGTTCAACACTTGTTTCCCAGCCTCTTTCCACCGTCTGAGAAAGAATGATGGGGACAGAAAAATCACTAATGGATTAATCTGTCCCCATACAGTATCATGTTATCAGTTATCATGTTATTATTATTATTATTATAGTGCTCCATATAGTATAATAGACCGCCAGTCATCCATGTAGTACAATTCACTTCCTATAGTATAATGCACCCCATAGTTCTTCATATAGTATAATGTATTCCCCATAATCTTCGATACAGTATAATGCAGCCCACATATAACATAATGCAGCCACCCCATAGAGCATAATGCAGCCACCCCACAGAGTATAATGCAGCCCTGCCATACAATATAATGTAACCCCCGTAGAATATAATGCAGCCCCCCTCTTATAGTATAATGCAGCCACCCCTTAGAGCATAATGTAGCCACCCCACAGAATACAATGTAACCCCGCATAGAATATAATGCAGCCCCCCTCATATAGTATAATGCAGCCCCTCCATAGAATATATGGCAGCCCCTTATATAGTGTAATGTAGCCCCTCCATAGAATACAATGTAGCCCTCCTCATATAGTATAATGCAGCCCCAATAGAATATAATGTAGCCTCCTCATGAAGTATAATAAAGCGCCCCTACAATATAATCTAGCCCCCCATAAAATATAATGCAGCCTCCCGTAGAATACAATGTAGCCTCCTCATATAGTATAATGTAGCCCCTTCATAGAATGATGCGATCACCACCATAGAATATAGTAAAGATAATACAGCCCCCCCATAGAATATAATGTAGCCCCGAATAGAATATAATACAGCCCACCTCCCCATAGAATATAATGTAGCCCCCCATATTATATAACACAGCCTCCCCCATAGAATATAATGTATAATGTACCCCCCATGGTATATAACACAGCCTCATAGTATATAACACAGCTCTACATGGTATATAGCGCAGCCCCACATGGTATATAGCACAGCACCATGGCATACAGCACAGCCCCCCATTGGTATACAGCACAGCCCCTCATTGGTATACAGCACGGCCCACATGGTATTAAGCACAGCCCCACATGGTATAAAGCACAGGCCCACATGGTACACAGCACAGCCCCCCATTGGTATACAGCACAGCCCCCCATTGGTATACAGCACATCCCCCATTGGTATACAGCACAGCCCCCCCATTGGTATACAGCACAGCCCCATATGGTATAAAGCACAGCCCCACATGGTATAAAGCACAGCCCCACATGGTATATATCACATCATCACATGGTTTACAGCACAGCCCCCCATTGGTATACAGCACAGCCCCACATGGTATAAAGCACAGCCCCACATGGTATAAAGCACAGCATCACATGGTATGCAGCACATGGTATACAGCACAGCCCCACATGATATACAGCACAGGCCTCTTCCTCCTCTGGACCCCTCTTCCCTTCTCTTCCTCTTCCGGACCTCTCTGGCCTCCTCTTACGTCTCCAGACCCCTCTTCCCGCCTCTGGACCCCTCTGGCCTCCTCTTCCTCCTCCGGACCCCTCTTCCCTCCTCCTGACCCCTCTGGCCTCCTCTTCCTCCTCCTGACCCCTCTTCCCTCCTCTTCCTGCTCCAGACCCCTCTGGCCTCCTCTTCCTCCTCTGTACCCCTCTGGCCTCCTCTTCCTCTTCCCTCCTCATCCACCTCCAGACCCCTCTGGCCTCCTCTTCCTCCTCTGGACCCCTCTGGCCTCCTCTTCCTCTTCCGGACCCCTCTGGCCTCCTCCAGACCCCTCTTCCCTCCTCCTGACCCCTCTGGCCTCCTCCGGATCCCTCTTCCCTCCTCTTCCTCCTCTGGACCCCTCTGGCCTCCTCTTCCTTGTCCGGACCCCTCTGGCCTCCTCCGGACCCCTCTTCCCTCCTCTTCCTGCTCCAGACACCTCTGGCCTCCTCTTCCTCCTCTGGACCCCTCTGGCCTCCTCTGGACCCCTCTGGCCTCCTCTTCCTCTTCCCACCTCTTGACCCCTCTGGCCTCCTCTTCCTCCTCTGGACCCCTCTGGCCTCCTCTTCCTCCTCCAGACCCCTCTGGCTTCCTCTTCCTCCTCTGGCCTCCTCTTCCTCCTCTGGACCCCACTGGCCTCCTCTTCCTCCTCTGGACCCTTCTGGCCTCCTCTTCCTCCTCTGGACCCCTCTGGCTGCCTCTTCCTCCTCTGGCCTCCTCTTCCTCCTCCGGACCCCTCTGGCCTCCTCTTCCTCCTCTGGACCCCTCTGGCCTCCTCTTCCTCCTCCGGACCCCTCTGGCCTCCTCCAGACCCCTCTTCCCTCCTCCTGACCCCTCTGGCCTCCTCTTCCTCCTCCGGACCCCTCTTCCCTCCCTTCCTGCTCCAGACCCCTCTGGCCTCCTCTTCCTCCTCTGGCCTCCTCTTCCTGCTCCAGACCCCTCTGGCCTCCTCTTCCTCCTCTGGCCTCCTCTTCCTCTTCCCTCCTCTTCCAGACCCCTTTGGCCTCCTCTGGACCCCTCTGGCCTCCTCTTCCTCTTCTCTCCTCTTCCTCCTCCAGACCCCTCTGGCCTCCTCTTCCTCCTCTGGACCCCTCGGGCCTCCTCTTCCTCTTCTGGACCCCTCTGGCCTCCTCTTCCTCCTCCGGACCCCTCTGGCCTCCTCTTCCTCCTCCGGACCCCTCTGGCCTCCTCTTTCTCCTCCAGACCCCTGTTGTGAGTTCATTTTCCCCTTCACTACTGAGGCCCGAGGAACTCCCTCTTCTGGTAAAGAAAGGTAGTGAGCCTGATTATCAAACACCTGAGTCTGATGATGATGACTGGCTGAGTGGAGTTACTGACTGGATATAAGGCTGCCGACGCCCTTCTGCCCTGCGGGTGATTTCTCTGTGGGATCCTTGGAGACAAGTCTGAATTCCTGCTCCTCTAAAGCTAAGTTTTCTGCTCGGCCTTTTGCATTTGTGCTTAGACTTTGTTTTGCTTTGTTTTTCTGGATTTCTGCCATTCCCTGCTGGGGTGTGCTGAATTCCTTTAGCTCTGTCTTCTGAAAATACCTGAGTGCTGATTTAGTTTTTGAAGCCTAGCTGCTTCAGGGTCTTTTTCATATCAGCTTGTTGGCTTATGTCTTTGATAGGGTTTTGGCAGATTGCAGACAGCAACCTTCCTTTCCTGTTCTGTTTAGCTAGCTTGGGCCCCATCATTTGCTCAGCCTATCTTTCTATCTGTGTGAGTGATTTTTCATCTTGCTTCACCGTCATTATATGTTGGGGGCTGCCTTTTACTTTGGGGTCTGCTCTGGGGCAGTTTAGATTTCCTTTTCTGTCTTTAGGCTATTTAGCGCTCCGGCTGTGATCGAGGGGTCTAGGGCATCGTAGGAACCCCCCACGGCTACTGCTAGTTGTGCTGATAGGTTCAGGGGTCTGCAATCTGATAGTTGCCAACTTCTCTGGTTTTCTGGACGTAGCTTCTATTTTTGTGTCTGCCTCCTACGGTGACTCAATCATAACAGACCCCTTTTCCCTCCTCTTCCTCCTCCGGACCCCTCTGGCCTCTACCCTGGAGACTTTGTTTCCCCTCCTCTCCAGGGACACAGACCACCCGTCACCCACTCACTCTAGACTCTACTCACCGGACCAGAGCAGAGTAGGGGCGGGAGCAGCAGCAGGGAGAGCGGAGCTCAGCGGCGTCCTCTTCTCTCACACGCTGGCTGCTATGCTATTAGTCAGCCAGCTACAGAGCTGGAAAGCAGAGCGCGGGGCGTTTCACCTCCCATCAAGAACAGCGCTGACGTCACGTGGCAAGGTCCTGGGGCTGGGTGAGTCTTCAGAGAGACCCAGAGCCAGCAAGGGGGTCGCCCGATGCCGCGTCAGCGCCTCAGACGGGGGTATGCTGAGCCCGCGCCGCCTCACGCTATGGTATGTGCACGCGCGCGTCCCTTCAAATCATGGGACACGCTTTTAAAGGGCCCACGCACTTAAAGGGGCAGCATTTTTAAAGGGCCCCCAGCGACCCTCGGGGCCCACCGTGCATTTACTCGGTACCTCGCCAGGCCAGACCGAGCCTGGACGCCTTCCATACCGGGGCTCTGACCGTGTTGCAAAGAGCTCTCTCCAGCTCCTTCCTCCACCAGGGATGGTTGGAAGTGAACACTATCACCAACACTGATTGCAACATCTGTGACTCTTTTATAGCAGAGCCAGCAATCACACCTGCATTACAATCATGTGCACTAAACTAAAGAAACAGAGTGCAATGATGCTCACCACCACCGGGGGCAAACTTAGAACAAAGGACACCAGTGCAATAGGGCAAAAACCACGCTTAAGCACGCAGCTTAAAGAAAAAAAAGGTTACAAATGCTTTTACCTGTCATCATCCAACCTGGATGACACACAGTATGTATTTGACTGTAATACAGCAAGCAGATATACGGTACTGTATCAGAAGTGTACAGCTGGATACGTTTATTGTGTAACTAATAATCTCTGTATATGTATTTACAGAGTGTCACACACACACGCTGACTCTGTATAGATGTGACTGTAATGCGAACAGCAGATATACAATACTGTTTGAGAATCAGACAGCTCAATGCGGTGTAAGTCTGGAAAAAAGGAAAATCTGTTTTTTTTCCCCAGAAAAACACACAGATAGCTTGTATTTGTTCATGATACCAGCCGGTACATGGTAGTGTGTGAGGAGCGTACACCGCTATACGGTGTCTGTGTGGAAAATTGTAAATCTCAGGCTATGTTTATTTGGAGTGACACACGCTGTCTCTGTATAGTTTGGACCGTGATCAAACAGCAGATATACTAAACTGTTTGAAAAGCCGACAGCTCTATATGGTGTAGGTCTGGAAAAATGGAAAATCTCCTTGGCTTGTTTTTCCAGAGTCACACACAGATAGCTTCACTGTTTGAAAAGTTGGCGATTTTATAATTTGACCGACCCGTTTCACTCAACTCTACTTCCTGCCTTCAGCGGTCACATGATACCGCTCATTACATTCATGAATATGCGCATATTCATGAGTTTAATGAGCGGTACCACGTGACCGCTGAATGCAGGAAGCAGACGGCAGAGGAAGAAGCGGGGGGCTGCAGAGAAGTGCCAGGAGAGGTAAGTATGGTCTTTGACACCCCCGCTCCCACTCTCCCGCCCAGGGCCAGCGTCAGCACCCGGCGCACCCGGGCAAGTGCCGGGGCCCTGACGAGACAGGAGGGCCCACTCAGGTGGTCTGGGTTACCCGCCGGCCGCCGCCACACCCCCCATGTACTGACCCCATCCTGTGCCCTCCGTGAGGGACCCACGCAGCCCCTTACAGCTGAGCCAGCAATGATCATCGCTTCCTTCGGCTATAATCTTGTGTGCAGCGCTGACACAGGACCTGTGATGAGGTCACAGGAGGGGAGGAGTCAGGTGTCACATGATCTGGGTGGCTGCAGGACTCTGCTGTGCTGGTCGCTCGTCATTATGGTGCTGCCAGTCTGGATGAGGTAAAGTTTATGTGTGGGACAGTGGGGTCAGGAGGGGTTTACAAGGTGGATGTAGCAGAGCCGTGTGTCTATGAGGTGTATGGAGCGGAGCCGTGTGTGTACGAGGTGCATGGAGCAGAGCCGTGTGTGTACGAGGTGTACGGAGCGGAGCCGCATGTGTACGAGGTGTACGGAGCAAAGCCATGTGTGTACGAGGTGTATGGAGCGAAGCCATGTGTGTACGAGGTGTATGGAGCGGAGCCATGTGTGTACGAGGTGTGCGGAGCGGAGCGTGTGTGTACAAGGTGTACGGAGCAGAGCCATGTGTGTATGAGGTGTGCGGAGCCGCATGTGTACTTGGTGTACGGAGTGGAGCCGTGTGTGTACGAGGTGTACAAAACGGAGCCCTGTGTGTATGGAGCTGAGCCGTGTGTTTATGGAGCGGAGATGGGGGTGTACGGAGTGAAGCCACGTGTGTACAAGGAGTACGGAGTGGAGCCGTGTGTGCGAGGCATACAAAGCGGAGCCGTGCATGTACGAGGTGTATGGTGGGAAGCAATTATACCTCCCAAGTCCCAACTGTCCCGGATCCAGCGAGACATTCCCGATTTCGAGAGAGAGACTGCCCCTGCCGGGAGCTTACTTTTCCCTCGGACACAGGAGTACACGGTGGAGCCCCAAGAAGCAATTTAAAACTCGCACGTAACGTTCTACCGGAAGTGACGTGCCGGAAGTTGACCAGAAATGATGTAATTTTGGGAGGATATTGTGACTGAACCATGGAGGCACTTCAGGGAATGCTTCAGATCCATCACCGTGTCCTCCTCTGACAGAGCGGACAGCGGGATCGCCTTGGAATTGGGGATGTTGGCTATGTGAGTGGATCATGATGTGTCCTGCACCCGGAGGCTCAGGTGGGCACTACAATAGGAGCTGGGCTGCTATGGTATCTTTATAGAATTTTTCTTTCTCTGTTTCTTTCTCTCTCTCTGTTCTTTCTCTTTAATCTTTTTTTTTTCTCTCTCTCTGTTCTCTTTTTTTCTCCTTTCTTTCTTTCTTTCTTTCTTTCTTTCTTTCTCTCTGTTCTTTCTCTCTCTCTGTCCTCTCTTTCTTTCTCTCTATCTATTCTCTTCCTTTCTTTCTCTCTGTTCTTTCCCCTCTTTCTTTTTCTCTCTACCTCTCTGTTCTTTCTTTCCCCTCCTTCAATTTCTCTCTCTCTCCCTGTTCTTTTTTCTGTCCACTCTTTTTCTCTCTCTGTTCTTTTTTTCTCCATTCTTTCTTTCAGCTTTTTTCTCTCTCCCTCTCTGTTCTTTTTTCCCCTCTTTTTTCTTTCTTTCTTTCTTTCTTTCTTTCTTTCTTTCCTTCTTTCTTTCTCTCTGTTCTTTTTTTCTGTCTGCTCTTTCTTTCTCTCTGTGTTTTCTTTCTTTTTTCTTTCTCTCTGTTCCTTCTTTCCCCTCTTTCTTTCTCTCTGTTCTTTCTTTCCCCTCTTTCTTTCTCTCTCTGTTCTTTCTTTCTTTACCCTCTTTCTTTCTCTCTGTTATTTTCTTTCTCTTTCTCTCTCTGCTCCTTTCTTTCTCTCTGTTCTTTATGTCCCCTCTTTCTTTCTTTCTCTCTGTTCTTTCTCTCTGTTCTTTCTTTCTCTCTGTTTTTCTCTCGCTGTTCTTCCTTTCTTTCTCTCTTTTCTTTCTTTCTCTGTTCTTTATTTCCCCTTTCTTTCTCTCTGCTCTTTCTTTCTCTTTCTGTTCTCTCTCTCTGTTCTTTCTCTCTCTTCTTTCTTTCATGCGTACACTACTAATCAGTAGCCTCC
Source organism: Dendrobates tinctorius (assembly GCF_039654945.1). Lineage (NCBI taxonomy): Eukaryota > Metazoa > Chordata > Amphibia > Anura > Dendrobatidae > Dendrobates > Dendrobates tinctorius. The sequence goes on along the minus strand of NW_027361761.1, from coordinate 18,784,214 downwards.
TTCACATGAACGTGTTTTGCCACAGAGCGAGTGTCCGTGTGGATCACATGCATGTCTGTGTGATCCACACGGAGACAAGTCCGTTTTTGGCCGTCACCACGGATGTCACACGGCATGAATTGTGGTATGTGTTAAGGCGGGGGCACTGAGACTCTTTTGCCCAGGACCCTCAATAACCTGGAGCCGGCCCTGCTCCCGCCCACCCCCTATATATATGACTTGCATATAAGCCAATAGGGGGACTTTCATCCTAAAAAAATGGGCTGAAAATCTCGGCTTATACACAAGTATATACGGTATACTGTTTCTACTCTGTGGAAATTGATCCCACTTTAGTGGTTTGTGACAATTATATTTTGAAATGTGGAAACTCGAAGTTGGGTCTCCATCTTGTGGGTTGCCTGTAGTGGAAGGTGTGTACAGGCCTGTTATACTGTTTCCACTGTGTTGCATGAGGTATCAGTGCTCCCAGCAAAGAAGGCTTAGACCACTCCCTTATCCACCAGGTTTTCATTGAAACTTAAATTCAAAGCTGTTAATGCTGGCCGAGACCCTCATACATATCCCATGGCTGACTGCTTCTGTGACATTATAAAATGTTCTACTGTGGGTCAGTTGATCTGTCAACTACCTATTTTACTTTCTTTACATGTTTCTACCAACAGTACGCTATGAAACTGATGTTTTTGCCATCTGGGTGTGGGTGGGGAAAAAAAATAATGGAGCTGTTGCATGAGGTATCATGGCTCACATCAAAGAAGGCTTACACCACTCTCTTAAACACCTGGTTTTCATTGAAACTACAATTTAAAGCTGTAAATGCTGGCCCAGACCATGATACCTCATGAATGACACATTGCTGACTGCTGCTGTGCCATTAGCAAATTTCTACTGTGGGTTAATTTATGCTAGAGTTGAGCGAAACGGGTAAGTCAAATTAAAAAATCGCTGACTGTCGCTAAAGTCGGGTTTAATGAAACGAAACCCGACCATAACGTGAGGTTGGCCATGAGGTCGCCGACCCACGCGCCAAAGTCGCGTTTCAAATGTTTCCAGCGCCTTTTTTCAGCCAATGATGGAGGACACACACTGTGGGCAACGCGATGACATGGGCAGCGGCCACCACCATCATAGAGAAGGGCATTGAATTGATTGGCTGGCTTTGTGTGGTGTCACAGGGGCTATAAAAGTCGGTAACTGCCATCTTACTTCTGCTGATCTTAGAACAGGGAGAGGTGCTGCTGCTGATTCTGAATAGGGAGAGGGTTAGGCAGGGAAAAAGAAAAAAAATAGCTTCTGCTGCTAGCGCTTTTCACTGTACAGTTAGTGTGCAGTGAAAGTGGAGGATTTTAGTTGTGTGCAGCAGCGCTGGTGGTGATTAGGCTGCCTTTTAAGGCTACCTGTTAGCTGCATTGCTGTGTGCACACTGCTGTTCAAACTGCTTTTTTCAAAGCACTCCAACTTTTATTATTTTGTTCTGCTCAGTTACCGAGCGTTCATTTTTTCACACACCATATAATGGTGTACGCTCCTCACACTACCGTGTACCGGCTGGTATCACGGACAAATACAAGCTATCTGTGTGTTTTTCTGGAAAAAAAAAACGAGATTTTCCATTTTTCCAGACCTACACCGTATAGAGCTGTCGATTTTTCAAACAGTTTAGTATATATGCTGTTTGATCACGGTCCAAACTATACAGAGACAGCGTGCGTCACTCCGTATAAACATAGCCTGAGATTTAAAATTTTTCATACAGACACCGTATAGCTGTGTACGCTCCTCACACACTACCGTGTACCAGCTGGTATCACGGACAAATACAAGCTATCTGTGTGTTTTTCTGGAAAAAAAACCGAGGGGATTTTCGATTTTTCCAGACCTACACCGTATAGAGCTGTCGGCTTTTCAAACAGTTTAGTATATCTGCTGTTTGATCACGGTCCAAACTATATAGAGACAGCATGTGTCACTCCATATAAACATAGCCTGAGATTTACAATTTTCCATACAGACACCGTATAGCGGTGTACGCTCCTCACACACTACCGCATACCGGCTGGTATCACGGACAAATAGAAGCTATCTGTGTGTTTTCCTGGAAAAAGAAACCGAGGAGATTTTACATTTTTCCAGACCTACACCGTATAGAGCTGTTTGCTTTTCAAACAGTGAAGCTATCTGTGACTTTTTCTGGAAAAACATACTGAGGAGATTTTTCATTTTTCCAGACCTACACCGTATTGAGCTGTCCGATTCTCAAACAGTGTTGTATATCTGCTGTTTGCATTACAGTCACATCTATACAGAGTCAGCATGTGTGTGACACTCTGCAAATACATATACGGAGATTGTTAGTTACACAAAAAACGTATCGAGCTGTACAATTCTGATACAGTACCGTATATCTGCTTGTTGTATCACGGTCAAATACAAACTGGGAGAGCATCTGTGACTAACAAAAAATATGCATAGATTTAATTTTTCTGATACACCTTACACAGCTGGACACTCCTCATACAGTACCATGTCTCTGCTGGTATTTTGGGTACATTTTTCCAAACATGAGGAAGTATGGTGGAAGAGGCCGCGGACGTGGGCAGGGGGGCGCGGCTGGTACTGGTGGTGGTGGTGCATCGGCTAGTTCTAGCAAAACCACAATAGCAGCTAAGGCAGGAGATGTTGAGCCTGCATCATCATCTGGCCCAAGAAGGCCTGTAAGGTTGCCTTTTCTTGGAGTAGGAAAACCGCTTTTAAAGCCGGAGCATCAGGAACAGATTTTGGCGTTTATTGCCGAAACAGCCACCAGCTCTATTGCCTCCTCTTCTGAACGTTCCAAACCTGCAAGCATGGAGTCGTCGGTGCAGGGTTCTGGTCAGGAAAAACACCTCTTTCCTTGTGTCCTTCATCCCCACCAAAAGTGAAGGATGTGGCAGCCGACACTTCAGATTACTCTATGGAGCTCTTTTCACATACCATGCTTGGGTTATCCAGTCAAATCCTGAATTCCCCATTCCAAGATGAATCTGACATGGAGTGCACTGATGCACAGCCACTGCTAGATGATTCTGCTGGTACATTGACCCAGAGCACTACATTGCCCTCGCAGTCTAATGAGCCAGAATCTGACACAGATGAAACTCAGGTGCCCCTTCCCGCATACTATACCACCTTACACGGTGACACAGAGGAAGGTGCAGATGAAATTGAAGAGGAGGTGATGGATGACCCAGTTGTTGACCCGGATTAGCATCCATTGGGGGAGGAGGGTGGTGCTGGCAATAGCTCAGATAAGGAGAAGGATCCGCAGCAGGCATTGACATCGCAGCAGCCGTTATCTGGCAGGCCAGTAGCTGTCCAAAAACGTGGAACAAAAAATAAGAGTTGCAGGACAGCTTGGCCAGACGGTCAAGTTAGCACAGCGTGCAAGGCCAGAAAATGTCTACCATAGTAGGAAGAGTGCAGTGTGGCACTTCTTTGTCCAAAATCCTACTGATGAGGCAAAGGTTACCTGTAAGAAGTGCGGACCTTTAGCCAAGGTAAGCAACTCAGAAATTTGAATACCAGTTGCATGCTTAGACATTTAACCAACATGCACTTGCAAGCGTGGACGGACCACAAAACGTCAGGTAGCACATGTGCACCTGCTCCGACTGAAAGTAGCCAGCAACGCTCCATCACTTCCCCCACTGTAACACCACTGCCACCGTTAAGCACACCACCAGCACTAAATGATGAGGTGTCTTCGCAAGGCCAAAGCACTCAGGGAGTCACAATGGTTTTGCAACACAACACTGAATCTAGGCCATCACCACCAATACCATCACCAACCCCCTCTCACTCCGTCCGGTCCACCGCTAGTTCCCCCATATGCAGCTCTCCAGTACAGCTCACCCTACCAGACACTCTGAGCAGGAAAAGAAAGTACTCATCCTCTCATCCACGTACACTTGTGTTTAAACGCCTACATTGCCAAACTAATCTCGTTAGAGATGATGCCCTACCATTTGATTGAAAGCGAAGTTTCCCGTGAGCTCATGGCCTATGCTGTCCCATGCTATGACCTACCCAGTTGGCACTTCTTTTCTCGAAAAGCCATCCCAGCCCTCCACCTGCATGTGAAAGACCGCATTGTCCATGCACTCAAGCAATCAGTGAGTGGAAAGGTGCACCTCACAACAGATGCATGGTCCAGTAGGCATGGCCAGGGCCGTTACGTGTCCATCACTGCGCACCGGGTTAATGTGGTGGATGCAGGCTCCACAGGGCACAGAAAACAGTTGCCTGTAGGCTTTCGACCCTCCTCCTCTATAAGCGAAAGCTTGTCCAGAGTGCAGTTGCACGAGCACTCCATCTGCAGCTGTCAGTGTTGCACACGAGGTGTCCCACTATCGAACAGCTAGTGGTAAGCATCAGCAGGCTGTGTTAAGGATGATGTCTTTGGGCGACAACAGACACACCGCGGAGGTACTGGCCGACTACTTGCAGCCACAATCTGAATCAGGGCTGGGCCGTCTATATTTTGAGCCAGGCAAGGTAGTCAGTGATAACGGCCGTAATTTTATGGCAACCATAGGCCTTGCAAAACTCACACACATACTTTGCCTGGCTCACACTTTGAACCTGGTGGTGCAGTGCTTCCTTAATAATTATCTGGAGTTAACATCCCTGCTCCATAAGGTGCGAAGACTGTGCTCGCACATCCGTCGCTCGGCCTTACACTCCAGTCGCATGCAGAAGCTGCAGTGATTGCTCCACCTCCCCAAGCACCAACTAATTATAGACATTGCAACAAGGTGGAACTCCACCCTGCAATGTTTGATGCACATTAAGGAAAAGGCGTCTGCAGCGGTGGAACAACAGGAGGAGGAGGAGGGAAGCCTTGTTGACAGTCAGCCATTATCTGGTCAGGGAACTGTCCAGGACGAGGTGGAGGAAGAAGAGGAGGAGGATGAGGGGGATGATTATTTTGGGCAGGAGGATGCTTCTCAGGGGGCAAGAGAAAATGTTGGCATTCCAAGGTCAGGTACAGGGTTTGTGTGTGACTGTAGGGATGTGGATTTTCCAGAAAGTGCTCCTCCACCCAGCAGTGGCAGTGCATTATTGACACCTGGAACATTGGCCCACATGTGCGATTATGCCTTGCGGATCCTAAAAAGGGACCCCCGCATTGCCAAAATGATGAAGGATGACGACTACTGGCTGGCCAGCATCCTCGATCAACGCTACAAAGGTAAATTACACAACATCATGCCACAGGAGAACCTAGAGATAATATTGGCTAACAAACAAGCAACTCTGGTAAACCGTTTGTTTGAGACTTTCCCAGCACTCAGCAGCGGTGCTGTTTCTCCCACGAGCCGTAGTGGGCACAATGGTAGAGATGTTCGTGGTGCACACAGCCGAAGTGACGTTGGAGACAGGGGTTTCATGACCATATTGTGGACTGACTTCTCAAGTACCGCTCACACGACTGCTAATACTGCATCGATTAAAAGTGACAGGAGACAGCAGCTGTCAACTATAGTTACAAACTACTTATCCTCCCATATCGATGTTCTCCCTCACAGGTCATTCCCCTTTGACTATTGGACCTCTAAACTGGACACCTGGCCTGAATTGGCACAATATGCCTTACAGGAGCTCGCTTGCCCTGCTGCTAGTGTGTTATCTGAAAGAGTCTTCAGTGCTGCTGGATCAATCCTGACAGAAAAAAGGACCTGTCTGTTGACCCAAAATGTTGATGATCTAGCCTTCATTAAAATGAACCATGCATGGTTCATTTCTGCAAACAATCGACTTTCCGTCTGTACTTGTATCCATATAGTTTGCAGCAGTGGAGAGTCTGGACTGGCTTACTGAAATTGAAATATATACGAAGATTTAAAAGCACCACAACACTGTATACTGGTGTACGCCTTGAATACCTTTCCCTTTTTCTACTTTTTAAATTCTGGTGTAATACATACTGAGCCTGTGAGAGTCTGTGTCTGAATCCGGAAGTGTAGATGGAAATTTACAATTACCCATAGACTGGATACACCTGGTATGTGCTGATACAGTACCTTTGTTCAAAATGTTTTATTAAGGTATCATCTATAGTGAATGAGCGTGTGTGGTTTCCGCCTTCTATATAGAGGGTGAATCGGAGATGCCAATTTTTACTCTATACTCGATACAGCTTGTATTGTGTTATACAGTACCTTTGGTCGACATTTAGTGTTACGGTCACATCCATACTGAGTAAGCGTCTGAGAGTGACTACGGGACTATGTATACGGAGATTTTAATTGTACCCTATAATATATATACTTGCTATCTTGTTATCCAGTACCTCTTTAGCAACATTTTTTATTATGGTCAAACCCAGACTGAGTGAGCGTGTGAGGGTGAATCCGGAAATATATACGGAGATTTCAAATTTGGCCAACACTGATTACAGCAGTACGCTTCTGATACAGTAACCTTTTTTGCTATGTATATTCAGGTGTAATCCATAATGAGCCTGTGAACGTCTGTCTGTTACTCCGGAAATATATTTGGAGATTTAAGATTACCCCAACACTGTATACAGCTGTACGCTTGTGTTGAATTACCCATTTACAGCTTTTCATATTCTTGTGTAATCCATACTGGGCCTGAGAGCGTTTGTGTCTGCCTCCTGAAATATATACGGAGATTCAGAATGTTTGCACTATACTATATATACCTTGTATCTGGTGATACGGAACCCTTTTTCAGCTTTTTATTTTATTGTGTAATCCATACTGAGCCTGTGAGCATCTGTGTATGACTCATGAAATATAGACAGAGATTTACTGTTATCCCTAGACAGTGTAGAGCTGTACGCTTCTGATACAGTACCATATATATGCTGGTATTTTGGGTCCATTTTTCAAAACATGAGGAAGTATGGTGGAAGAGGACGTGGACGTGGGCATGGGGGGCCACCTGTTAGTGATGTTGGTTGTGGTGCATCTGCTAGTGCCAAAAACACGAAAGCAGCTAGGGCAGGAGGTGTTGAGCCTGCGTCATGGTGTAGCTTTGGAAGGCCTGTAAGGCTCCCTTTACTGGGAGAAGGTAGACTGCTTTAAAAGCCGGAGCATCAGGAACTGGTGTTGCCTTACATTGCTGAAACAGCCTCCAGCTTTATCGCCTACTCTTCTGAAGTTTAAAAAAATCCAAGCACTGAGTCGTCAGTGCAGGCTTCTCATCAGGAGCAACCCCTTTCCTTGTGTCCTTCACCCACATCAAAAGTGAGGGATGCGGCAGCACACACTTTAGATAACTCCATGGAGCTCTTTTCACATACCATTCCTCGGTTCATTACAAATGGGGCCCATCATATACTGGAGCATTCCAAATGGGGGACATCAGACACTGGAGCAGCATTTACAGGGCCCATTATAGACTGGAGAATTAGAAATGGAGCCCATTATATATGGAACATTATTAGGGCCCATCATACACTGGAACATCATCCATGAGGCCCATCATATACTGGAGCATTCCAAATGGGGGACATCAGACACTGGAGCAGCATTTACAGGGCCCATTATACACTGGAGAATTAGAAATGGAGCCCATTATATATGGAGCATTATTAGGGCCCATCAAACACTGGAGCCCTAACCCTAGCCCAAGCCCTAACCCTAATGGGAAAATGGAAATAAATACATTTTCTTTTAATTTTATTATTTTTCCCTAACTAAGGTGGTGATAACGGGGGGTTTGATTTACTATTTATGGCGGTTTTTATTTTTGGCAGCTGTCGCACGCTAAAAGACGCTTTTTATTGTAAAAATAGTTTTTACATCACCACATATTGAGAGCTATAATTGCTCCATATTTTGACCTAACGAGTCATGTGAGGTCTTATTTTTTGTGGGACGAGTTGACGTTTTTATTGGTATCATATTCGGGCACGAGACATCTTTTGATCGCTTTTTATTCCGATTTTTGGGACACAGAATGAACAAAAACCAGCGTTTCATGAATTTCTTTTGGTGGGTGCGTTTACACCGTTCCGCCTAGGGTAAAATTGATAAAGTGCTTTTATTTTTCGGGTCAGTACGGTTACAACGATACCTCATTTAGGTCGTTTTTTTATGTTTGGTCGGTTTTATGCAATGAAAACAATTTTATATAAAAAATAATTATTTTTGCATTGCTTTATTCTGCGAGCTATAACTTTTTTATTTTTTTGCTGATGATGCTGTATTGCGGCTCGTGTTTTGCAGGACAAGATGACGTTTTCAGCGGTACCATGTATATTTATATGCGTCTTTTTGATCACGCGTTATTGCACTTTTTGTTCGGCGGTATGATAATAAATCATTATTGTTTGCTTTGTTTTTTATTTTTATTTTTTAAGAGGTTCGCTAAAGGGGTTAACTAATGGGACAGTTTTATAGGGCGGGTCGTTACGGATGCGGCAATACCAAATATGTGTACTTTTATTGTTTGTTTGTTTTTTTATTTCCAAAAAATGAATTTATTAGGGAATATTTTTTTTTTTTTTAATTTATTTAGCGATTTTTAAAAAATTATTTTTACAATTTTTTTTAACTTTATTACATTGTCCCAGGGGGGACATAACTGTCCTGTGACAGATGGCTGATCTGTCACAGGCACTGCACAAGGCTTCCTCGTGCCTGAGCTTTGCAGGCACTGAGGAAGCCAGCTCCCTGCAGGCCCCCGAAGGTCCCCATCGCCATCTTGGATCCGGGGACCTGCAGGGATAGAGCCCCCCGCAGCAGCGCTGCACATTGCGCTGCTGTGGGGGGCTCAGGGAAGCACGGAGGGAGCCCCCTCCCTGCTGATGCTTCCCTTTAACCCCCGGTACACCGCGATTGTGTTTGATCGTGGTGTGCAAGGGGTTAACGTGTCGGGGGTGGTCCGTGACCATCCCTGACACATTGTGCCGGGTCTCAGCTGTGATAATCAGCTGACACCCTGCTGCGATCAGCGGCGCTCACCACGTGGGCGCCGCTGATCGCTATGACGTAATATTCCGCCCATGGGAATTAGGTCCAGGGTCACTTGGACGGAATATTACGTCCATTGTAGGTAAGGTGTTAACAGTTTCAAAACACAAGTCATAAGTAACAGCGTTATCAATACAACAATTAAAGCAAAATAAGACGAAGTAAGATGAAATAAGACGACCCTGCTCTTGAGAGCTTACAATCTACAATGAGGTGAGGGAGATACTGTGATGGTTCCCAAGGGTGAACCCACTGGACCGCGGCAAGCGAACCTCCCCTGGGCGAGCGGACCAGGTGGACCACCCCCTATACAGGGAACGTTAGGGACAGGCCCAGGGGAAACTACTCACCACGGCAGCTGGTACCCGAGGACGGAGGGGCACAACAGGAGATGCAGCGGGCAGGCAGAAGAATGAGCTGGACCGGAACCGGCAGGACTGGAAGCCAGGAACGGAGGCTGAAGGATACAGGCAGGCAAGGCAGGAACGGCAAGACACGGGTCAGACGCAGGCACAGGCTGGACACGGACACGAGATGGCGGGCACTGGGAGGAACACAAGGACCAGGTTAAACAGGGTGCACGAGGAAAGGGAAGGAGCAGCAGGAAATGGCAGGCAGGCTGGGGCCAGAGTCACAGTAAGAGACAAGTGACGATCAGGCGGTGATCTGGAGGAAGAGGCTGCCTCTTATAGAGACAGGAGTTCCGGGTCAGGTCAGCAGGGTCAGGAAGGCGGAGAGAAGGCCTGGCTTGGCCTGTACTGGGATCTGGAGTGCAAGGCGCGCATGTGCCCCGGGCAGAACGCCGGGACAGAGCGCGGGGCAGAGGACAGGAGTGCAGGCGAGCGCGCGCCCGCCGCGGGAGCGCGCCGGAGGCGGCGGGCGCTCCCGGAGGCCACGGGCGACGCGGGATCTGACAGAGAGACGCCAGCAAGAGCCGAGCACGAGGCGGGGGCGGTGAGCATGGAGCCGGCGGAGACGGTAAGCGTGACAGTACCCCCCCTTTTACGCCCCCTCTTCCCACGGCCGGAAAGAAACTTAGCTAAAATCTGGGGGGCTTGAATGTTCTCCCGGGGTTCCCAGGATCTCTCCTGAGGGCCAAAACCTTTCCAGTCAATTAAAAAGAAAGTTTTACCTCTAGATCGTTTCATAGCAAGAATTTCCTTAACCTCAAAGACATCCTGTGCGGACACGGGCACGGGAGTGCTGCCAGTAGAAGCATGAAACTGGTTGAGTATGACCGGTTTTAAGAGGGAAACGTGAAATGAGTTAGGAATCCGCAGTGAAGCGGGGAGTTTTAGCTTGTAGGCAACGTCATTGATACGGGCTAGAACCTCAAAGGGACCGATGTAGCGGGGACCTAGTTTGTAGGAGGGAATTTTGAGATGAACAAATTTTGAGGATAGCCAAACTTTATCCCCAGGGTGGTACAGCGGAGAATCCAGGCGTTTCTTATCGGCGTGCCTCATGAATAGAGTTGAGCGATACCGTCCGATACTTCAAAGTATCGTATCGGATGGTATCGGCCGATCTTTAAAAAAAGTATCGGTATCGCCGATTCCGATACCGGAAGTCCCATTCAAGTCTATGGGACTTCCGGTATCGGAATAAGAAAAACCCTTTCCTGCCAGTGTACAGCCTCTCTGGGGTCTGTACGGGCCTTTCGGGGGGCTGTGCCGGCCTGCCAGGGGGTCTGTGCAGGCTCCGGTGGTCTGTGCCGGCCTGCCGGTGGTCTGTGCAGGCTCCGGGGGGCTGTGCCGGCCTGCCGGGGGGCTGTGCCGGCCTGCCGGGGGGCTGTGCAGGCTCCGGGGGTCTGTGCAGGCATCGTCCGATGGGACTACAAGTCCCATCGGGCGATGCCTGCTACCATGACAGTGATTGACACATTAGCCAATGATGGGACAGTAGTAGTCCCATCATCCGGCTAATGTGTTAAATGTTAAAAAAAAAATAAAAAATAAAAAAATACTACATACATACTACATGCATGCTACATACATACTACATGCTACATACATACTACATATATACTACATACATACTACATACATGCTACATGCATACTACATGCATGCTACATACATACTACATGCTACATACATACTACATGCATGCTACATACATACTACATATATACTACATACATGCTACATACATACTGCATGCTACATACATACTACATACATACTACATGCATGCTACATACATACTGCATGCTACATACATACTACATACATACTACATACATACTACATGCATGCTACATACATACTACATATATACTACATGCATGCTACATACATACTACATGCTACATACATACTACATATATACTACATACATACTACATACATGCTACATACATACTGCATGCTACATACATACTACATACATACTACATACATACTACATGCATGCTACATACATACTACATATATACTACATACATGCTACATACATACTGCATGCTACATACATACTACATACATACTACATACATACTACATGCATGCTACATACATACTGCATGCTACATACATACTACATACATACTACATACATACTACATGCATGCTACATACATACTACATATATACTACATGCATGCTACATACATACTACATGCTACATACATACTACATATATACTACATACATACTACATACATGCTACATACATACTGCATGCTACATACATACTACATACATACTACATACATACTACATGCATGCTACATACATACTACATGCATGCTACATACATACTACATGCATGCTACATGCATGCTACATACATACTACATGCTACATACATACCACATACATACTACATACATACTACATACTACATATATACTACATGCATGCTACATACATACTACATGCTACATACATACCACATACATACTACATACATACTACATACATACTACATGCTACATACATACTACATATATACTACATGCATGCTACATACATACTACATGCATGCTACATACATACTACATGCATGCTACATACATACTACATGCATGCTACATACATACTACATGCATGCTACATGCTACATACATACCACATACATACTACATACATACTACATGCATGCTACATACATACTACATGCTACATACATACCACATACATACTACATGCTACATACATACTACATATATACTACATACATGCTACATACATACTACATGCTACATACATACCACATACATACTACATACATGCTACATATATACTACATGCATGCTACATACATACTACATATATACTACATGCATGCTACATACATACTACATGCTACATGCATGCTACATACATACTACATACATACTACATGCTACATACATACCACATATATACTACATACATACAATACATTCATACAATACATACATAGACATACAGTACATATAACATAGAGTAACATACTTACCAATACTTGTCACATTGTTCCCCGAAGCCATTGTCTTTTCCGGAATAAATATTAACATAACAAACCACAAAAATACTCACCCACGATCCGAAGCAGTCCACGAGTGTGTCCCACGACGATCTTGGGTAGAGAACTGCAGCATCAGCTGTTGCTGCCGTTCTCTACGGGCTGCAGGAATCCAATGACGGAAGGTAGGTATCCTTCCGCACTGTATTCCTCCGCCACTTAAAAAAAAAAAAAGTCCCTAGTCTCACTTTATGCCATTGCTGTGTGGGAAATTCCCACACAGCAATGGCATAAAGTGAGACTAGGGACTTTTTTTTTTTTTTTTAAGTGGCGGAGGAATACAGTGCGGAAGGATACCTACCTTCCGTCATTGGATTCCTGCAGCCCGTAGAGAACGGCAGCATCATCTGATGCTGCCGTTCTCTACCCAAGATCGTCGTGGGACACACTCGTGGACTGCTTCGGATCATGGGTGAGTATTTTTGTGGTTTGTTATGTTAATATTTATTCCGGAAAAGACAATGGCTTCGGGGAACAATGTGACAAGTATTGGTAAGTATGTTACTCTATGTTATATGTACTGTATGTCTATGTATGTATTGTATGAATGTATTGTATGTATGTAGTATATATGTGGTATGTATGTAGCATGTAGTATGTATGTAGTATGTATGTAGCATGCATGTAGCATGTAGTATGTATGTAGCATGCATGTAGTATATATGTAGTATGTATGTAGCATGCATGTAGTATATATGTAGTATGTATGTAGTATGTATGTGGTATGTATGTAGCATGTAGTATGTATGTAGCATGTATGTAGTATATATGTAGTATGTATGTAGCATGTAGTATGTATGTAGTATGTATGTAGTATGTATGTGGTATGTATGTAGCATGTAGTATGTATGTAGCATGCATGTAGTATATATGTAGTATGTATGTAGCATGTAGTATGTATGTAGTATGTATGTGGTATGTATGTAGCATGTAGTATGTATGTAGCATGCATGTAGTATATATGTAGTATGTAGTATGTATGTAGTATGTATGTGGTATGTATGTAGCATGTAGTATGTATGTAGCATGCATGTAGCATGCATGTAGTATGTATGTAGCATGCATGTAGTATGTATGTAGCATGCATGTAGTATGTATGTAGTATGTATGTAGTATGTATGTAGCATGCAGTATGTATGTAGCATGTATGTAGTATATATGTAGTATGTATGTAGCATGCATGTAGTATGTATGTAGCATGTAGTATGTATGTAGCATGCATGTAGTATGTATGTAGTATGTATGTAGTATGTATGTAGTATATATGTAGTATGTATGTAGCATGTAGTATGTATGTAGCATGCATGTAGTATGTATGTAGTATTTTTTTTTTTTTTTTTTTTAAGATTTAACACATTAGCCGGATGATGGGACTACTACTGTCCCATCATTGGCTAATGTGTCAATCACTGTCATGGTAGCAGGCATCGCCCGATGGGACTTGTAGTCCCATCGGACGATGCTTGCACAGACCCCCGGACATCAGCACAGCCCCCCGGCAGGCCGGCACAGCCCCCCGGCAGGCCGGTACAGACCCCCACAGGGTGCACAGACCACCGGCAGGCCGGCACAGCCCCCCGGCAGGCCGGTACAGACCCCGGGCAGTCCACATAGCCCCCCGGCAGGCCGGCACAGCCCCCCGGCAGGCCGGCAGAGACCCCCGGAAGGCCCGAAATGACGGCGCATCATGATGCGCACACACCGCGCATCATGATGACGTCAGGCCGTCAATCAACTGAACTTCCGATTCCGATGCCGAATTCCGATATTGAAAAAATATCGGAAGTCGGTATCGGAATTCCGATACAGCAAGTATCGGCCGATACCCGATACTTGCGGTATCGGAATGCTCAACACTACTCATGAACCCGTCTCGTGCTCGCTTAAGTGTGGTTTTGGTCTCCTGCCAGACCCTGGAGAACTCCTCGGTCAGAAGATCGGCCGCCGGCACACCCGAGGTCGGGAGTACCGGCAGAGGTATACCAGGATGTTGACCGTAGACCGTAAAGAAAGGCGACTTGGCGAAGGATTCGCTGGTATGGTTGTTGTAAGCGAATTCGGCCCAAGGGAGCAAGCTGGACCAATTGTTCTGATGGGCGTTGGAAAAATGTCGGAGGTATGCTACGAGGATCTGGTTCATGCGTTCCACTTGACCGTTGGACTGAGGGTGATAAGCGGAGGAAAAGTCCAACGTTACTTCCATCAGCTTGCATAGAGCTCTCCAGAAACGCGAGGTAAACTGAACCCCTCTGTCCGAGACAATGTGCTTGGGGAAGCCATGAATCCGGAAGACATGAGATATAAAAATTCTCGCCAGGTCAGGAGCGGAAGGTAGACCGGGCAGAGGGATGAAGTGGGCCATCTTGGAGAAGCGGTCCACGACCACCAGAATGACCGTGTGACCTGAGGAACGAGGTAGATCCGTAATAAAATCCATCGCGATATGCTGCCACGGAGCCGAGGGAACTGGAAGTGGATGCAGAAAACCGGAGGGTGGCTGCCGTGGGACCTTGTTCTTGGCACACAATGGGCAGGAGAGGATGAAACTTCGGACATCTTGAGACAAAGAAGGCCACCAATAAAAACGAGAGATGAGGGAGAGTGTTTTCTTGAGGCCGGCATGACCCGCTAACTTGGTAGCATGACGCCAATGTAGAACTCGCCTCCTGTCATCATCTTGGACAAAAGTCTTGCCGGGGGGCAAGGAAGTCAGGTTAACAGGCGTGACTACGATGAGCTTGCTTGGCTCCACAATGTGTGAAGGCTCCTCCTCGTTGTCGGTGACCAGAAAGGATCGAGACAGGGCATCCGCTTTGAGATTCTTATCACCCGGACGGAAATGGAGCTCAAAATCGAACCGGTTAAAGAATAATGACCATCGGGCCTGCCGGGGATTAAGCCTTTGTGCTGATTGAATGTAGGCTAGATTCTTGTGGTCGGTGTAGATCTGGAGTGGGTGTACCGCTCCCTCCAGAAGATACCGCCACTCTTCCAAGGCTAGCTTAATGGCAAGCAGCTCTCTGTCCCCGATGGTATAGTTTCTCTCCGCAGGGGAGAATGTCTTGGAGAAGAAGCCGCAGGACACCAAGCGACCGGAAGGAGATCTCTGGGAGAGAACCGCACCGGCTCCGGTGGCAGAAGCGTCTACCTCTAGGGTGAATGGTTTGTTTGCCTCTGGACGATGTAGCACCGGGGCTGTGGCAAAGGCTTGCCTCAAGGTTCGGAAGGCGTTCTCGGCCTCAGGAGGCCAGTGGTGAGGATCGGCTCCCTTTCGGATCAAAGCAGAGATGGGAGCGGTCAGAGAGGAAAAGTGCGGGAAAAACTGCCGGTAATAGTTGGCGAATCCCAGGAACCGTTGGATTGCCTTAATTCCCTGAGGACGCGGCCAGTTGAGTACCGCAGACACTTTTCCTGGATCCATGCGCAAGCCACAATCGGAAATGATGTAACCCAAGAACGGCAGAGACGACTGTTCGAAGGCGCATTTCTCCAGCTTGGCATAGAGACGATGTTTTCTCAAACGAAGTAAAACTTGACGCACGTCTTTTCGGTGTGTGGACAAATACGGAGAGAACACCAGAATGTCGTCCAAGTAAACCACCACGCAGGAGTAAAGAAGATCTCGGAAAATGTCGTTGACAAATTCTTGGAACACCGTGGGAGCATTGTATAGGCCGAAGGGCATAACGAGGTATTCATAATGGCCGTCACGAGTGTTGAAGGCGGTCTTCCATTCATCACCGGAGTGGATCCGGACCAGATTGTAGGCCCCTCGAAGATCTAATTTAGTGAAGATCCGTGCACCCCGTAGACGGTCAAATAGCTCCGGAATGAGGGGCAGAGGATATTTGTTCTTGATGGTGATATCGTTGAGCCCTCTATAATCAATACAGGGATGCAGGAACCCGTCCTTCTTCTTGACAAAAAAGAACCCAGTGCCTGCAGGTGAGGAAGACTTACGAATAAAGCCTTTGGCCAAGTTTTCCTGAACGTATTCGGACATGGCCTGGGTCTCGGAGGGAGACAGCGGGTAGATCCGACCACGAGGCGGCGTAGAACCGGGGAGCAGATCGATGGGGCAGTCATATGGACGATGCGGGGGCAGGGTCTCTGCTTCCTTCTTGTCGAAGACATCCAAAAAGGCCCAGTAGGCGGAGGGTAATTCGGTTGACATCGACGTTGGACGTGGAAATTTCGGCGGCTGTACAGGGAGTAAACACTTATCTTGACAAAGTTGACCCCATCGCAGAACGTCACCAGAGCGCCAATCCAGGATAGGCTTGTGGGTCCTTAGCCAGGGGAGTCCCAGAAGGATGGCATGGGACAAAGAAGGCAGCACGTAGAATACTATCTTCTCCCGGTGTAAGGCTCCGACCTGAAGCTCCACCTCTTCGGTAACCTGAGTAACGGACTCCCGCAGGGGTTGACCGTCGACCGAAGCAATCTGCCGAGGGGTCTCCAGGTATCTGACAGGAATTCCAAGTCTCTTAACCGCCTCAAGTTGAATGAAGTTACCGGCCGCCCCAGAATCTATATAGGCCCATTCAGAAAAACATTTAAAATCCAGGTGCAAAAGGACAGATAGGGTCAAGGGTAGAGAGGAGTCAAAATTACCTAGGAAGACCTCTCTTACCTGTCCTAGGTGGAGGCGTTTCCCGGACGAGTGGGGGCAGGCACGAAGAAAGTGGGATGCACTCCCACAGTAGAAACAGAGCCCCTGTTCGACCCTCTCTCTCCGACGCTCCTCCACCGGTTTGAGGCGATCCACTTGCATGGGTTCCGGTAGCGGGAGTGTGGAAGCTGGAGTTGAGCGGACTCGAGGTGGACTCCGAGCGACCGGAGGAGCGCGAAGGGGTCTCCTGTCCCTAGCGAGCTCTCGGGAACGTTCTTGAAAGCGGAGGTCGATGCGGGTGGCCAAAGAGATTAAATCCTCCAAGGAGGTGGGGGTATCCCGACCCGCCAACTCGTCCTTGATCCGCCCTGAAAGAGCCCGCCAAAAGGCTCCCACTAAGGCCTCATTGTTCCAACCCAACTCTGAGAACAGGGTGCGAAACCGAATGGCGTACTGACCTACTGAGAGCGTGCCCTGATGAAGATTGAACAGTGCCTCGGTAGCGGAGGCAAGGCGACCGGGTTCATCAAACACCTTACGAAAGGTGTCTAGAAAAAAGGAGAGTTGGGTGACCACGGGATCGTCTCTTTCCCAGAGGGGGTTAATCCAAGCTAGAGCCTCTCCTTCTAAGTGGGACACGATGAAGGCCACCTTGGCACGGTCAGTGGGGTACTGTTGTGGCAGCAACTCAAAATGTAGCTGGCATTGATTTAAAAACCCTCTACACGTCTTGGGGTCGCCACTATATCGCGGGGGTTTAGCCAGTCTAGGGGAAGGGAGCGGAACCGCAGGCTGTGCCGGGGCTGCGGCCGCGGTCTGGAGGGCCAGCAAGCGGTTGTCCCCCGAGGCCATGTAGTTCAGGATATGAGCCTGAGTGTCGCGCTGCTGGGCAAGCTCCTGCTGGAGGCCGGCGATCTGGGTGGCACTCCCTGGATCCGAGGCCTGTAGTGACGAGAGACGAGACTCCATGGACTTGAGGAACGACATGATCCTCGCTTGATTTTCCCGCAGGAACAGAAGTTTCTTTTGGGTCGGGGTAGAAGTACCAGCGGGGTCCATGGCCTGATCGTTCTGTGATGGTTCCCAAGGGTGAACCCACTGGACCGCGGCAAGCGAACCTCCCCTGGGCGAGCGGACCAGGTGGACCACCCCCTATACAGGGAGCGTTAGGGACAGGCCCAGGGGAAACTACTCACCATGGCAGCTGGTACCCGAGGACGGAGGGGCACAACAGGAGATGCAGCGGGCAGGCAGAAGAATGAGCTGGACCGGAACCGGCAGGACTGGAAGCCAGGAACGGAGGCTGAAGGATACAGGCAGGCAAGGCAGGAACGGCAAGACACGGGTCAGACGCAGGCACAGGCTGGACACGGACACGAGATGGCGGGCACTGGGAGGAACACAAGGACCAGGTTAAACAGGGTGCACGAGGAAAGGGAAGGAGCAGCAGGAAATGGCAGGCAGGCTGGGGCCAGAGTCACAGTAAGAGACAAGTGACGATCAGGCGGTGATCTGGAGGAAGAGGCTGCCTCTTATAGAGACAGGAGTTCCGGGTCAGGTCAGCAGGGTCAGGAAGGCGGAGAGAAGGCCTGGCTTGGCCTGTACTGGGATCTGGAGCGCAAGGCGCGCATGCGCCCCGGGCAGAACGCCGGGACAGAGCGCGGGGCAGAGGACAGGAGTGCAGGCGAGCGCGCTCGCCGCGGGAGCGCGCCGGAGGCGGCGGGCGCTCCCGGAGGCCACGGGCGATGCGGGATCCAACAGAGAGGCGGCAGCAGGAGCCGAGCACGAGGCGGGGGCGGTGAGCGTGGAGCCGGCGGAGACGGTAAGCGTGACAGATACAAAGTAGAGGTGTGAATTTACAGTGATGCAGAGCCGGCCCGAACGTATAGGCGAACTAGGCGGCCGCCTAGGGCGCCGATCCTAAGGGGGCGCCAGAGAAAAAATAGAAAAAATTATAAAAAATCTTTTCAAAAGGCAAAAAGTTTTAGGGATGGAAAGAAAAGTGTACATATTTAAGGGCAAATATGACGCAAGAGAGGTTGGTTGGGTTGGCAACAATTTCGATAGAATCTGAAGTTGCTAAACAAATTAATCTCGGTGACTTAGTGTCATCCTTTTAAAAAAAAAAGGCAAGGAAGCAAAAATTTTAATTACCTATGGTTGTTTTTGTTTTGTGTTATTGATTACTTTGTATATATTTGTCCTATACAACTTCTCAGAAGATTAAAGAGTTAGGAGAAAGTTAATTAATCATTGTTGTTGTGCTTTATTTTGCTCCTAAATTTATATCCCAAGTTTTCATCTACTGCCAAGAATAGTAGGGGCGCAACAAAATAGTTTCGCCTAGGGCGCCGTAATCTCTCGGGCCGGCCCTGCAGTGATGTATTTACAATGATGGTCCAGCCATCTTGCAGGAGTGAAGGATGGATGGAGATAGTGAATGGGCTACACACGCACACTTACACATAGAATGACTTTGATTAGTGAACGTGATAGGCCGCTCTGAACAAATGTGTTTTGAGGGAGTGCCTAAAACTATGCAAATTGTGGATAGTCCTGATGTCTTGAGGTAGATAATTCCAGAGGGTTGGCGCAGCACTGGAGAAATCTTGGAGTCGGGAGTGGGAGGTACGGATTAGTGCAGAGGTTAGTCGAAAGTCGTTTGCAGAGCGCAGCGGTCGGTTAGGCCGATAGACAGAAATGAGGGAGGAGATGTAGGGGGTTGCTGCACTGTGGAGAGCTTTGTGGGTGAGAAAAAGTACTTTGAATTGGATCCTATAACGAATGGGCAGCCAATGTAAGGACAGGCGAAGAGCGGACGTGTCCGAGTACCGATTAGCCAGATAGATGACCCTGGCTGCTACATTAAGTATGGACTGGAGAGGGGATAGTCGAGTGACAGGGAGACCAATTAATAGAGCGTTGCAGTAGTCCAGGCAGGAGTGGATCAATGGTACAGTGAGGGTTTTTGTTGTTTCCATGGTGAAAAAAGGGCGGATTTTAGAGATGTTCTTTAGGTGTAAGTGGCAAGAGCGGGCAAGAGATTGTATATGGGATGTGAAGGAGAGATTGGTGTCAAACATAATATCCAGACTGTGCGCCTGGGTAAAAAAGATGAGGGACTGGTTGATGATTATAAGCAGAAAATATATTCTACATGTCTATTCTTCAGGGATTGCCTTGTCTAATGGACATCATTGGAAAGCCATGAAAAAGTTCACTCTTTCTACACTTCGAGATTTTGGTGTTGGGAAAAGAATAATGGAAGACAAGATTAACGAGGAAGCAAATTGTTTAGTACAGACATTTAAATCCTACAAAGGTCAGTGACTATTCTTATTATCTTATAGCTTACAAGTATATAGTGCGGAGTCATTGAATCATCGATAGGTCATGTTTTTGTTAGACCATTGTAAACTATACAAAGGTTTCCTCTGTGTACAAGAATATAACTTCTATAATACTGCCCCTATGTACAAGAATATAACTACTATAATACTGCTCCTATGTACAAGAATTTAACTACTATAATACTGCCCCTATGTACAAGAATATAACTACTATAATACTGCCCCATGTACAAGAATATAACTACTATAATACTGCCCTTATATACAAGAATATAACTACTATAATACTGCTCCTATGTACAAGAATATAACTACTATAATACTGCTCCTATGTACAAGAATATAACTACTATAATACTGCTCCTATGTACAAGAATATAACTTCTATAATACTGCTCCTATGTACAAGAATATAACTACTATATTACTGCCCCTATGTACAGGAATATAACTACTATAATACTGCTCCTATATACAAGAATATAACTACTATAATACTGCTCCTATGTACAAGAATATAATTACTATAATACTGCCCCTATGTACAAGAATATAACTACTATAATACTGCTCCTATGTGAAAGAATATAACTACTATAATACTGCTCCTATGTACAAGAATATAACTACTATAATACTGCCCCTATGTACAAGAATATAACTACTATAATACTGCTCCTATATACAAGAATATAACTACTATAATACTGCCCCTATGTACAAGAATATAACTATTATAATACTGCTCCTGTATGCAAGTATATAACTACTATAATACTGCTCCTATGTACAAGAATATAACTACTATAATACTGATCCTTATGTACATGAATATAACTACTATAAAACTGCCCCTATGTACAAGAATATAACTACTATAATACTGCCCCTATATAAAATATTATAACTACTATAATACTGCCCCTATGTACAAGAATATAACTACTATAATACTGCTCCTATGTACAAGAATATAACTACTATAATACTGCTCCCTATGTACAAGAATATAACTACTATAAAACTGCCCCTATGTACAAGAATATAACTACTATGCTACTGCCCCTATGTACAAGAATATAACTACTATAATACTGCCCCTATGTACAAGAATATAACTACTATAATACTGCTCCTATATACAAGAATATAACAACTATAACACTGCCCCTATGTACAAGAATATAACTACTATAATACTGCCCCTATGTACAAGAATATAACTACTATAATACTGCCCCTATGTACAAGAATATAACTACTATACTACTGCCCCTATGTGCAAGTATATTACTACTATAATACTGCTCCTATGTACAAGAATATATAGCTACTATAATACTGCCCCTATGTACAAGAATATAACTACTATAATACTGCCTCCAATGTACAAGAATATAACTACTATAATACTGCGCCTATGTACAAGAATATAACTACTATAATACATCCCCTATGTACCTGAATATAACTACTATAAAACTTTCCCTATGTACAAGAATATAACTACAATAATACTGCCCCTATATAAAATATTATAACTACTATAATACTGCCCCTATGTACAAGAATATAACTACTATAATACTGCTCCTATGTACAAGAATATAACTACTATAATACTGCTCCCTATGTACAAGAATATAACTACTATAAAACTGCCCCTATGTACAAGAATATAACTACTATACTACTGCCCCTATGTACAAGAATATAACTACTATAATACTGCCCCTATGTACAAGAATATTACTATAATACTGCCCCTATGTACCAGAATATAACTACTATAATACTGCCTCTATGTACAAGAATATAACTACTATAATACTGCTCTTATGTACAAGAATATAACTACTATAATAATGTCCCTATGTACAAGAATATAACTGCTATAACACTGCCCCTATGTACAAGAATATAACTACTATAATACTGCCCCTATGTACAAGAATATAACTACTATACTACTGCCCCTATGTGCAAGAATATAACTACTATAATACTGCTCCTATGTACAAGAATATAACTACTATAATACTGCCCCTATGTACAAGAATATAACTACTATAATACTGCCTCCAATGTACAAGAATATAACTACTATAATACTGTCCCTATGTACAAGAATATAACTACTATAATACAGCCCCTATGTACCTGAATATAACTACTATAAAACTTTCCCCATGTACAAGAATATAACTACTATAATACTGCTCCTATGTACAAGAATATAACTACTATAATACTGCTCCCTATGTACAAGAATATAACTACTATAAAACTGCCCCTATGTACAAGAATATAACTACTATACTACTGCCCCTATGTACAAGAATATAACTACTATAATACTGCCCCTAAGTACAAGAATATAACTACTATAATACTGCCCCTATGTACCAGAATATAACTACTATAATACTGCCTCTATGTACAAGAATATAACTACTATAATACTGCTCTTATGTACAAGAATATAACTACTATAATACTGCTCCTATGTACAAGAATATAACTACTATAATACTGCCCCTATGTACAAGAATATAACTACTATAATACTGCCCCTATGTACAAGAATATAACTACTATAATACTGCCCCTATATGCAAGAAAATAACTTCTATAATACTGCTCCTATGTACAAGAATATAACTACTATATTACTGCCCCTATGTACAAGAATATAACTACTATAATACTGCTCCTATATACAAGAATATAACAACTATAATACTGCTCCTATGTACAAGAATATAATTACTATAATACTGCCCCTATGTACAAGAATATAACTACTATAATACTGCCCTTATATACAAGAATATAACTACTATAATACTGCTCCTATGTGCAAGAATATAACTACTATTATACTGCTCCTATGTACAAGAATATAACTACTATAATACTGCCCCTATGTACAAGAATATAACTACTATAATACTGCTCCTATATACAAGAATATAACTACTATAATACTGCTCCCTATGTACAAGAATATAACTACTATAAAACTGCCCCTATGTACAAGAATATAACTACTATACTACTGCCCCTATGTACAAGAATATAACTACTATAATACTGCCCCTATGTACAAGAATATAACTACTATAATACTGCCCCTATGTACAAGAATATAGCTACTATAATACTGCCCCTATGTACAAGAATATAACTACTATAATACTGCCCCTATGTACAAGAATATAACTACTTTAATACTGCCCCTATGTACAAGAATATAACTATTATAATACTGCCCCTATGTACAAGAATATAACTACTATAATATTGCCTCCAATGTACAAGAATATAACTACTTTAATACTGCCCCTATGTACAAGAATATAACTATTATAATACTGCTCCTATGTACAAGAATATAACTACTATAATACTGCCCCTATGTACAAGAATATAACTACTATAACACTGCCCCTATGTACAAGAATATAACTACTATAATACTGCCCCTATGTACAAGAATATAACTACTATAATACTGCCCCTATGTACAAGAATATAACTACTATAAAACTGCCCCTATGTACCTGAATATAACTACTATAAAACTTCCCCTATGTACAAGAATATAACTACTATAATACTGCTCCTATGTACAAGAATATAACTACTATAAAACTGCCCCTATGTACAAGAATATAACCACTATAATAATGCTCCTATGTACAAGAATATAACTACTATACTACTGCCCCTATGTACAAGAATATAACTACTATAATACTGCCTCTATGTACCAGAATATAACTACTATAATACTGCCTCTATGTACAAGAATATACTGTAACTACTATAATACTGCCCCTATGTACAAGAATATAACTACTATAAAACTGCCCCTATGTACAAGAATATAACTACTATAATACTGCCCCTATGTACCAGAATATAACTACTATAATACTGCCTCTATGTACAAGAATATACTGTAACTACTATAATACTGCTCTTATGTACAAGAATATACTGTAACTACTATAATACTGCCCCCTATGTACAATAATTTATCCACTATAATACTGCTCCTATGTACAAGAATATAACTACTATAATACTGCTCCTATATACAAGAATATAACTACTATAATACTGCCCCCATGTACAAGAATATAACTACTATAATACTGTCTTCATCCAGATCCCATGCAGTGATAATGTGCCACGTTGCAACAACCAATCCTGTAAAAATAAATGAATAATGTTTGCACTAAAAAACCTTCCTAAATGGTAAATTTAAAACAAGCCCTTAAATAAGCTTAATAACAATAGATACTGTATAGAGGATCAATAATATAATAAAAGGGGATAATCTTTACAAATAAGCCAGGATAGCATGATAAGGCTCCTGAAGATTTTCATTGCCAGAGTTGCTGCAAGTTCATAATTAGGACAAACATCTATTGGAGCTTCCACATTTAATACAGAATATTCTTACCGCACCTGTATCAAGTGGATGAGAGGTAACCAATTCCCACCATCCGCTGATCAGGTTTTCGGTGAACTTATTACCGATTTTGCATTCATTCGTTTATGTTTTTTATCTACAGCTGTATGATGTTGTCCGGTTTGCAGCTGCCACCCTCCAGACTAGCGCCTTACAATATTTATTACTTACAATCCTGTAATAATGTCTTTTGGCCTGGCCCCATCCTGTGATGTCACATGCAGCTGAAACAGCGCTGATATTGGTGGGCCCCTGAAATTTTTGGATCTGGTCATGGTCACATCCTACGAAAGTTACAACCCTGACATCCTTGGTAGAATGAATATAACTTCTTAAGTCTTAACATCTTCATCCACCGTTCTAAAATCTATTTAGAATTTGTATCTATCTATAGTCTTGGTAATAAACAGACATTTTGCTTCCCAGTCCTTACTTTCCCTTTCGTTTTGCTGTTCCTTTAGGTGAACCCTTTGACAACGCCATGATATTGAACACTGCCTTCTGTAACATCATTGTATCTATATTATTTGGATATCGGTTTGATTCTGATGACCCGGAACTGGAGAGGCTTTTGATCCTAGTAATGGACGTTGCTAGATCACTTGGTACTCCCATTTGCTTGGTAAATTCACTGTTATTTTGACTTTTTTGCAGTGTTCTTGTGTATGCACTGTGTTTATTACCCAGCTATAAGCTACTGAGAGGGCAGAGGGTTCTCCACTCATAGGGCTCCACCCAGACCTACACCACCCTTAACTGTATCGATGTACACTACTGCTCCCCATTCTGTAGATCACAGGTCGCTTTAAGCCGACAGTCTACAGAACAGCAAGATGATGCACTGGCCGAGGTGCTGGCGCACACACAGGATGTCAGAGTGCCAGCGTGGTGCAATAATGTTACCGCTTTGCACCGGGACTCTGATATCCTGTGAGTGTGACAGCGCTATGACATATCAGGATGCTGAATTAGGTGAGTAAATGATGTTTTTTTTTAAAACTTTTGGTGTGATGTGGGGGCATTATAAACAATAGGGGACCCTCATACAGTGTGAGGGTTACTGTGGGAACCCTAAAATAGTGTGGAGGCCCTCATACCAAGTGAGGCCATTATACAGTTTTGAAGCTATTGTGGCGGTAATTATACAGTTTGGGGGCTAATGAAAAGGCCATTATACAGTGCGAGTTCAACTGTGAGGGCTATTATACAGCGTAAGGGCTACTGTGTGGGTCATTATACACTGTTTTTGGGGAGCAATGGGAACATCATACTATTTGTAAGGAAGCTGTGGGGGTATCATACTGTATATAGCGGAGATGTAGGTCCCTTATTCTGTGTATAGGGGGACTGTTGGGGCATCATACTATGTATAGGTGAATCCATATGAAGAAAAAGGTCGCACTCGACAGGATGAAGTATAGCTGGACCCGTGGAAGCGCTAGAACAGCGCGAAACGGCCGTTGTCAGCTTGTGAACACTCTTGCCACTCTACTCTGACCTGACATGTAACTACGTGTCAATAAAGGAGCTATACTTCATCCTGTCGAGTGCGACCTTTTTCTTCATATGGATTCAATTATTTGATCACTGCGAGGTCAAGCACCCAGGAGTATTGGATGACAGCTTGCTGCCAGACGCATACCATCAGCTGATATATGGTAATAGTGGTGCCGTCCGCGACTTCTATTTTTTAACTCACTATGTATAGGTGAGCTGTGGGCCCATCACACTGTGTATAATGAAACTGTGGGGGCTTTACACTGTGTGTAGCGAAGTTCTGGGCCCATTATACTGCATATAGGAGATATGCAGGGACATTATATTCTGTCTAAGAGAGCTGGGGTCCAACTGTGTATTTGGGAGCTGTACATTGAGGGACACAGGGGACATTATTAGATGTGAAGTGGATACTTGAGAATCATTACTGTTATTGGGGCACTCATAGTATTATGACCTTCAAAAGTGCACAGGTGGTATTACTACTTTCTAGGGTCAAAATGTGAACACTTTTTTTAGGGCGCTTACACATGGCATTCATATTTTCTATGTGGAAATTTTACCAACTAGAAGGCACAAAAATGGTATTATTACTATGTAAGGTGCAGTGTGGCAGGCATTATTATGTGGAGCACTAAGAGGAGTGCTGTTTTTGAACCACTCAGCAGATGCAGTAATAGAGGCACTGTAGCTGTGGCTCAGCATTGGTGTGACAGCCGGATGAAGAGTTTGCAGGTTTGGTATAGATGGGGATGGTGCTGGAAATGTGAGAAGTCAGATATGTCTCCATTGTAATCCCTGCAGACGAGTCGTGACTGCAAGAAGTAGTCATGTTGGTCTGGACCAGATTAAAAAAAAGTGAATGATTCCATCGGAAATAATGTCAGCTGTAAGTCACTATCTGTAACTGTACTATAGTCTCTTATATGGTCACCGGGACTTGTATCTACCACTATATGTCAGAGTATGGCAGTAATATCAGTGTTGGGCTATGTGTAAACATATTTGGAATTGAGAGTCCTCAGTGGTTGATACCTTTTAATGGCTAACTAAAAAGATGGTAACACATTGCAAGATTTCGAGATTACTCAGGTCTCTTCGTCAGGCATTGACTAATACAAAATCTTGAGAATCACATATTTATACACAACACAACACTGAACTGTCATTGTGGAAGAGTGACAAACAGTTGTGTCCATAAATATTGGAACAGTTCATAGATAAGGAGTGAAAGTTTTATTGTTCTCTGATTGCAGTCTGGTTCTGTGTTGTGATGCCCTCACAAGGTCTGAAGAGCAATTTCCATAATTGATTTAAAAAGACATAAATCCATGCGACACATTCATTCCAGCACTGAGAGTGTCAAAGGTTGTCATAAGTTTATCCTCCCAGACTCTCCTGTCTCTCTGAGATGTGAAGTTACCTTTCAATACAAGTAATTTCAGGTCCATGGTGCTGTGATCAGGCATGGCTTGGCTGTAGACAATAGAGATTTTTTTGTATGTTCCGATATTTATGGACACAACTGTTAGTCACTCTCCCATAATGACAGTTCTTTGTTGTGTTGTGCATGAATATGTGACTCTTCAGATTTTGTATTAGTCTATATGCCCTATGAAGAGACCTGAGTAGTCTTGAAAGCTTGCAATTTGTAACCATCTTTTCAGTTAACCATTAAAAGGTATCAACCACTGAGGACTCTCAATCCTGAATATTTTTCTATCTACTGGCTAACACGGTACAAAGATATATACAGTACCTGGGCTATGTGTAGAAATTTATCTTTAGTAACAGCAGGGTCATCTCCTGAGGTTCCCCTATACCCACACCATAGCTGTAATCAGGGTTACCGGTTTGGAGCTCACTCAGATTTTTGCCCCCCCCATCCTGAGCTGAACCTGTAGCTACACCTCTGATTAGAATACAGTATATATGGCCATGCACAAGGCTTCACTCAGGCCTCGAGACTCCTCCTAATGCCGTAGGAAGTCCAACCAGAGTGCACCAAACATGGACACATGTTTATCTTCTTCAGATTAATTGCCCCTTATTACATAGCGATCATTCAACATCAGTCGTTGCACACTGTATTTCCAGAACTAAAACTTCATTTTTTACATTTTCTCCAGTAAAACCTGTTAAACAGGATTTAAATGCTATTTTCCTGCCAATTTCCCGTATGTCTACAGGTGATTAGGATTTCTGGATGTGACAGGTTCCCTTTAAACCATAAATATGTTTCTGATGACGTATCAGTGCAGAATGTTTTGATTTTGATGTGATTTTTGCTATAATTTGCAGTAAATGACACAATACTGTAAACTGCAGCATGACCACTATATCTAAGCATATCCTTAGCTGTAGGCTAGGAAGACGAGGGGGCAAAGGATTGGAGAAACACAACCTGCAGGCTCAGTCCTCATAGATTTTGTCTACAGTCTAGTTGTTAACTACCTGCCTATTGTACCCGACTCAGAGCGATCACGGAACGTTCCTGCCGACAATTTTGCCCCTTCATGTCAACAGAGCAATTCTTCCTATTCCGAGCTGCTCTGTCTGCTCTGTCAGTTGGCTCCCCACAATTAGACAGCAGGAGCTGGCTATTAGTCTTCATGACATTGGTAGTCACGCCCTATCAACAGAGCAAAGCAGAAGAGAAGTAGCAGCTCTGTTGATGTGATGTCAGGGGAAATGCAGAAACACCGGAAGGAGCAGTCTGTGACCGCTCTCTGCTGGCATAAATTGGTGCTGGTATACTACCTGCCTGTTAGTTGTTAGGCCCATAGTAAAAAAAATAATATAGTCCTGGATAACCCGTTAACCGTTAATAAAATTAGACTTACCTGTGGCTCAATTCTTGTTAATTAGAATTTTGTAGTTGTACATTGGGGTGTACTCATTTTTTGCAACATGGTCTTGAATTCATTTGTTAGGAAAATCACTATTTTTGAGTGTGCAAAATAACAAATCTTGTTTGACATCAATGTCCCAAATTTTGAAGGATTTTGCCCTCTGTAGAAAATGTTGATTCTGAAACGAAGCGAAAGGTGTCCTGACAAATCTGTTTAGGTGTACTCATTTTTGCTTAGCGCTGTATATGTAATGGCTTCATTTATATTTTCCTCCACAGTTGTACAATGCATATCCATCCCTGTTGCGCTGGCTTCCAGGAGGTCACAAAACCACCCTAAAAACCACTGATGAGTTACGCTCCATAATTGGAGACATGTTGACGAAACTAAGGAATCAACTCGATGTCAATAACCCAAGAACTTTTATAGATTACTTTCTGGTCAAACAAAAAGAGGTAAAGTAATAAGATAGATATGTGGTAATAGTAGTTGCCTGGTAGGAATGGAGAGGGGGAATTTTTCTGAGCAAGCAGCCGGGGAGGGTTCCGAATTTACTGAGTAACAAACTTCCATAATATAGCAAACTTAAAGCACCATTTTTTCAGCGTTGGAGTGGCGCTTTAAATGTAAGCCCCACGCCCCTATTCTTATATTCACCTGACAGCTTCATCTTTTACCAGCGCCACTCTGGCCCCGCAGTGCCATCTTGTGACAGTAGCTTCTGACTGCTCAGAGGTATAAAGAGTTCAATGCAAGTCTATGAGAGCCAGAATTCGATGCATTGAAAAGTGACTTGCGGCTCGTTTCATGAAACACTGGAGCTGCAGGCAAATCACTTTTTGCCGAAGAACAACCAGATCGACGCCGGAAAAGGATCAAGGCGGCGGCAGGTGAATATGAGACAGGAGCCAGGGGAATTACATTTAAAGCACCATTCCAGTGGTGCAATAAATACATAGTAACATAGTAACATAGTTTTGAAGGCTGAAGGAAGACCTTATGTCCATCTAGTTCAGCCTATTTTTAGTGCAGCTGTTCTGCATTGTTGATCCTGAGGAAGGCAAAAAACCCACTGAGTAGAAGCCAATTTTCTCCATAGGGAAAAAAATTCCTTCCCCTAAGCTGGGTCAACCATCTACCTATAATATTCTGTTATTCATAACCTTCTATACTGTTACTCACAAGAAAAGCATCCATTCCTTTCTTAAATTCATTCAGTGAGTTGGCCACCACCCCTTCCTCAGGAAGAGAATTACAGAGCCTCACTGCTCTTACCGTGAAGAACCCTCTTCTATGCTGGTGCAGAAATTGTCTTTCCTCCAAACGAAGAGAATGCCCCCTTGTTCTTGTCACAGTCCTTGGTACAAACAGTTCATTGGAGAGATCTCTGTATTGCCCTCTGATATACTTGTACATATATATTAAGTCTCCCCTAAGTCTTCTCTTTTCTAGAGTAAATAGACCTAATTTTGATAACCTTTCTGGGTATTGTAGTGAACCAACTCCATTTATCATTTTAGTAGCCCGCCTTTGAACCCTTTCAAGTTCAGTAATGTCTTTCTTGAGCACCGGCGTCCAAAATTGCACACAATACTCCAAGTGTGGTCTGACGAGTGATTTGTACAGAGGGAGAATTATGTTTTCATCTCGTGTCCCCAGACCTTTTCTAATGCATCCCATGACCCTATTTGCTTTGGTGGCAGCTGCCTGACACTGGGCACTCCAATTTAGCTTCTTATTGACTAAGATGCCCAAGTCTTTTTCCATGTCTGATTTCCCCAGCAGTTTCCCATTTAGTAAGTAATTGTAGCATCTGTTTCTCCTTCCCATGTGCATAACCTTACACTTATCTGTGTTAAACCTCATTTGCCATTTTTCAGCCCAATTCTCCAATTTACTCAAATCTGTCTGTAGTTGCAAACTGTCCTCCTTTGTGTTAACTACCTTACATAGTTTTGTATCATCTGCAAATACTGATATTTTACTGTGTAAGCCATCAACTAGATCATTAATAAATATATTAAATAGTAGAGGGCCCAATACAGAACCCTGTGGTACCCCACTAGAAACCCTGGCCCAATCTGAGTATGCACCATTAATAACCACTCTTTGTTTTCTATCACTAAGCCAGCTACCTACCCAGCTACACACATTTTCCCCTAGCCCAAGCTTTCTCATCTTACTTACCAATCTTTTATGTGGGACAGTGTCAAATGCTTTTAGAGAAGTCGAGATAAATGACATCCAATGATTCTCCTTGGTCCATTTGAGAGCTTACATCCTCATAGAAGCTGATCAGGTTATTTTGACAGGAGCGATCCTTCATAAATCCATGTTGATATGGCGTTAAACATATATTAACATTGAGATATTCCATAATGGTATCCCTAAGAAACCATTCAAAAATTTTACCCACAACAGATGTTAAGCTTACCGGCCTATAGTTTCCAGGTTCCCTTTTACAACCCTTTTTGAATATTGGTACCACATTTGCTAGTCACCAATCAAAAGGAACAGACCCTGTTTCTATAGAGTCTTTAAATATAAGGAATAGAGGCCTGTCTATCACATTACTTAACTCCCTTAATACCCGAGGGTGAATGCCATCAGGGCCAGGTGATTTGTCAATTTTAATCTTACTATTACTATTTAATCTTACTGCACTTCTTCCTGGGTTAGGCAGGTAATACTTAATGGGGAGTTTACATTATCACTCTGCATTTCCCCTGGCAAATCCTTTTCCTGTGTGAACACTGTTGAGAAAAAAGTATTTAAAACATTTGCTTTTCCCACATCGCTCTCTATGATTTCACCCTCATTGTTCTTTAAAGGGCCAACACCATCAATTTGAATCATTTTACTGTTTATATAATTAAAGAATAGTTTGGCGTTTGTTTTACTTTCCTTAGCAATGAGTCTCTCAGTTTCCACTTTTGCTAAATGTATTTGTTTTTTAACACATTTAATTTTTTTCTCTATAACTTTTTAATGCTTCTTTATTGCCTTCTTGTTTTAGCTTCTTAAATGCCTTGTTCTTGTTATTTATTGCCCTTTCTACATCCTTATTTAGCCACATTGGTGTTCTCCTGTTCCTAGCCCTTTTATTTCTGTACGGTATGGCTAGCTCACAGTGGGTGTGTAAAACTGATTTAAATATTTCCCATTTATTTTCTGTGCTCCTATTTTTGAGGACATTGTCCCAATCAATTCGGCGAAGGTCCTCTCTAAGCTGATCAAACTTTGCTTTCCTGAAACTCATTGTTTTCGTAACCCCCTTCCAGGGCACCTTACTGAAGGACAAGCGGAATTGTATTATATTGTGGTCACTGTTCCCTAGGTGCCCATCGACTTGGACTTCTGTTATTCTATTTGGCCTGTTGCTTAAAATTAAGTCCAGAAGGGCTGTCCCTCTAGTTGGGCCCTGCACAAGTTGTGACCGATAATTATCCTTGGTCACTGACAGAAATTGGTTTCTTTTCTGAGATACGCAGGTTTCAGTTTCCCAGTCTATGTCGGGGTAGTTGAAGTCCCCCATAATAATCACCTCATTGTGATTTGCTGCTTTGTCTATTTGACAATGCTGGAGTGGTGCTTTAAGCCAGATTGAGATACTGGATTCAAACACCATGGACTGTTAGACACTCAGAATCAGCTAAACAAATCTACGACAGACATAAAGGTTTATTGGGATTTTTTCTCAGCACAATTTTGCATAGTAAGGCTAGTTTCACACTAGTGTTCGGAGGCGCAGCGCAGGACCACCACTAAGCTCCGGCCCCTGCCGTGCCCACTCCGGTCATCTCCTCCTCTGATCGCATGACGTTGCATGGCTAGCGTTAGGTACGCTGGTCATGCACTGGCATGGTTTTGCCGGCGCTTGCCACCTTTTGGCGCTGCGCCGAGCGCACAAAAACGCACTGTGTTGCATTTTTGCGTGCTCGACGCAGCACCAAAATGGTGCAAGCGCCGGCAAAATCATGCCAGCGCACGACCAGCGTACCCAACGCTAAATATAGGGTACGCTGATCGCATGCAGCGTCATACGATCAGAGGAGGAGATGACCGGAGGGGGCGTGGCCGGGGGCGGACCTTAGCAGCGGCGCTGCGCCTCCTAATGCTATTGTGAAACTAGCCTAAAAGAGACTTTTCATTGGATTTTTTTTACTTAAACTAAATGCTTCTTACAATTGGTGCCACTCTACTAATTCTTGAACCGTTTTTCTTTTTCTTCTATGCTCTTCCATTCCAAAGTTATGCCCAAGTAATAAGAAATGGTAAAGATATTGCCTTCCACTAACTAGGTGTATGACAACCGGCAAGGTAACGTCCGAGAGTGGACCCTCTGGATCGCGGCACTGGAGCTCCTGGGGGCGAGCGCGCCAGGTGGTGCCGACCCCTATACAGGGACCGTTAGGGGCAAACCCTCGGAAGACAGATACCGCGGCTGCTAGAACCAAGAGGGGCGGCTCAAGGGACAAGAGAGGAGCTGGCGGAGTGTTGGACTGAATGCAGGGTACCGGACAGAGAATGGAGTCCCGGACCGAGGCACGGAGTACAGGACGGAGGTACAGAATACAGGACGGAGGTATGGAGTACAAGACTAAGGTACAGAATACAGAACTGAGGTACGGAGTACAGGACCTGAGGTACGGAATACAGGACTGAGGTACGGAATACAGGACTGAGGTACAGAGTACAGGACTGAGGTACGGAGAACCGAGGCACGGAGTACAGGACAGAGGTTCAGAGTACAGGACTGAGGTACGGAGTACAGGGCCTGTGGCACGGAGTACAGGGCTGAGGTACGGAGTACAGGACAGAGGTAGAGTTGCAGGGAGAGTCCCTACAACTTGGCCAGAATACCGCAGGAAAGGCACACGATAATCAGGCGTCTCCTCCATCTTGGAGACGCCTGATATAGCACGTACAGCGGTCTGATTGGTGGCCAGAGCTCTGGGCAGGCGCTGCAGGGTTAAGGAACCCGCAGAGCGCGCACCCGCGCCCTAGAGCGAGCGCACATGGCCCGCAGGTGCCGGGGGGACGGGAATGAGGAGGAGGCAGCCATAGTGCGGCGAGGCAAGGATGGGTGAGTATCGGCAGCGGCGGATCCTGCCGCTGCTGGAACGGCGGTGGCTACTGCCGCAGCCGTGACAGTACCCCCCTTTACGTCTCCCCCACCTGAGGTTGGAAAAAAACTTTTTTAAAAGAAGAGGAGCATTAACATTCTCCCTGGGTTCCCAAGACCTCTCCTCAGGACCAAAACCCTTTCAATCGATAAGGAAGAGGGTTCGCCCCCGAACTCTTTTCATGGCTAAGATATCCCTTACCTCGAAGATGTTATCGGCCCCTACTGGTTGAGGGGAAAGAGGTGGTACAGGACGATACCGATTAAGAACAACAGGTTTAAGGAGGGAGACATGGAAGGCGTTAGGGACCCGGAGTGAAGCTGGCAACCTCAATTTATAAGCCACGTCGTTAATGCATCCCAGAATCTCGAATGGACCGATGTACAGTGGACCCAGTTTGTAAGAGGGCATCTTTAGGCGAATATGCTTGGTTGACAGCCAGACTTTGTCGCCAGGTTGGTATGGCGGAAGGTCCCTGCGTCTCTTGTCAGCATGTCTCTTAATCTGGATACTTGATTTTTCAAGTGCTTCTCTAGTCTCTCTCCAGCCTTGCGAAAAAAGCGCATCTGCTGTGGGAACACCAGAAGGCGAGGAGAGAGGTAGCGGAACACCCGGGTTCTGGCCAAAAACCACAAAGAAGGGTGTTTTAGTAGTGGACTCATTAGGATGGTTGTTATGGGCGAACTCTGCCCATGGCAGGAGAGACGCCCAGTTGTCTTGATGGGCGTTGGAAAAGTGACGCAGGTAGGCTGCCAGTACCTGGTTAATCCGTTCCACTTGTCCATTGGACTGAGGGTGATAGGCAGAGGAGTAGTCCAGAGATATACCCATGAGTTTGCTGAGCACCCTCCAGAATCAGGAGGTGAATTGAACTCCTCGATCGGAGACAGTTCATTGAGGAAGCCCATGAAGCCTGAAGATCTGGTCGATAAAGACCTTGGCCAATTCAGGTGCGGTGGGTAATCCGGGCAGCGGGATAAAATGGGCTATTTTGGAGAAGCAGTCGACCTCTACTAGGATGGTAGTATACCCGGAAGAGCGAGGTAGATCGGTAATGAAGTCCATACCAATCTGTCGCCCAGGGGCCTCAGGAGGAGGCAGAGGGTGAAGCAGGCCAGCCGGCAAACTTCTAGGTACTTTGTTCAGAGCACAAGGAAGCTACAAAATCTGTCACATCTTGGAGAAGAGAAGGCCACCAATAGTAGCGAGAGACAAGGCTGATGGTTTTCTTGACCCCGACGTGGCCCGCATCCTTGGAGGAATGCCCCCAGTCTAGAACTTCCGACCTCTTATTCTGTGGGACGAAGGTCTTGCCCGGCGGAATGGGGGAGCAATGGCGGATCTTAATAGGGGCGGATGGGGCGGTCGCCCCGGGCCCAAGGTTTTTTGGGGGCCCAGGGGCAGGGGCGGGCTGGGCCGGGTGGCAGAGAGGCAAATGCCCCCCGGACCGCTCCCCCAGCACCTGTACAGGGCCGGCCGTGCCCTGTGCTGTGACGCCGCCGGCAGCAGACAGCCGCCCGCGTCACATTCTATGAGGGGCCGGGAGCTGTGCACGCCGTCACCTTGACGGCTGCTCAGCTCCGGCTCCCTCCGGCTGTACTTCCGGGTCAGATGTCGGGCGTGCGCGATGATGTCATCGTGCACGCGCCGACATGTCCCGGAGGATGCTGAAAGCAGAGGCGCTGCTGGGGAGCGAGCCGGCTGTGAGGTAAGTATGGGGAACTTTTTTTATTTTTTTTTATTTATAAAATGAATTAAATGGGGGAGGGGGTGAGTGGGGGCTGTACACAATGAAGGGGGGGTGACTGGGGCCTGTATATGATGAAGGGGGGGTGACTGGGGCCTGTATATGATGAAGGGGGGGTGACTGGGGCCTGTATATGATGAAGGGGGGGTGACTGGGGCCTGTATATGATGAAGGGGGTGACTGGGGCCTGTATATGATGAAGGGGGGGTGACTGGGGGCTGTATATGATGAAGGGGGGTGACTGGGGGCTGTATATGATGAAGGGGGGTGACTGGTGGCTGTATATGATGAAGGGGGTGACTGGGGCCTGTATATGATGAAGGGGGGGTGACTGGGGCCTGTATATGATGAAGGGGGGTGACTGGGGGCTGTATATGATGAAGGGGGGAGACTGGGGGCTGTATATGATGAAGGGAGGGTGACTGGGGGCTGTATATGATGAAGGGGGGTGACTGGGGGCTGTATATGATGAAGGGGGGGTGACTGGGGCCTGTATATGATGAAGGGGGGGTGACTGGGGGCTGTATATGATGAAGGGGGGTGACTGGGGGCTGTATATGATGAAGGGGGGGTGACTGGGGGCTGTATATGATGAAGGGGGGGTGACTGGGGGCTGTATATGATGAAGGGGGGGTGACTGGGGGCTGTATATGATGAAGGGGGGGTGACTGGGGGCTGTATATGATGAAGGGGGGTGACTGGGGGCTGTATATGATGAAGGGGGGGTGACTGGGGGCTGTATATGATGAAGGGGGGTGACTGGGGGCTGTATATGATGAAGGGGGGGTGACTGGGGGCTGTATATGATGACGGGGGGTGAGTGGGGGCTGTATATGATGACGGGGGGTGAGTGGGGCTGCATATCATGAAGGGGGGTGAGTGGGGCTGCACATGATGAAGTGGGGGATAAGTGGGGCTGCACATGATGAAGTGGGGGATAAGGGGGACTGCACATGATGAATTAAGGGGTAAGTGGGACTGCACATGATGAATTAAGGGGTAAATGGGACTGCACATGATGAATTAAGGGGTAAGTGGGACTGCACATGATGAATTAAGGGGTAAGTGGGACTGCACATGATGAATTGGGGGTAAGGGGAACTGCACATGATGAATTAAGGGGTAAGTGGGACTGAACATGATGAATTGGGGGTAAGAGGGACTGCACATGATGAATTGGGGGTAAGGGGAACTGCACATGATAAATTAAGGGGTAAGTGGGACTGAACATGATGAATTGGGGGTAAGAGGGACTGCACATGATGAATTGGGGGTAAGGTGGACTGCACATGATGAATTGGGGGTAAGGGGGACTGCACATGATGAATTGGGGGTAAGGGGCACTGCACATGAAGTGGGGGTAAGGGGGACTGCACATGATGTGGGGGTAAAATTAACTGCACATGATGATGGGGGAGTGGGGCTGCACATGAAGTTGGGGGGGAAGGGGACTGCACATGATAAAATGGAAGGGGGGATAAGGGGCTGCAAATGATGAAGCGGCACTGCAGATGAAGTGAGTGGGTGATAGGGGACTGCAATGGATGAAGTAAGGGGACTTCAAATTAAAGTGGGGACATTAAAATTAAAGTGGGGACATTAAAGTGGATCCCCTATGGCCAGGATCACATTGGGCGATTTTGTGCGTATTGGCCGTAGGCCTACAGCTTATGTGCAACGTCTTTTTAGGCCATGTCCACACGTGGTGGAATGGTGGCGAGTTTTCCGTATGGACCCGCAGCAAACCAAGTGCTGCGGTCCGTACGGCTGTCAATTCCCGCACAGGGACCATAGCACTCAGGTGGGAAGGGGGGTACAGGGGCCCAGGTTTTATGAACAGCCCCGGGCCCATAGTCCACTTAATCCGCCACTGTGGGGGAGAGTGTCACGGGTGCCACGGAGATAACTTAGGCAGGCTCAATGATGTGAGAAGAAACCTCCTCCATCTCAGGTGACTGCAAGGACCTGGATAGGGCATCTGCCTTGATGTTTCTGTTCCCAGGTCGAAAATGGAGTTTGAAATCAAACCAGGAGAAATATAGTGACTACCTGGCTTGCCTGGAGTTGAGCCTTTGTGCCGACTGAAGATATGCCAAATTCTTGTGGTCCGTGAAGATTATGAATGGATGGACTGCCCCTTCCAGAAGATACCGCCACTCCTCCAAAGCCATCTTAATGGCCAGTAACTCCCGATCTCCAATTGAATAGTTGTATTCTGCGGGGGAGAATGATTTTGAGAAGAACCCACAAGGCACCAATTGACCAGAAGATGTCCGCTGGGAAAGGACCGCTCCTGCCCCAGTAGAGGACGCATCCACCTCTAGGATGAAGGGCCTATTAACTAACGTCCGGTGTAAAATCGGGGCGGTAGCAAAGGACCGTTTCAAGGCAAGGAAGGCCTCTTCAGCCTCCGGAGTCCAGACATTTGGTTTGGACCCTTTCCGGGTCAAAGCGGAGATGGGCTTGGTCACTGAAGAGAAGTAGGGAACGAACTGCCTGTAATAGTTTGCAAAACCTAGGAACTGTTGGATGGCCTTTATTCCGACCGGACGTGGCCAGTTGAGCACAGCAGACAATTTTTCGGGGTCCATCTTCATTCTGGAGTCAGTGATGATATACCCTAGGAAGGGCAATGAGGTTTGCTCGAACAGATATTTCTCTAGTTTAGCGTAGAGTCGGTTTTCCCGTAAACGTTGCAGAACCAGCCGAACACTCCTCCTGTGGGTGGATAGGTCAGACGAAAAGATGAGAATGTCATCTAGATACACGACGACACATGAGTAGAGTAGGTCTCGGAAGATCTCATTCACGAACTCTTGGAAAACCGCCGGAGCATTGCAGAGACCAAAAGGCATAACCAAATGCTCGTAATGGCCGTCCCGAGTATTGAAGGCCGTCTTCCACTCATCCCCAGTACGGATTCGGATCAAGTTATAGGCTCCCCGCAGATCCAATTTGGTAAAGATCCGGGCCCCTCTCAGGCGGTCAAAGAGTTCAGGGATCAGTGGAAGGGGATACCTATTTTTGATGGTGATACTGTTCAGGCCTTGGTAGTCAATACATGGCCGAAGGGATCCGTCTTTCTTCCGTACAAAAAAGAACCCTGCTCCAGCAGGGGAGGATGACTTCTGAATAAAACCCCGAGCCAAGTTTTCCTGGATGTATTCGGACATGGCCGCGGTTTCTGCCGGAGACAGAGGGTAAGTTCTTCCCCTGGGAGGAACTGCTCCAGGAATCAGCTCAATTGGGCAGTCGCATGAGCGATGTGGCTGCAGGGTCTCAGCCTCTTTTTTACTGAAGACATCGGCATACAAGTGGTAGGCCGTAGGAAGCCCAGAAAAATCGTTAGGAGCTGGCTGCGGACCAGGGCGAGATACCGGCAACAGACAATGTTCGTGGCAGAAGTGTCCCCAGTGGAGGATCTCCCCAGAACGCCAGTCCAAAACAGGCTCGTGTAGGCGAAGCCAAGGTAAGCCGAGAAGCACAGCGTGGGATAAACTGGGCAAAACATAAAAGGCGATCCTTTCTCGGTGAAGAGCTCCCACTTGTATCTCCACCTCGACAGTGACCATGGTGATAGGTTCTGGTAGCGGTTTACCATCTACGGAGGCGATGGTGCGTGGATTCTCTAGCGTAACCACCGGAATCCAAAACTGGTCTACTTCTTTCAGCCGGATGAAGTTACCAGCCGCACCCGAGTCCACATACGCCTCCACAGACCTGAGCTCCCGACCTGAAACAATTAAAGCCGAAATGGTAAGGGGCAGAGAGGAATCGGTGTTACCTAGGAAGGCCTCTCTTACCTGGCCTAGGCAGAGGCGTTTCCTGGCCGCACTGGGCAAGTATGCACAAAATGATTGGCCCCGCCGCAATAAAGGCATAGCCCCTGCGTCCTTCTCTCCCTGCGTTCTTGCTCTGATAACTTTACTCGGTCCACTTGCATGGGCTCGGGAGTGGAATTACTATAAGACGCCGGAGAGAATGGGCGCTTGGTATAGCCTAAAAGATCTTTTCTCCCTAACTGACTCCCAGGAGCGTTCCTGAAACTGTAAATCTATACGGGTGGCTAGGGATATAAGATCTTCCAGGGTGGTAGGAGTGTCTCGGCCGGCAAGCTCATTTTTTATTTTACCGGAGAGTCCCCTCCAAAAGGCCCTGACCAAGGCCTCATTATTCCATCCCAATTCAGAGGACAGTGTCCGGAAGCGGATAGCATACTGTCCTACAGTGAGGGAACCCTGTCGAAGATTGAAAAGAGCCTCAGTGGTGGAAGTCACACGTCCAGGCTCATCAAATACCCTGCGGAAAGTATCTAGGAAGTTTTGTATACTTAATACCACCGGGTCATCTCTCTCCCACAGGGGATTTACCCAAGCCAAGGCCTCCCCCTCAAGATGGGACACAACAAAAGCTACTTTGGCTCAATCAGAGGGATATTGCTGAGGCAGGAGCTCAAAGTATAACCGGCACTGGTTTAGAAACCCCCGACACAACTTGGGGTCGCCACTAAACGTGGGAGGTTTCCCCAAGCGCAGTGGCGGGTGGGATACGGGGTCCCGAGATAGGGCTGAAGCGGCAGCAGAGGACTGCAGGGACAGGAGTCGGTCGTCCACGGATGCCATGTAGCTCAGAATGTGGAACAGGGCGTCACGCTGCTGCGCGAGCTCCTGCTGGAGTCCCGC
This sequence comes from Dendrobates tinctorius, assembly GCF_039654945.1. Lineage (NCBI taxonomy): Eukaryota > Metazoa > Chordata > Amphibia > Anura > Dendrobatidae > Dendrobates > Dendrobates tinctorius. The sequence goes on along the minus strand of NW_027361761.1, from coordinate 18,743,371 downwards.
TAGCAACGGGGCGTTCCCTGGATCAGCAGTTTGTAATTTATGGGAAAATTTGTATCTTTATTACCAAGGGGCAAAACATTGGAACCTACATTATCCTACTTTGATCCAGTATTCTTTATCTTTCCTATCTGTATGTAATGTTCCTTGATAAACAGTATTTCATATTTTGTTCCTTTCAGGAGAAACCAGATTCTGAGTTATATTTTCATGATGAGAGCCTAAAAACTCTTGTTTCGGACTTACTCTCTGCTGGAATAGAGACATCTGCTGCCACTCTGCGATGGGCCCTTCTATTGATGATGAAATATCCTGAAATTCAAAGTAAGGAGATGTCACAATACATTGCTGTAAAAAAATATACAAGTATGTTAAATCTATTTTATTATTTCTAAACACTGTTTTTCGGTGATTACTTTGTATCTCCGTTCATACTGCATCCACACACACACAAAAGATACACCATTTGAAAGGTAAACTTGCCCCCTTCAGCAAGAAAATAGCCAAACAAACTTCACATCCACGATTTGATCACAAAATACAGTTTGAACATTAATTTTCATAAACCTGCAGTTGGGAAAAATGACCTGCAGGTGGCACCACAGTATCCCAAAGCACACTACCACAAAGCTGCTTACAGACATCACAAACAAATCCAAACATTTGCCTTGGGGGCTTTCCAGCTTGCCGAACTGCTTGCGCCCAGCCTATTTTAGCCAAATTGGAGGATTGCACACTTCACTGCAGGTGAGACACATATGCAAACACATTTGTAAACATGCACTGCCTATTGATTTGCACACTTGCTCCGTTCATGTTCAACCCACACAAACAAATGATACACCATTTGAAAGGTCAAACTACCTGCAGGTGGCAGCACACTACCCCAAAGCACACTACTCCAAAGCACACTACCACAAGGTTGCTTACAGACATCACAAACAAATCCAAACATTTGCCTTGGGGTCTTTCCAGCTTGCTCAAGTGCTTGCCCAGCCTATTTCAGGCACATTGGAGGATTGCACACTTCACTGCAGGTGAGTCACATATGCAAACACATTTGTTTAGCTGCACTGCTTTTTTGGTGATTACTTCGTTCCACATACACAAATGATACACCATTTGAAAGGTAAACTTGCTCCCTTCAGCAAGAAAAGAGCCAAACTAACCACACATTCACAATTTGATCACTAAATACAGTTTAAACATTCATTTTCAAAAACCTGCAGAAAGACACAATGACCTGCAGGTGCCACCTCAACCAGAAGACATTTTTTGGTCTCTACTTATCAAACCAAGTTATTGTATTACCAATCTCCATAGATAAATACCTGTCTGTGTTCATTATCTCATGAAATACATTTACATTTGACCAACCTGCTTTTTCTGAAACTGCCTGCGCCCCCGACGACCAATGTGCGAAAATTTTGCATGAGCCAAGCTTGTTTAATATTATTGAAAGGTTTCTAAAATAAAAAGTTTTGTCCTGTTCACAGGATAGAGCATACCTTCTTGATTGCTGAGGGTCCAACCACTGGTTTCCTCAGTAGTGCAGAGAATGGAATTTTGCAGCTGCATTTGGATTGTAATGGAGGTGCACATGATCATGCTCTATTCCATTCATTGTCTATTGGACTGCTGGAAATAGCAGAGCACTGTACTCAGCTTTTCGGGCAGTCCTATAAATAATGAAAGGAACAATATGTGAGCATGCACACCTTTGCTACATTCAGGGCTGTAGAGCACAATTCTCTAGATCTAGAGTCCCATTCTCATGATAACTGGGGTCCCAAAGGTCAGATCCTTAGAAATAAGCTTTGTATACTCTATGCTGTGGATAGGCGATAACTTGTTATTATGGGAATGAACCTTTAATTGGATTTCAACCTTTGAGCACCATGTCATGTTTGAAAGCTCCTCTGTATCCTTACTCTCTGCTGGTAAATCTCCACCAAGGCTGATGACAGCTCTTCAGTCTTCTTACCTGCTGCTGAATCCTTCCTCCATACTACAGAATATCTATCCAGTTAAACTGGTTGACATCTCCTCTGTGTCCCTATGTTAGGACTGGAACCCAGTAGCTTTTGCGCACCAGGCGGCAGCTCTTCCCTCTGAGCTATTCAGCTTGCAGGACAGTTCCATGCTAACCCAAACACTTGTACCAGTGTTTCTTATTGTCTCCACCCTGAGTTCCTGATTGTCTCCACCCTGAGATCCTTACTGGCTCCACACTGATTGAGCACCCTATTTAAACCTGGCGTTGCACTCCCTTCCTTGTGAGAATATTGAACAACCAGCCTCTAGTCAAGCTTCTATTTACCTGCTGCTTATCTTCAAGATTCTACTACTGCTCCATGCACCATCCAATGACTATTCTTGAGTATGCTACGTGCTGCTCCTTAAAACTACATTGCTGCTCCTGTATACCGATTCCTTGGCTATCCCTGACTATGCTACCTGCTGGTACAGTCTTTAGTGGATGCAATACTACTACTTCAACCCAGTTCAGTCCATAACCTCCTACTTCCTGTTGCTGCTGAGATCTCACTACTCAGTACAAGATGTAACTATCATTCAAGATCGGTGGGTGGAGACTGAATAAACTTGGCCTCATGAGCTCTCCCAATCTCTAGCTGGACTCATTGTGTACCCATCTTCATTACTTCCTGCTGTCGCCAAGTAGTTTGTTGGGGCATATCAGGAGGGCATGTGAGACATTTTCTTCAGGTGCAGTCAGAATGGGGTCATCATCTGGCACTCAAATGCAGCAGTCCAAGGTGTCTTCCCTGCAGCAGCTTTTGCCAACCCTGGAGTATGATTCAGCAGTTTTCTGATCCGGTTCAGAACAGATATAAGATACTTGCTTCCACCAATCAATGCCACTTGCGTATTTGAGACAAGTGTACAATTGAAACTCTGATCGCCAGCATTACTGGGTCAGGGCGATGTCAGCAGCATGATCTGGTCATCAGATAATCCTTCTGACACCACTCTCCAGTGCAGTATAGGTGCAAAGAAGATTGGTGAAGTAAGCATTCCTATGTAGATGAAAATAATCGAAAATTTACTGTAATGGGGGGGAGGGATTTAAGGACACAGAATGGGAAATAAGGGGAGGGAGATATGTGGGGACTTTGTGTGAGGAGTGGGGGGGTGTAATTTGGGGACACAGTATGGGTAGTGATTGTGGGAGAAAGTTAAAGACATAGTAAGGGGAGTGAGGGGGGTATGGTTGTGGGCATAGCTTAGGAAGCGGGAGGGGAAATATGATTACACAGTAAGGAGAGCAAGGGGGAATGGGTTTGAATAGAGCATGGGGTGCAAGGCAGGACTCAAGACTACAATATGGGTAGCAAGGCGGGATAGATGTAGACACAGTCAGGTGAGTAAGGGGGAGAATGTAAGAAAAAACTGTGTAAGGAGGAGCAATAGGGAAAATATCAGACCCGGAGAAAAGGTAAGTATGCAGAGATGAGGTGTGGATGTGAAAAGGCATCATGGTGTCTGGACTAGATGAAGACAAGAGAGAGCACGGCTCCAATCACAAACAGAGTCATCTATAAAGTACCTGGCTATAAATGTTTATTTGTGATACAGACAACAGTAATTAAAAATGAAGAGAAATCCAGCTCCACAAACAGTGAATATCTTATTCACAAAAATGCTTGAGGGACATACAGAGTCAGCCATCCACCTTGCAAAGCACACATCAACCCTCATGATTAAGGGTGCGCAGAAGTTTCCATGCTCCGAACACCTCCAGGTTGCAAATCATGGTGAGCTAAACTATATTTCTCCTATACTGACTAATTGTCATCAGTAGGGGTGAGATAATATGAACGGAAAAGTTTGGGGTCCGTACCGGACACCTAGTGGTTGGCACTCAGGGTGGCACTCAGATGAGCTCACGGGCATCACTGTTGCATGGCTGAGGGCATGCAGAGTACCCAGATGATATACCTCCCACAAAGGACAGCTTGTAATTGTCTCTAGGCAGCCTGGCACACATGAGCCAATACATGCTCCAGTTCCTGCGGAACCCCCCCGAGTTGCCCGATTTGTTACCAGTTCAGATTACTTGGTGGCCACTCTTCTTGATTTCCGTTACAAGAACAATGTACCATCATTAATTCCATTACTGGAGAGGGATCACAAAATGCGTGAATACAAGCACATGCCAATAGAAAAACTACTAATGCATTTCCCACCTGACAGCGGCGGGTCAGTGGAACATCAAGGCAGAGGTGGAGAAGGAAGTCGCCAACACAGCTGGGGCACCGCCAGCACCTCAGAAGGTGAAATGTGGTAGCACTTTATGAGCACACCACAATATCTGGCACAACCGTCTGATACAGTCAGTATTTCCAGGAGGCAGTATTGCAACAACATGGTGGAAGAGAACATGACCACACTTCTCCATGTACTAACAGATGAGTCTGCCCCATTTAACTTCTGGGTCTCCAAATTGGACACATGACCTGAGCTTGCCCTTTATGACTTCTCGCGTCTCCACAAGATAAATAGACATGCTGTAGTCTGGAGAAATTCCATCTTGAAATCTGGAATTCCCATCCACTATGCTGTAACATCTGGACGCTGTGGGGTGGACGCTGCACAAGTGTGCAGCATTCAACCCGCAGTGTTTACTGATAATGTGCACATACCCTAAAATATAGCTGGGTAGCAATTCCAAACAGAACAGGAAGCATTCAGGTGGCGTATCCCTACCATGGGTCAAGCTAACATCTTACACAGGTTACTATCAAGGTTCTATATGGGTGGTGTTTGAAGCATAACTAAAAAAGTGCTACAGTAGCATGTAAAAGTTTGGGCACACCTGATCACAATTAGAGTTGAGCAAATTTGCTCGGGTCCCAGGAACTCAGCTTCCTGGATCGCTCCAGCTGATCAGCAGTTTGGCTCCGCAGCTGCATGTGTCGCGACTGTGTGACAGTCACGACACATGCATGGAGAGCCTGTGAGAATAGTAAGTGTTAAAAAGTGCACAAGAATCGCTTACCACATAGCAATCACAATGGTTGAAAATAAGTGTGAAAGTCTTCTTCCAAGGGTCATTCCACATGTCATGAAGAAAGAGAAGAGGTAGGTGGAAGGGGCTTACAAACCATCACTCCATATTTAGCAGTACTGAAGCTTAAAAATACTGTATTATGTGTTTGCTTTTAACTAAAACTAAAAGACTTTATATAAGTAATATTGTGTTTTGATTACAGAAAATGTTAAAAAAGAAATCGAAAAGGTTATCGGATCAACCGAGCCTCAGATGGCGCACCGCAAACACATGCCATACACAGACGCTGTAATTCACGAGATTCAGAGATTTGCCAATGTTTTGCCAACTAATCTGCCACATATGACCACTCAAGATGTCACACTGAACGGTTTCTTCCTACCAAAAGTAAGAATTAAATCATTATATTGCTTGACTTTTTCAAATTTAAGGAAGCTTCTGTTTTTTTGTAAGAACTATTGAGGTACTTAGTAATAATAGAAGAGATCGTCTGTAATCATCCTTCACAATTAATAGAATTGTTCTGACTATGAGCACTGAATTCACCGGGTGCTGCAAAAAAAAATGTTCTGCACATAGTTTGAGGCGAGGCTGGAAAAAATGCAACTTAAAAATGGAGGGAAAAACATAATTAACAAAATATAAAGCTTATGATGTAATGTGAAATGTGGACACAATATGGATTTAATTACAGGCAAAGTTATGTTCTCATTCCATAAATATTGTGTCACGTTCCTCTTAGGCCATCAGTATGTGGCTATCCTCTAGACCAGGGATTGGGACCCTCAGGCCCTGAGGCCATTTATGACACTTGATAACCTTTTCTCCCACCCACGGGAAGATTTTTGATGACTGCAGTACTTGGGCCAGCAGCTGTGTTTGACAGCCCCCAGCCCTTTAATTTCTTCTTGCTCTGTGAGCACACGCACACAGTATTCACTACTAATTACACAGGCACATGCAGTGACAGATTATGTCATTACACTAGTGCCAGCATCAGGACGCAACCTTGTGGGAGGAGTTAGATCGCAATTTGTACAGCCCCCGAAGAATGGTATAAATATGCAAAAGACCCTTGGCAGAAAAGAATTCCCCACCCCTGCTCTAGACTTTAGACTGCTGTTTGACCCTTTATGAACCTTGAAACATGACTTGGACAATAAACCAAATTTACAGTGGTGCATGAACGTTTGTGAACCCTTTCGGATTTTCTATATTTCTGCATAAATTTGCTTTAAAACTACAACAGATTTTCACACATCTCCTAAATGCAGATAAACAGAACCAAATCAAACAACTGAGTTCAAAATATTAAACTTTGTTGTTTTTTGAATAAGGAAAATGATCCACTATAATGACTAAGAATGGCAAAAATGAGCCTTTGTTTTCTATATCGTATGTGGTGCGACTCTCCTGCATCTAAAGGTGTACGTTAATTGCTAATTAGTTCTGCACATCATCTTAGAGGAATTTTAGCCCATTCTTCCCCACAATACAGCTTTAACTCTGTTATGTTGGAGGGTTTTCTTTCTCGAATTGCTTGCTTCAGGTCCCTCCACAACATTTCTATAGAAATAAAGACATGGCTTTAACTTGACCATTACAAACATTTAACTTTGTTGTTCTTTAACTATTTTTTTGCAGAACAACTTGTGTGCTTTGATCCATTGTCTTGTTTCATGACCCATGTTCTTTTTACATTCAATTCATGGACAAATGTCCTGACATTTTCAGTTAGAATTTTCTAATAAAATTCATAGTTAATTGTCCAGATGCAGAAAAACTGATAAACTATGATATTACCACCTCTATTTTTTTTAAAATTCTACCATGTCCTTCAGGTTAATTCATGCATATTAACATTAGTTAACATGAGTGAGGCCTTTAGTTGCTTATAGGTGACCTTGGGTTTCTTTCTGATATCGCAGACTATTATACGCCTTACTAATACACTTTCACAAGCATGTTGCAAAGAGCAGACTTTCATATATCCTTCTTAATTAAATTAAAAATTTAACTTAATGGGATTACACCTGCTTGTCATCCCATTGATTGGCAAGACCAAACTCTCATTTCACCTTCAAATTTTCTGCATATCCTAAAGATGCATATACTTTTGGCACTCCACAGACTTGTGATATTGGATACATTTTCTCAATAAATAAAAAATGATACAGTTTAATATTCTGACAATTTTGTGAGATTATGTACTTTAGATCTACCTTTATGATGTATAAATATCTGATACAGTTTTCAAATCATTAGGTTAAATGTAGAAATAAATGTAGAAATATGAACAATTCTGAACGGTTCATAGACTTTCAAGCACCACTGTATTTTTGTCAAAGTGGACACATCTGCCATCAGAGCTGTATTAGTGGCATTAATATTGAGGACCAATAGAGGGCCCAAATTCACTTATAATCTCTAAGCCACTGACTATCCGTCATTCAAGGAAAAATAAAAAAAAGAAAAAACAGAATTACAAAATGAAAAATTACTGAATATTTGGTTGTAATGGGCAAATTTGGTTCCCAATATGGTGCCTTTCTTTTCACCTAAGTGTAACTGCACAGGCCAAAACCCAGTGTTGTGAATTCTATGGATCTGACTTTTGAGTCGGGGCTCCATCTGGTGGTTACTGTGGGCAGTGGAGCTGGCCGGGTTGACAGAAGTCTACCACCTGATGACGATGATTGGAAATCAGGGGGTACTGATTGGGAGCATATAAGTGAGCAAGCTTCCCTCAGTTGTTGCCGGTGATTAGTTTCTTTCAATGCATTTTGAGGTCTGCTGTCTCCTGCCTGATCCTGCATCTGCCAGTTAAGTTGTTCTTTTCTAATCCTTTGCTTCTGATCTGGTTTTGCCTCTTTCTGCTTTGCTGTGAGGGTTCAGCATGCTCCCTGCTGGGGCCATGCTGGACCCTGCTCCATATATTACAGCTTGTGTCAGTTTGTTCAGTCCCCTGTTATATTAGTCTCTTTTGCTTTGCTGCCAGTTCACACCAGAATGCTGATATAGTGGGGTGTGGTTGTGTGTCCTCAGTGTTTTTGTACATCAAACGTGTTGGATTTTTTTAGGGTTTTTGCGTAATTGCTGACAGTGTCTTTCCTTTCCTGTCCTATCTAGACAGTTTGGACCCCACCATTTGCTCAGTCTATTTTCTGCCTGTGTTTGTGCCTCATCTTGTCTCACCATCAATATATGTTCGGTAGTGTTGAGTGATACCGTTCGATACCCAAAAATATCGTATCGGATGGTATCGCCCGATACGAAAAAAATATCGGGTATCGCCGATTCCGATACCGGAAGTCCCATTCAAGTCAATGGGACTTCCGGTATCGGAATTAAAAAAAGGCCTTTATTTCCTTGTTGGCTAATTCTACATAATTGAAAACAAATAAGAATCATGTAAAATGTATTGTGGGAGGTGGAGGAGACATTAAAAGCATAGTGGTTTATTCAAATGACATGGCATAGCATTAATTCCAATTTTTTTTTTCAAGACGTTCGGAGTTAAAAAGATATTGACTATGTTAACTTTTTTATATTTAGTCAGATATGTATGTTTCGCAACTTCCATGCTCTTCACCTTCTTTTGTACTTCTCCCATACTTTCTCCTTCATGATCCGCAGCAGTAGCATTTTTTTCATCAACTTTTTCTTCACCTTATTCATCTTCTTCTTCTTCACCTTCTTCCCATTAATTTTTTTTTTCCATTCTTCATATTCTTCTTATTCAGCTATTATTAATTTTCATATGCTATTTCTTCATTTTCTTCCTATTCTTCTTTTTCTTCATTTTCTTATGGTGACAGGCATTCCTGTAGTACTTATCTATAAAAGTTATAAGATTACACCTTACGTTCTGCCTGTCACAAAAGATTTACAACAGGATTTGTCCGCGTTCAGTTTGACCTGCAGCAGCAAGCATTTTCCAGGGGCACCACGAGGAGGAACGGACTCACCCCCATTTACTGCTTAGTCTTCTTCTGCTTATAATTTTGATTTCTTCTATGCTGATTTTTTGTCTTATGCTTAATGTTCTTCTGCTTTCTGTTCTTCTGCTTTTGCTTCTTCTGCTTCTTGTTCTTCTGTCTTTTGTTCTGTATCTTGGTGGTTGTCTTCATGTTCTTTGTCCTCTTGGTCTTATTATTTAGGGTCATATTTCTGGTCTTCTTTGGTGTGGTCTTCAGGGTCGTCATCATCAGGGTCATCGTCATGAAGATCAATAAGGATTACCAAAGACAATTTCAAAAAGCTTGATCTTGGAAATGTAGCAGAAGGTACAAGAAGGCTGAGAAACTGGTGAGAACCAGCAGACAGTGCTGGCACCCGGATGGGTAGCAGAAGGAACAAGAGCCAATGGCACTACCGAGGACCAACTGACGGTGCTGGACCACGGTTACTAAGCAGAAGGTACCTGTGCTAAAAAGCACTACCAAGGACCAGCTGATGGTGCTGGACCTCGGATACCGAGATGGAGGCACCTAGGCCAAAGGCTGTGGCGAGAACCAGCAGACAGTGCTGGCACCCGGATGGGTAGCAGAAGGAACAAGAGCCAATGGCACTACCGAGGACCAACTGACGGTGCTGGACCACGGTTGCTAAGCAGAAGGTACCTGTGCTAGAAAGCACTACCAAGGACCAGCTGACGGTGCTGGACCTCGGATACCGAGATGGAGGCACCTAGGCCAAAGGCTGTGGCGAGAACCAGCAGACAGTGCTGGCACCCGGATGGGTAGCAGAAGGAACAAGAGCCAATGGCACTACCGAGGACCAACTGACGGTGCTGGACCACGGTTACTAAGCAGAAGGTACCTGTGCTAAAAAGCACTACCAAGGACCAGCTGACGGTGCTGGACCTCGGATACCGAGATGGAGGCACCTAGGCCAAAGGCTGTGGCGAGAACCAGCAAACAGTGCTGGCACCCGGATGGGTAGCAGAAGGAACAAGAGCCAATGGCACTACCGAGGACCAACTGACGGTGCTGGACCACGGTTACTAAGCAGAAGGTACCTGTGCTAAAAAGCACTACCAAGGACCAGCTGACGGTGCTGGACCTCGGATACCGAGATGGAGGCACCTAGGCCAAAGGCTGTGGCGAGAACCAGCAGACAGTGCTGGCACCCGGATGGGTAGCAGAAGGAACAAGAGCGAATGGCACTACCGAGGACCAACTGACGGTGCTGGACCACGGTTACTAAGCAGAAGGTACCTGTGCTAAAAAGCACTACCAAGGACCAGCTGACGGTGCTGGACCTCGGATACCGAGATGGAGGCACCTAGGCCAAAGGCTCTGGCGAAAACCAGCAGACAGTGCTGGAACCCGGGTGGGTAGCAGAAGGTACCCATTCAAAGCAAAGTAGCCAGGCCGCAAGCCGGCCGCAGTTACCGAAACCCACAGTCCTACAGGGGGTCCATGTCCCATTGGCACTATGGTTCCAGCCTTCAGTGCCAGTTCCCGCAGCCCACATAGGAGTCACCTAAACTGCAGGCACCGTAGAGTCGGCTAACCCTGCCGCAAGACGACAGGACAACGGATTGGTGGCATAGTGACCTTGACACTACCCGGAAACAGCAGGCGTGCTGGAACCAGGCTGGGCAACAGGGAGTCCCTGTGCCAAAGACACTGCCGAGAACCAGCTGACGGTGCTGGAACCCAGATGGGTAGCAAAAGCTACAAGAGCCAATGGCACTACCGAGGAACAGCTGACGGTGCTGGACCTCGGATACCGAGATGGAGGCACCTAGGCCAAAGGCTCTGGCGAGAACCAGCAGACAGTGCTGGAACCCGGGTGGGTAGCAGAAGGTACCCATTCAAAGCAAAGTAGCCAGGCCGCAAGCCGGCCGCAGTTACCGAAACCCACAGTCCTACAGGGGGTCCATGTCCAATTGGCACTACGGATCCAGCCTTCAGTGCCAGTTCCCGCAGCCCACATAGGAGTCACCTAAACTGCAGGCACCGTAGAGTCGGCTAACCTGGCGGCAAGACGACAGGACAACGGATTGGTGGCATAGTGACCTTGACACTACCCGGAAACAGCAGGCGTGCTGGAACCAGGCTGGGCAACAGGGAGTCCCCGTGCCAAAGACACTGCCGAGAACCAGCTGACGGTGCTGGAACCCAGATGGGTAGCAAAAGCTACAAGAGCCAATGGCACTACCGAGGAACAGCTGACGGTGCTGGACCACGGTTACTAGGCAGGAGGTACCTGTGCTAGAAAGCACTACCAAGGACCAGCTGACGGTGCTGGACCTCGGATACCGAGATGGAGGCACCTAGGCCAAAGTCTCTGGCGAGAACCAGCAGACAGTGCTGGAACCCGGGTGGGTAGCAGAAGGTACCCATTCAAAGCAAAGTAGCCAGGCCGCAAGCCGGCCGCAGTTACCGAAACCCACAGTCCTACAGGGGGTCCTTGTCCCATTGGCACTACGGATCCAGCCTTCAGTGCCAGTTCCCGCAGCCCACATAGGAGTCACCTAAACTGCAGGCACCGTAGAGTCGGCTAACCCGGCCGCAAGACGACAGGACAACGGATTGGTGGCATAGTGACCTTGACACTACCCGGAAACAGCAGGCGTGCTGGAACCAGGCTGGGCAACAGGGAGTCCCCGTGCCAAAGACACTGCCGAGCACCAACTGGCGTTGTTGGAGCCCAGGGACAATCTTGGTGTAGGCCGAGGCCTACTTGGTGGTAGTTTTAGATTGTTTGTAGGCTACAACAGACTGTCAACGTGCTCCAATTAGGCATCTGTCTCCACTCTGTTTCCAGGATTTCACGTGACCAACAACACCGCCAGTTTATGCATACAGCAGCCGTCTGCCCAATCCACACGTGTTGCTGTGTTATTGGGATTTTGTAATGTCAGCAGATCCCCTGATGTGTGTCTGCCACTGTCTCCTGCTCTGTCCACCTTCCCACCGCTTGCAGTGGGAAGGTGGACAGCGCAGGAGACAGTGGCGGACACATATTGGGGGATCTGCTGACGTTACAGAACCCCAGTAACACAGGAACACGTGTGGAATGCGTGGACGGCATCTGTGAGCAGGAACTGGCGGTGTTGGAGGTCAGGGGAAATACTAGAGACAGAGTGGAGACAGAGGCCAAATCAGAGAATGTTTAAATCTGAAGTAGTTACAATTTGGAGGCAGCAGCAGTTTGCCCTCCACACAGCAGGGGATCAGCTGACGTTACTGAACCCCACTTTCACATGAACGAGTGTGTTTTTCTGTGTGGACAGCACTTCCGAGCACCAACTGGCGGTGTTGGAGCCCAGGGACAATCATGGAGCAGGCCGAGGCCTACTAGGAGCCAGGTGTAAAGCTGAGGTATTTTGACTTTGGAGGGAGCAGGACACTTTGCCCTCCACACAGCAGGGGATCAGCTGACGTTACTGACCCCCACTTTCACATGAACGAGTGTGTTTTTCTGTGTGGACAGCACTTCTGAGCACCAACTAGCGTTGTTGGAGCCCAGGGAGAACCAGGGTGCAGGCCGAGGCCTACTTGGTGGCAGTTTTACATTGTTTGTAGGCTACAACAGGCTGTCAACGTGCTCCAATTAGGCATCTGTCTCCACTCTGTTTCCAGGATTTCACGTGACCAACAACACCACCAGTTTATGCGTACAGCAGCCGTCTGCCCAATCCACACGTGTTGCTGTGTTACTGGGATTTTGTAATGTCAGCAGATCCCCTGATGTGTGTCTGCCACTGTCTCCTGCTCTGTCCACATTCCCACCGCTTGCAGTGGGAAGGTGGACAGCGCAGGAGACAGTGGCGGACACATATTGGGGGATCTGCTGACGTTACAGAACCCCAGTAACACAGGAACACGTGTGGAATGCGTGGACGGCATCTGTGAGCAGGAACTGGCGGTGTTGGAGGTCAGGGGAAATACTAGAGACAGAGTGGAGACAGAGGCCAAATCAGAGAATGTTTAAATCTGAAGTAGTTACAATTTGGAGGCAGCAGCAGTTTGCCTCCACACAGCAGGGGATCAGCTGACGTTACTGAACCCCACTTTCACATGAACGAGTGTGTTTTTCTGTGTGGACAGCACTTCCGAGCACCAACTGGCATTGTCGGAGCCCAGGGAAAATCAGGTAGTAGGCCGAGGCCTACTTGGTGGCAGTTTTACATTGTTTGTAGGCTACAACAGGCTGTCAACGTGCTCCAATTAGGCATCTGTCTCCACTCTGTTTCCAGGATTTCACGTGACCAACAACACCACCAGTTTATGCGTACAGCAGCCGTCTGCCCAATCCACACGTGTTGCTGTGTTACTGGGATTTTGTAATGTCAGCAGATCTCCTGATGTGTGTCTGCCACTGTCTCCTGCTCTGTCCACATTCCCACCGCTTGCAGTGGGAAGGTGGACAGCGCAGGAGACAGTGGCGGACACATATTGGGGGATCTGCTGACGTTACAGAACCCCAGTAACACAGGAACACGTGTGGAATGCGTGGACGGCATCTGTGAGCAGGAACTGGCGGTGTTGGAGGTCAGGGGAAATACTAGAGACAGAGTGGAGACAGAGGCCAAATCAGAGAATGTTTAAATCTGAAGTAGTTACAATTTGGAGGCAGCAGCAGTTTGCCCTCCACACAGCAGGGGATCAGCTGACGTTACTGAACCCCACTTTCACATGAATGAGTGTGTTTTTCTGTGTGGACAGCACTTCCGAGCACCAACTGACGGTGTTGGAGCCCAGGGACAATCATGGAGCAGGCCGAGGCCTACTAGGAGCCAGGTGTAAAGCTGAGGTATTTTGACTTTGGAGGGAGCAGGACACTTTGCCCTCCACACAGCAGGGGATCAGCTGACGTTACTGACCCCCACTTTCACATGAACGAGTGTGTTTTTCTGTGTGGACAGCACTTCCGAGCACCAACTAGCGTTGTTGGAACCCAGGGACACTCATGGTGCAGGCCGAGGCCTACTTGGTGGCAGTTTTACATTGTTTGTAGGCTACAACAGACTGTCAACGTGCTCCAATTAGGCATCTGTCTCCACTCTGTTTCCAGGATTTCACGTGACTACCAACACCGCCAGTTTATGCGTACAGTAGCCGTCTGCCCAATCCACACGTGTTCCTGTGTTACTGGTGTTCTGTAATGTCAGCAGATCCCCTGATGTTTGTCTGCCAATGTCTCCTGCTCTGTCCACATTCCCACCACTTGCAGTGGGAAGGTGGACAGCGCAGGAGACAGTGCCGGACACACATTGGGGGATCAGCTCACGTTACAGAACACCAGGAACACAGGAACAAGTGTGGAATGCGTGGATGGCAACTGTGAGCAGGAACTGGCGGTGTTGGAGGTCAGGGGAAATACTAGAGACAGAGTGGAGACAGAGGCCAAATCAGAGAATGTTTAAATCTGAAGTAGTTACAATTTGGAGGCAGCAGCAGTTTGCCCTCCACACAGCAGGGGATCAGCTGACGTTACTGAACCCCACTTTCACATGAACGAGTGTGTTTTTCTGTGTGGACAGCACTTCTGAGCACCAACTAGGGTTGTTGGAACCCAGGGACAATCATGGTGCAGGCCGAGGCCTACTAGGAGCCAGGTGTAAAGCTGAGGTATTTTGACTTTGGAGGGAGCAGGACACTTTGCCCTCCACACAGCAGGGGATCAGCTGACGTTACTGACCCCCACTTTCCCATGAACGAGTGTGTTTTTCTGTGTGGACAGCACTTCTGAGCACCAACTAGCGTTGTTGGAGCACAGGGAGAACCAGGGTGCAGGCCGAGGCCTACTTGGTGGCAGTTTTACAATGTTTGTAGGCTACAACAGACTGTCAACGTGCTCCAATTAGGCATCTGTCTCCACTCTGTTTCCAGGATTTCACGTGACTACCAACACCGCCAGTTTATGCGTACAGTAGCCGTCTGCCCAATCCACACGTGTTCCTGTGTTACTGGTGTTCTGTAATGTCAGCAGATCCCCTGATGTTTGTCTGCCAATGTCTCTTGCTCTGTCCACATTCCCACCACTTGCAGTGGGAAGGTGGACAGCGCAGGAGACAGTGGCGGACACACATTGGGGGATCTGCTGACGTAACAGAACCCCAGTAACACAGGAACACGTGTGGAATGCATGGAAGGCAACTGTGAGCAGGAACTGGCGGTGTTGGAGGTCAGGGGAAATACTAGAGACAGAGTGGAGACAGAGGCCAAATCAGAGAATGTTTAAATCTGAAGTAGCTAAAATTTGGAGGCAGCAGCAGTTTGCCCGCCACACAGCAGGGGATCAGCTGACGTTACCGAACCCCACTTTCACATGAACGAGTGTGTTTTTCTGTGTGGACAGCACTTCCGAGCACCAACTGGCGTTGTCGGAGCCCAGGGAAAATCAGGTAGTAGGCCGAGGCCTACTTGGTGGCAGTTTGCGATTGTTTCTAGACTACTACTAACTGTCAACGTACTCCAATTAGGCCTCTGTCTTCACTCTGTTTCGAGTATTTCCGCTGGCTTCCAACCACGCCAGTTGCTGCTCTGAAATGCCGTCTGCACAACCCACACTTGTTCCTGTGTTACTGTGGTTCTGTAACAGCAGCTTCTCCCTAGAGGTGAGTCAGGCAATGTCTCCTGCTCTGTCCACATTTCCACTACAAGTAGTGGGAATGTAGACAAAGCAGGAGACATTGCCGTGCTCAACTCTGGAGATGAGCAGATGTTACAGGACCCAGGTACCACAGGATCAAGTGTGGATTGTGCAGACGGCACTTGAAAGCAGAAACAGGCGGTGTTGTAGGCCGGAGGAAATACTCAAAACAGAGTGGAGACAGAGGGCAAATCAGAGAACATATTAAATCAGAGGTAGTCAGAAGTTGTAAGCAGCAGGAGAGTTTGCCGTACACACAGCAGGGGATCAGCTGACGTTACCGAACCCCACTTACACATGAGCGAGTGTTTTGTCTGTGCGGGCAGCACTTCCGAGCACCAACTGGCGTTGTCAGAGCCCAGGGAAAATGAGGTAGTAGGCCGAGGCCTACTTGGAGCCAGGTGTAAATCTGAGGTTGTTTGACAGTGGAGGGAGCAGGACACTTTGCCATACACACAGCAGGGGATCAGCTGACGTTACCGAACCCCACTTACACATGAGCGAGTGTTTTGTCTGTGCGGACAGCACTTCTGAATACCAACTGGCGGTGTCGGAGCCCAGGGAAAATCAGGTAGTAGGCCGAGGCCTACTTGGTGGCAGTTTGCGATTGTTTCTAGACTACTACTAACTGTCAACGTACTCCAATTAGGCCTCTGTCTTCACTCTGTTTCGAGTATTTCCGCTGGCTTCCAACCACGCCAGTTGCTGCTCTGAAATGCCGTCTGCACAACCCACACTTGTTCCTGTGTTACTGGGGTTCTGTAACAGCAGCTTCTCCCTAGAGGTGAGTCAGGCAATGTCTCCTGCTCTGTCCTCATTTCCACTACAAGTAGTGGGAATGTAGACAAAGCAGGACACATTGCCGTGCTCATCTCTGGAGATGAGCAGATGTTACAGGACCCAGGTACCACAGGAACAAGTGTGGATTGTGCAGACGGCACTTGAGAGCAGAAACAGGCGGTGTTGTAGGCCGGAGGAAATACTCAAAACAGAGTGGAGACAGAGGGCAAATCAGAGAACATATTAAATCAGAGGTAGTCAGAAGTTGTAGGCAGCAGGAGAGTTTGCCGTACACACAGCAGGGGATCAGGTGACGTTAGAGTTGAGCGAAACGGGTCGAAAAAATTCAAAAGTCGCCGACTTTTGGCAAAGTCGGGTTTCATGAAACGAAACCCGACCCTAGGATGAGGTCGGCCACGAGGTCGGCGACTTACGCGCCAAAGTCGCGTTTCAAAAGTTTGTTTTGCGCTCTTTTTCAGCCAATCAGGATCCACGGGCACTGTGGGCAATGTGATGACCTAGGCACGGGTCACCACCATCTTTCAGAAGGGCATGCAAGTGATTGGCTTGCTTTGGTGGGCGTCACAGGGGGTATAAAAGGGCGTGCACGCTGACCGCCATCTTACTTCTGCCGATCTTAGTATAGGGAGAGGTTGCTGCTGATTCTGTAGGGAGAGCGTTAGGCAGGGAAGAAGACAAAAGAACTGCTTCTGCTGCTAGCGATTTGGCCTGCACAACACACAAGTCACTGTGTGTGCAGTGCAAGGGGAGGCTATATTGTGGTGTATCAGTGGTGTTGGTTGTTGGGCTGCCTTCTAAGGCTTCCTGACACGCTGGCATTGCTGTTTACCCACTGCTCCGCAAACTGCTTTTTTAAAAGCAATCCAATCTCCCTTATCCTCTAGTCACTTTGGTCTCAGCTGTGCCATCGAGCGTGTCACATAGCGCTCAGATATCAGTGGGCCTCACACAATCCACAAGTGTCCAGTGTCCAAAAGTGTACGCAGAGATTCAAAATCTCCATTATCCTCTCGTCACTTTGGTCACAGGCAGCTGTGCCATCGAGCGTGTCACATAGCGCTCAGATATCAGTGGGCCTCACACAATCCACAAGTGTCCAGTGTCCAAAAGTGTATGCAGAGATTCAAAATCTCCATTATCCTCTCGTCACTTTGGTCACAGGCAGCTGTGCCATCGAGCGTGTCACATAGCGCTCAGATATCAGTGGGCCTCACACAATCCACAAGTGTCCAGTGTCCAAAAGTGTACGCAGAGATTCAAAATCTCCATTATCCTCTCGTCACTTTGGTCACAGGCAGCTGTGCCATCGAGCGTGTCACATAGCGCTCAGATATCAGTGGGCCTCACACAATCTACAAGTGTCCAGTGTCCAAAAGTGTACGCAGAGATTCAAAATCTCCATTATCCTCTCGTCACTTTGGTCACAGGCAGCTGTGCCATCGAGCGTGTCACATAGCGCTCAGATATCAGTGGGCCTCACACAATCCACAAGTGTCCAGTGTCCAAAAGTGTACGCAGAGATTCAAAATCTCCATTATCCTCTCGTCACTTTGGTCACAGGCAGCTGTGCCATCGAGCGTGTCACATAGCGCTCAGATATCAGTGGGCCTCACACAATCTACAAGTGTCCAGTGTCCAAAAGTGTACGCAGAGATTCAAAATCTCCATTATCCTCTCGTCACTTTGGTCACAGGCAGCTGTGCCATCGAGCGTGTCACATAGCGCTCAGATATCAGTGGGCCTCACACAATCCACAAGTGTCCAGTGTCCAAAAGTGTACGCAGAGATTCAAAATCTCCATTATCCTCTCGTCACTTTGGTCACAGGCAGCTGTGCCATCGAGCGTGTCACATAGCGCTCAGATATCAGTGGGCCTCACACAATCCACAAGTGTCCAGTGTCCAAAAGTGTACGCAGAGATTCAAAATCTACATTATCCTCTCGTCACTTTGGTCACAGGCAGCTGTGCCATCGAGCGTGTCACATAGCGCTCAGATATCAGTGGGCCTCACACAATCTACAAGTGTCCAGTGTCCAAAAGTGTACGCAGATAATCAAAATCTCCATTATCCTCTCGTCACTTTGGTCACAGGCAGCTGTGCCATCGAGCGTGTCACATAGCGCTCAGATATCAGTGGGCCTCACACAATCTACAAGTGTCCAGTGTCCAAAAGTGTACGCAGAGATTCAAAATCTCCATTGTCCTTTCGTCACTTTGGTCACAGGCAGCTGTGCCATCGAGCGTGTCACATAGCGCTCAGATATCAGTGGGCCTCACACAATCCACAAGTGTCCAGTGTCCAAAAGTGTACGCAGAGATTCAAAATCTCCATTATCCTCTCGTCACTTTGGTCACAGGCAGCTGTGCCATCGAGCGTGTCACATAGCGCTCAGATATCAGTGGGCCTCACACAATCTACAAGTGTCCAGTGTCCAAAAGTGTATGCAGAGATTCAAAATCTCCATTATCCTCTCGTCACTTTGGTCACAGGCAGCTGTGCCATCGAGCGTGTCACATAGCCCTCAGATATCAGTGGGCCTCACACAATCTACAAGTGTCCAGTGTCCAAAAGTGTACGCAGAGAATCAAAATCTCCATTATCCTCTCGTCACTTTGGTCACAGGCAGCTGTGCCATCGAGCAGTGACACATAGCGCTCAGATATCAGTGGGCCTCACACAATCCACAAGTGTCCAGTGTCCAAAAGTGTACGCAGAGATTCAAAATCTCCATTATCCTCTCGTCACTTTGGTCACAGGCAGCTGTGCCATCGAGCGTGTCACATAGCGCTCAGATATCAGTGGGCCTCACACAATCCACAAGTGTCCAGTGTCCAAAAGTGTACGCAGAGATTCAAAATCTCCATTATCCTCTCGTCACTTTGGTCACAGGCAGCTGTGCCATCGAGCGTGTCACATAGCGCTCAGATATCAGTGGGCCTCACACAATCTACAAGTGTCCAGTGTCCAAAAGTGTATGCAGAGATTCAAAATCTCCATTATCCTCTCGTCACTTTGGTCACAGGCAGCTGTGCCATCGAGCGTGTCACATAGCGCTCAGATATCAGTGGGCCTCACACAATCTACAAGTGTCCAGTGTCCAAAAGTGTATGCAGAGATTCAAAATCTCCATTATCCTCTCGTCACTTTGGTCACAGGCAGCTGTGCCATCGAGCGTGTCACATAGCGCTCAGATATCAGTGGGCCTCACACAATCCACAAGTGTCCAGTGTCCAAAAGTGTACGCAGAGATTCAAAATCTCCATTATCCTCTCGTCACTTTGGTCACAGGCAGCTGTGCCATCGAGCGTGTCACATAGCGCTCAGATATCAGTGGGCCTCACACAATCCACAAGTGTCCAGTGTCCAAAAGTGTACGCAGAGATTCAAAATCTCCATTATCCTCTCGTCACTTTGGTCACAGGCAGCTGTGCCATCGAGCGTGTCACATAGCGCTCAGATATCAGTGGGCCTCACACAATCTACAAGTGTCCAGTGTCCAAAAGTGTACGCAGAGATTCAAAATCTCCATTATCCTCTCGTCACTTTGGTCACAGGCAGCTGTGCCATCGAGCGTGTCACATAGCGCTCAGATATCAGTGGGCCTCACACAATCTACAAGTGTCCAGTGTCCAAAAGTGTACGCAGAGATTCAAAATCTCCATTATCCTCTCGTCACTTTGGTCACAGGCAGCTGTGCCATCGAGCGTGTCACATAGCGCTCAGATATCAGTGGGCCTCACACAATCCACAAGTGTCCAGTGTCCAAAAGTGTACGCAGAGATTCAAAATCTCCATTATCCTCTCGTCACTTTGGTCACAGGCAGCTGTGCCATCGAGCGTGTCACATAGCGCTCAGATATCAGTGGGCCTCACACAATCCACAAGTGTCCAGTGTCCAAAAGTGTACGCAGAGATTCAAAATCTACATTATCCTCTCGTCACTTTGGTCACAGGCAGCTGTGCCATCGAGCGTGTCACATAGCGCTCAGATATCAGTGGGCCTCACACAATCCACAAGTGTCCAGTGTCCAAAAGTGTACGCAGAGATTCAAAATCTCCATTATCCTCTCGTCACTTTGGTCACAGGCAGCTGTGCCATCGAGCATGTCACATAGCGCTCAGATATCAGTGGGCCTCACACAATCTACAAGTGTCCAGTGTCCAAAAGTGTACGTAGAGAATCAAAATCTCCATTATCCTCTCGTCACTTTGGTCACAGGCAGCTGTGCCATCGAGCGTGTCACATAGCGCTCAGATATCAGTGGGCCTCACACAATCTACAAGTGTCCAGTGTCCAAAAGTGTACGCAGAGATTCAAAATCTCCATTATCCTCTCGTCACTTTGGTCACAGGCAGCTGTGCCATCGAGCGTGTCACATAGCGCTCAGATATCAGTGGGCCTCACACAATCTACAAGTGTCCAGTGTCCAAAAGTGTACACAGAGATTCAAAATCTCCATTATCCTCTCGTCACTTTGGTCACAGGCAGCTGTGCCATCGAGCGTGTCACATAGCGCTCAGATATCAGTGGGCCTCACACAATCTACAAGTGTCCAGTGTCCAAAAGTGTACGCAGAAATTCAAAATCTCCATTATCCTCTCGTCACTTTGGTCACAGGCAGCTGTGCCATCGAGCGTGTCATATAGCGCTCAGATATCAGTGGGCCTCACACAATCTACAAGTGTCCAGTGTCCAAAAGTGTACGCAGAGATTCAAAATCTCCATTATCCTCTCGTCACTTTGGTCACAGGCAGCTGTGCCATCGAGCGTGTCACATAGCGCTCAGGTATCAGTGGGCCTCACACAATCCACAAGTGTCCAGTGTCCAAAAGTGTACACAGAGATTCAAAATCTCCATTATCCTCTCGTCACTTTGGTCACAGGCAGCTGTGCCATCGAGCGTGTCACATAGCGCTCAGATATCAGTGGGCCTCACACAATCCAAAAGTGTCCACTGTCCACAAGTGTGTGCAGAAATTCTAAATCTCCCCTGTCCTATAGACACCTTTTACCTTGTTTTACATTACTATATAGTTTGTTGGATTTTGTCTACATTTCTACCAAAAATGAGGAAGGCTGGTGGAAGAGGCCGTGGAATTGGGCGGGGGTTGGCAGCTGGTAATGATGGTGTTGGTGGTGGATCTGATGGTAGTGGCAAGAGCAAAATAGGACCGAATGCAGGAGGTGCTGACCCTGCGTCATCGTCTGGCTACATAAGGCCTCGAACGCTTAGTTTTCTAGGTGTTGGCAAACCGCTTTTAAAGGCAGAGCATCAGGAAAAAGTTTTGTCTTACATTGCTGACTCAGCCTCCAGCTCTATCGCCTCCTCTTCTTCAGTTGTAAAAAGTAAAAGCACTGAGTCGTCATTGGAGGCTCATGTTCATGAACCACACCTTTCCTTGTGTCCTTCACCCCAACCAAGATTGAAGGATGACGCAGGCCATACTACTGATTACGCCATGGAGCTGTTTTCACATACCATGCCTGGATTATCAAGTCAAATGGTGAATTACCCAGGCCAAGATGAATCTGACATGGAGTGCACTGATGCACAGCCGCTGATGCATGATTCTGCTGGTACATTCACTCAGAGCACTACATTGTCCTCGCAGTGTACAGAGCCAGATTTTGACCCTGATGAAACTCAGGTGCCCCTTCCCGCACACTATACCACCATAC
This sequence comes from Dendrobates tinctorius, assembly GCF_039654945.1. Classification (NCBI taxonomy): domain Eukaryota; kingdom Metazoa; phylum Chordata; class Amphibia; order Anura; family Dendrobatidae; genus Dendrobates; species Dendrobates tinctorius. The sequence continues at coordinate 18,721,248 of NW_027361761.1, read as the reverse complement.
ATGGTGACACAGAGAAAGGTGCACATGACATAGAAGAGGAGGTGATGGATGACCCAGTTGTTGACCCAGATTGGCATCCATTGGGGGAAGAGGGTGCTGCTTCCAATAGCTCAGATGAGGAGCATCCACAGCAGACATCGACATCGCAACAGCTGTTATCTGGCAGGCCTGGAGCACTCCAAAGACAGGTTCCAAACATCAAAAGAGATGCTGGACAGCTTGTCCAGAGGGTCAAAAGATCACAGCGTGCTAGGCCGCAAAATGTCTGCCAAAGTAGGAAGAGTGCAGTGTGGCACTTTTTTGAACAAAATCCTCATGATCAGGCCAAGGTTATCTGTAAGAAGTGCGCAAAGACCTTTAGCCGAGGGAAAAATCTGAAAAATTTGAATACCAGTTGCATGCTTAGACATTTAACCAGCATGCACTTGCAAGCGTGGACACAACACCAAACCTCAAGTGCCACATGTGCAACTGATCACAACGAAGGTAGTCAGCAACGCTACATTGTTTCCCCCACTGTAAGCCCACCGGTTAGCACAGCAGCAAATGTTGAGGTGTCGTTGCAAGGCCACAGCAGTCAGGGAATCCCACTGTTATATCAACGAAAGACTGATTCTAGGCCATCAGAAAGAACACCAACTCCATCACCATCATCAACCCTCTCTCAGTCCGCCCTGTCCACCGCTACTTCCACCATATGCAGCTCTCAAGTCCAGCTCACCCTCCCAGACACTATGAGTAGGTCAAGAAAGTACTCCGTCTCTCATCCGCGTACACTGGGTTTGAACGCCCACACTGCCAAACTAATCTCGTTTGAGATGATGCCCTTTCGGTTGGTGGAAAGCACAGCTTTCCGCGAACTCATGGCCTATGCAGTACCACGCTATGACCTACCCAGTCGCCACTTCTTCTCTCGCAAAGCCATCCCAGCCCTCCACCATCATGTGAAAGACCGCATTGTCCATGCACTCAAGCAGTCAGTGAGCGGAAAGGTGCACCTCACAACTGATGCATGGTCCAGTCGGCATGGCCAGGGCCGTTACGTGTCCATCACTGCGCACTGGGTTAATGTGGTGGATGCAGGGTCCACAGGGGACAGCGGTGGTGGGACAGTGCTGCCTAGCCCACGGTATAGGAAACAGTTGGCTGTAGGCGTTCGACCCTCCTCCTCCTCCTCCAGAAGCGAAAGCTCGTCCACAGAGCGCAGTCGTACGAGCACTCCATCTGCAGCTGCCACTGTTGCACACGATGTGTCCCCCTATCGAGCAGCTAGTGGAAAGCGTCAGCAGGCTGTGTTGCAGATGATGTGTTTGGGCGACAGACACACCGCCGAGGTGCTGGCCGAGTACATGAAGCGACAAACTGAGTCATGGCTGGGCAGTGTACATCTTGAGGCAGGCAAGGTAGTTAGTGATAACGGCCGTAATTTTGTGGCAGCCATAGCCCTTTCAAAACTCAGCCACATACCTTGCTTGGCTCACACATTGAACCTTGTGGTGCAGTGCTTCCTCAAAAATTATCCGGAGTTAACAGCCCTGCTCCAGAAGGTGCGAAGACTGTGCGCGCACATCCGCCGGTCGCCTGTACACTCCGTTCGTATGCAGAAGCTGCAGCGATTGCTCCACCTTCCCAACCACCGCCTCATTATCGACATTGCAACAAGGTGGAACTCCACCCTGCACATGGTGGAGCGGCTGTGCGAGCAGAGGCAGGCCATAATGCATTTGTGGGAGGATACACGGCCAGGCACTTTGAGAGCAGACATGGAGTTGACAGGCGTGCAGTGGTCGAAGCTGAAAGACCTTTGTAAAGTCCTTCAGTGTTTTGAGGAATGCACACGGCTGGTAAGCGCAGACGACGCCATCCTAAGCATGAGCATCCCACTTATGCGTCTGCTCATGCAAACTTTGACGCACCTTAAGGAGCAGGCGTCTGCAGCCAATGTTGATGAGGAGGAAGAGGAGGAGGGAATCCTTGATGACATTCAGCCATTGTCTGCTCAGGGACCTCTCCTGGACGAAGTGGAGGAAGAAGAGGAGGAGGAGGAGGAGGATGATGGGGATGATTACTTAGGGGAGGAGGATGCATCTCGTGGGGCAAGTGAAAATGTTGGCGTGGCAAGGTCTGGTACAGGGTTTGTGCGTGACTGGAGGGATGTGGATTTGCCAGAAAGTGCTCCTCCACCCAGCACTCGCAGTGCATCATTGACACCGGGAACATTGGCCCACATGTCAGATTATGCCTTGCGGATCCTAAAAAGGGACCCCCACATTGCCAAAATGATGAACGATGACGACTACTGGTTGGCCAGCATCCTGGATCCACGCTATAAAGGCAAATTACAAAACATCATGCCACAGGAGAACCTTGACCTAATATTGGCTAATAAACAAGCAACTCTGGTAAATCGGTTGCTTGAGGCATTCCCAGCACACAGCAGCGGTGATGGTTCTCACACGAGCCGTACGGGCCGGGGGCAGCTTGGCAGAGGTGTTCGTGGTGCACACAGCAGAAGTGGCGTTGGAGACAGGGGTTTCATGACAATGTTGTGGACTGATTTTTCAAATACCGCTCACACAACTGGTAATACTGCATCGATGGAAAGTGACAGGAGACAGCAGTTGTCAACTATGGTTACAAACTACTTTTCCTCCCATATCGATGTTCTCCCACACAGGTCATTCCCCTTTGACTATTGGGCCGCTAAACTGGACACCTGGCCTGAATTGGCCCAATATGCCTTACAGGAGCTCGCTTGCCCAGCTGCAAGTGTGCTATCGGAAAGAGTCTTCAGTGCAGCTGGATCAATCCTTACAGAAAAAAGGACCCGTCTGTCAACCCAAAATGTGGATGATCTAACCTTCATTAAAATGAACCACGCATGGGTTTCCAAGGATTTTGTCCCACCTTCCCCTGATGACACATAGGGTGACAGAAAAATGGCTTGCTTTGGTCCACCTCTTCCTGGTACTTCACCTATTTCGCCTTTTGCATCAGCTGAATGTCCAACATCAACATATGCCACTTTCTAAAACTCCCTAACTGTGCTGCCTCCCCCCCCATGGCCGGGGTCACCACCTACCGCACGACACCGTGCGAGTGCCGTTGCCCTGGACAGGTGGGTAGGCCGACTCTTGGGCGTGGGCACTGGCACAGGGTCCCTCATAGTGCAATCAAGTGTCTCTGACGGCGGTGGTGCACACCCGCCGTCAGACACACCGCTGTACTATGAGGGGCCCAGTGCCAGTACCGACGCCCACGAGTGGGCCCCCCTTGCTTGGGCAGGGCCCCAGCATTTGCAATCTTTACCTCTCCCTGCTCCTCCTCTGTGTAATCTGGGCCGTCAAATCCATACTGTGCCTGACACCGTCTGAGCCTGCCTCCTGAGACATATATTTTGAATGTGTACGCTATCCATACATGTTATCCGGGGATACGGTACCCTTTCTAACCTTTGTGCAATGACGTGCAATCCATACTGGGCCTAACACCGTCTGAGCCTGCCTCATGCGGTATAGACATATATTTTGAATGTGTACGCTATCCATACATGTTATCCGGGGATACGGTACCCTTTCTAACCTTTGTGCAATGACGTGCAATCCATACTGGGCCTAACACCGTCTGAGCCTGCCTCATGCTGTATAGACATATATTTTGAATGTGTACGCTATCCATACATGTTATCCGGGGATACGGTACCCTTTCTAACCTTTGTGCAATGACGTGCAATCCATACTGGGCCTAACACCGTCTGAGCCTGCCTCATGCTGTATAGACATATATTTTGAATGTGTACGCTATCCATACATGTTATCCGGGGATACGGTACCCTTTCTAACCTTTGTGCAATGACGTGCAATCCATACTGGGCCTAACACCGTCTGAGCCTGCCTCATGCTGTATAGACATATATTTTGAATGTGTACGCTATCCATACATGTTATCCGGGGATACGGTACCCTTTCTAACCTTTGTGCAATGACGTGCAATCCATACTGGGCCTAACACCGTCTGAGCCTGCCTCATGCTGTATAGACATATATTTTGAATGTGTACGCTATCCATACATGTTATCCGGGGATACGGTACCCTTTCTAACCTTTGTGCAATGACGTGCAATCCATACTGGGCCTAACACCGTCTGAGCCTGCCTCATGCTGTATAGACATATATTTTGAATGTGTACGCTATCCATACATGTTATCCGGGGATACGGTACCCTTTCTAACCTTTGTGCAATGACGTGCAATCCATACTGGGCCTAACACCGTCTGAGCCTGCCTCATGCTGTATAGACATATATTTTGAATGTGTACGCTATCCATACATGTTATCCGGGGATACGGTACCCTTTCTAACCTTTGTGCAATGACGTGCAATCCATACTGGGCCTAACACCGTCTGAGCCTGCCTCATGCTGTATAGACATATATTTTGAATGTGTACGCTATCCATACATGTTATCCAGGGATACGGTACCCTTTCTAACCTTTGTGCAATGACGTGCAATCCATACTGGGCCTAACACCGTCTGAGCCTGCCTCATGCTGTATAGACATATATTTTGAATGTGTACGCTATCCATACATGTTATCCGGGGATACGGTACCCTTTCTAACCTTTGTGCAATGACGTGCAATCCATACTGGGCCTAACACCGTCTGAGCCTGCCTCATGCTGTATAGACATATATTTTGAATGTGTACGCTATCCATACATGTTATCCGGGGATACGGTACCCTTTCTAACCTTTGTGCAATGACGTGCAATCCATACTGGGCCTAACACCGTCTGAGCCTGCCTCATGCTGTATAGACATATATTTTGAATGTGTACGCTATCCATACATGTTATCCAGGGATACGGTACCCTTTCTAACCTTTGTGCAATCACGTGCAATCCATACTGGGCATGAGAACGGCTGGCGAGCTGTTAAGCAAGCTACAGCACCTGTCCAGACAAGTACAGGGATTCCCTAGCGAGGAGACTTATTTGATTGTTTTCAATGTTGGGACAGCAATTTTTGGGGAGCACTATACTCTGGAGAATGATAGATGGGGCCCACCATACACTGGAACATTCCAAAGGTGGACATCAGACACTGGAGCAGCATTTACAGGGCCCATTATACACTAGAGCATTAGAAATGGGGCCCATTATGTTTGGAGCATTATTTGGGCCCATAAGACAGTGGAGCTTCATCCATGGGGACCAACATATACTGTAGCATTATGTGGAGCTCATCATATACTGTTTCAAACATTATATGGGACCAATGATTCTGTATGGAGAAATAGATGGGCCTCGTCATGAGATGTAAAAAGTGAGGTATTTTTCATTGTACTATACCGCTATTTCTCTGCCGTATCGGAGCATGATGAGTTGTGGTATGTGTTAAAGGGGCGCTCTTTCGCCCAGGGCACATGAAAACCTGGAGCCAGCCCTCCCCCCCCACAGTTTGTAGCCAAATAACCCCCATTTTTCAGTGCGTAACTTGTAATATGAAGTTAATTAAGGTTGACAAGCTTAAGAAAGAAGAATTGATGCTTTTAGCATTCAAATGGGCACTGTAGGTGTGTTTCCTGTCCTCCTCTCACTGCCGACTTTTATTCCCCATTGACTTACATTGGGTTTCGTGTTTCGGGACGACCCCGACTTTTCCCTATAATCGGACGATCTTGCTCGACCCAACTTTTGGAAAAGTCGGGTTTCACGAAACGAAACACGACCCTAAAAAAACAAAAGTCGCTCAACTCTAGCTGACGTTACCGAACCCCACTTACACATGAGCGAGTGTTTTGTCTGTGCGGACAGCACTTCCGAGCACCAACTGGTGTTGTCGGAGCCCAGGGAAAATGAGGTAGTAGGCCGAGGCCTACTTGGAGCCAGGTGTAAATCTGAGGTTGTTTGACTGTGGAGGGAGCAGGACACTTTGCCATACACACAGCAGGGGATCAGCTGACGTTACCGAACCCCACTTACACATGAGCGAGTGTTTTGTCTGTGCGGACAGCACTTCTGAGCACCAACTGGCGGTGTTGGAGCCCAGGGAAAATCAGGTAGTAGGCCGAGGCCTACTTGGTGGCAGTTTGCGATTGTTTCTAGACTACTACTAACTGTCAACGTACTCCAATTAGGCCTCTGTCTTCACTCTGTTTCGAGTATTTCCTCTGGCTTCCAACCACGCCAGTTGCTGCTCTGAAATGCCGTCTGCACAACCCACACTTGTTCCTGTGTTACTGGTGTTCTGTAACAGCAGCTTCTCCCTAGAGGTGAGTCAGGCAATGTCTCCTGCTCTGTCCACATTTCCACTACAAGTAGTGGGAATGTAGACAAAGCAGGAGACATTGCCGTGCTCAACTCTGGAGATGAGCAGATGTTACAGGACCCAGGTACCACAGGAACAAGTGTGGATTGTGCAGACGGCACTTGAAAGCAGAAACAGGCGGTGTTGTAGGCCGGAGGAAATACTCAAAACAGAGTGGAGACAGAGGGCAAATCAGAGAACATATTAAATCAGAGGTAGTCAGAAGTTGTAGGCAGCAGGAGAGTTTGCCGTACACACAGCAGGGGATCAGCTGACGTTACCGAACCCCACTTACACATGAGCGAGTGTTTTGTCTGTGCGGACAGCACTTCTGAGCAACAACGGGCGTTGCTGTAGCCCAGGAAATAAAGTTCAGGTCATAGAAACATGAACACAACAGGACACCTGGATCCTGTTGCCAGCCAATTATTTATTCTGGAAGAGGACTGGCAAATTCAGGTGAGATCCAGGCCTTGTTCATTTTCACAAAAGTAAGCCGGTCAACATTATCGGCGGATAGTCGCGTGCGACGGTCTGTTACCACACCACCGGCAGCACTAAAGACACATTCCGATAATACACTGGCAGCAGGGCAAGCCAGCACTATGCATACTGGCTAAGCTCTGGCCATGTATCCAGCTTATAGACCCAATACTTGAACGGGGAAGAGCCGTCTGGGAGAACACTAACAGGGCACGACAAGTAGTCTGTCACCATCTGACGGAAACGTTGCCTCCTGCTGACTGGAGCCATCTGTGATGGTGTAGCCGTTTGTGGCGGTCCCACAAAACTTTTCCACATTTGGGCCATACTGGCCTTGCCTTGACCTGCGGCACTGCCTCTGCTACCTCTTTGTGCAGAGCTTCCTCCACTGCCTCTACCCACATGGCTGCTTTGAAAAGCACTACCAGCAACTCTTGTGGGGGGAATGGAGAACATGATGGCCTGCACAAGTGTTTCTTGGTACTCCCGCATTTTTCGCTCCCGGTTCAACTGTGGTATGAGGCTTTGTAAGTTGTCCCGGTAGCGAGGATCTAGGAGGGTGTACACCCAATAATCAGCCGTGTGGAGAATGTTGGCAATGCGGCGGTCATTTAACAAGCACTGCAGCATGAAATCAACCATGTGCTGCAGACTGCCAACTGGACCGGAAACGCTGTCCCCAGCTTGAGGCAGCATCTCTGCCTGCTCAGCATCACCCCACCCTCGCTGTACACACTGACTACTAGAGCCTTGTGTACCTCCCTCCTCTGGAGAGATGTGTTCCTCCTCCTCCACTGACTCCTCGTCATCCTCCTCACTAAGTGTCCCCTGCCTGGGCCTTTGTGTGGAAGCACGTTGCGCAGACTTGCCAGAAGCAGATGGCATTTCTGACTGCTCATCCTCGACCTCTTCAAAAACCTCCTCACTTAGTGCTTGTAAGGTTTTTTGAAGCAGACAGAAGAGGGGGACAGTCATGCTGATTAGTGCATCATCTGCACTGGCCATCCGCGTGGAGTCATCGAAGGCACGCAAAACTTGGCAGATGTCCCTCATAGTGGCCCACTCAGTGGTGGTGAAGTGTGTCCGGCGCACAGTGCGACTTGTTTGCGCCTGATGCAGCTGGTACTCCATTACTGCTGCCTGCTGCTCACACAACCGCTCCAACATATGTAACGTTGAATTCCACCTGGTGGGGAGGTCACATATGATGCGATGTTCTGGCAGGCGGAATCGGCGTTGCAGAGATGCAATGCGTGATCTTGCCATGCTGGAACGCCGCAAGTGAGCACACTCTAGGCGAACCTTGTGCAGCAGTGCATCAAGATCCGGATAGTCCCTCAGAAAGCTCTGCACGACCAAATTGAGCACGTGTGCCAGACATGGTATGTGAGGTTGCCTAGGCCCAGAGCTGCCACTAGATTTCGGCCATTGTCACTCACTACCAAACCTGGCTGGAGATTCGCTGGCACAAACCACACATCGCTCTCCTGCTTGATGGCATTCCAGAGCTCCTGTGCTGTGTGGCTCCGATTCCCCAAAGAAATTAATTTAAGGACGGCCTGTTGACGTTTGGCCACACCTGTGCTCATATCTGGCCTAACAGGCTCACGCAGTGCTGATTCCGAGGAACTAGAGTAGGAGGAGGACTCAATATGTACAGACTGCATTCCTGCAATCCTTGGAGTTGGCAGAATACGTACAGAGCCACTCTCCAGATCTGTACACGGCTCCACAACATTGACACAATGGGCAGTGAGGGAAAGGTATCGTCCCTGTCCATGGCTACTGGTCCACGCATTGGTGGTCAGGTGGACCTTGCTACTGACGGCATTTAGTAGCGCATTTTTAATTTTTCCCTCCACATGCTTTTGCAGGGCAGGGACAGCTTGCCTGCTGAAATAAAAGCGGCTGGGCACATTGTATTGTGGAACTGCCAATGACATAAAGTTCCGGAATGTGTCAGTCTCCACCAGCCTGAATGACAGCATCTCAAGGGCCAGTAGTTTGGCAATGCCAGCATTCAGAGCCAGTGCTCGGGGATGGTTTGCCGAGTATGGCCGCTTTTTCTCCCATGCCTGTGCTACCGATTGCTGGTGAGTGGCCTGGGAGGGTGCTGATGACTGCGAACGTGGTTCAGTGGGTGGAATTTCACTGGGTCTCTGGACAACAGTGGCAGTGGTTCTTCCATGGCGTTCCAGTGAGGAAGCCGAACCAGCTGTGTGTGAGCTGGAGGAAGAGGCCCCAACACGAGCTGAAGAGGTGGTAGGTGCTGCTGAAGGTTGGCCTACATCTTCAGTGTGTCTGTGTAACTCCACCTCATGCTTGGTACGCACATGTTTCCACATATTTGTGGTATTGAGGTTGGTCACATTTTTGCCTCGTTTCACTTTCTGATGACACAGCTTGCATTTGACAAAGCAAATGTCATCTGCAACTGTGTCAAAAAAAGACCACGCACTGCAAGTCCTGGGAGCGCCCGTTTTGTGTTTTGGAAGAGGATTGCTCCTCACGGGTGCCAAAGTGGAGGCTACAGGCAACCAAGTCTGCCCCCGCCCTCTCCCTCCTCTTTTGGCCGTTCGGGGAATCTCTTCCTCAGAGCTGCTCCCACCACCTTCCTGTGGCTGACGCCATGATGGGTCAAGGACCTCATCATCTCCACTCCCCTCTTCAAGCACCGGCTGGTCCTGGGTTGTCTCGCCAGCACCGTATGCACCAGAAATTGGCAACTGAGTCTCATCATCATCTGATGCATACTGAGGTGTGCTGACCATAGGCACTGGCCCACCCGCCTCTTCAGATTCAGAGGGACAAAGCAGTTGCGCATCACTGCATACTCCCTCTTCTTCACGCTCTAGAATGCTGCTTGGCTGGCCACCTCTTTCCAAGCCAACAGATTCTGAGAACAGAAGTAAAGATTGAGATGGCTCCTGTCCAGGGCTCTCAGACTGCCTGGGCAATTTGGCAGGTGGTGAAGAGACAGATGGTTGCTCTTCAGTGCTCTGGCCTTGGGAGGATGCGGAAGTCATTGAAGTGGATGCGTTAGCTGCCATCCATCCGACAACGGCTTCAATTTGTTCGTCACGCAGCAGTGGGGTACGGCGAGGTCCTACAAAGCTGCGCATGAAGGACTGTTGCCTGGTAAAAGTGGGGGATGCCGGGTCACTGGTGGCCAAAGCAGATACCGAATCCCCACGTTCTCTCCCTGCTGAATCCCCCCGTCCTCTCCCTGCTGAAACTCCACGGCCACGACAACGTGCCTTACTCCCTGCCTTCTTCATCTTGGTAGACTGATAAAGATAGGCAGAAAAGTAAAAAAGGGGTGGCTTAGTGTTCTTATTCCTGAACACCTGCTAACCAGTATAAGAAACACTAATTTGGCTAAGAGTGTGTGTACTACACTTTAATATGATCTAATGTGGCCTAGACAACTGTAAAGTGGAGTGTTTGGTGAACTTTATTTCCTTTTTTTTTTTTGGGTGGGGGGAAAGGAAAGGATGTGACCAAAGTTTGAAAGCTATAGTATCACAAACTTTTTGGAGCGATTACAATGCAGGAAGCTAACCTACAATGCAATTGATGAGGCTCCAAAAAATAGGGTGATACTAGCCTGGCTGGCCCTGAAGGGCACAAGCCAGCAAAAAGGCTCCTCTATCTAATCCTATATAGTGTTTGCAACCAACCAATGACAATGGATGCGGTTGGAAGCACACTAATATAGGAGCAAAAATCTGGCTAAATTTGCTGCAAAAAAAGGACTATGTATGAGGCAGTGACGCACGCTGAGCGGACTACAGCTAGCGGTGGCTGTAGAACACACTGCAACGTGAGCTGCACTCACACACAGAGAGACCTATCAGACAGCCAAAAACAGTGCAGAGAAATGGGCTATAGCACTGAAAGGCTGCTGAAAGGCTCCGCTGTCCACTCCTTTAGTGTTTGCAACCAACGTATATGGATACGTATGGAAGCACACTATACAGGAGAAAAAAAAACAGCAATAAAAGAAAAATGTGTATGAGGCAGAGACACACGCTGGCCGGCCTACAAGCAGACGTGCCTGCAGGACACACTACACAGCGTGGGTCTGCACTCACACAGCCCTTGCAGACAGCTGTGAAAACAGCGCTGCTAGGGAAAAGCAAGCTACAGTGGTGGTTTATGTAGCCTGGGTTAAGCACTATATGTTTTGTGGAATCGCTATTTCTAACTGTTCCTCACAGTCTTCAACAGCAGCCTGTCCCTAACTGAATTCACAGCAGAGTGACCAGAAATTGCGGCTGCAGCGCTTTTTATAGTGCATCATGACATCATTTCAGCAGCCAATCACAGCCATGCCAGTAGTTAACATGCCTACATGCCTAACAGGATATGCCCACACTTCTGGGGATCCCCATTGGCTGAATCAAATCGAGCGGGCTCCTAGCATTATGGGAACTTCCGATTCCGGTATTCGATATGAAAAAAGTATCGGAACTAAGTATCGGAATTCCAATACAGCTAATATCGGCCGATACCCGATACTTGCGGTATCGGAATGCTCAACACTAATGTTCGGGGGCTATCTATTTCTTTGGGGTTCTACTCCGGGGTAGTTTAGATTTCACCTTACTTGCTTTAGGTTTAGTTAATTCTCTGGCTATGCCGAGGCATCTAGGGCAACGTAGGTACTCTCCATGGCTACTGTTAGTTGTGTTGCTAGGATTAGGGGTCTGCAATCCGCTAAGAGACCAACCTTTCTGGTTTTCTGGCTGCTTGGTCTATTTTGCCATCCTCCTCAATGACCCATTCATAATAGAATCACCGGCCCAAAACTATAGACTCTAGGGTACTCAAAAGAAGGGAAAAATTGTAAAAAAAAAAAAAAAAAGTGTCAGAATTTCTTTTTATATATTTTTTTCCTCTTTTTCTCTGGGGCTGTAGGAGAATTTTTTGTCTAATGGAGACTAAACAATTGTCCGATCGTGTTGAGCAACTTGCTGCGGAAGTGCGGAGAATTTCTGTCTATCTCGCTCAATCATGTGCTAGAGAACCAAAGATCCCTACCCCTGTTTTCTGGGGATCGGTCTGAATTCTAGAATTTTAAGAATAATTGTAAATTATTTTTCGCTTTGAAACCTAACTCATCGGGGAGTTCGATGCAGCAGGTTAAAATTGTCATCTCCTTGCTGCTCGGCGATCCCCAGGACTGGGCTTTTTCTCTGACACCTGGAGATCCTGTTCTGGCTAATGTGGATGCGTTTTTTCAAGCCCTGAGGTTGTTGTATGATGAACCTAATGCTATTGATCAAGCTGAGAAAACCTTATTGGCATTAAATCAGGGTCAGGATTCTGCAGAGTTATATTGTCAAAAAATTCCGAAAGTGGACGGTCCTTACTAAATGGAATGACGATGCCCTAGCAGCTCTCTTTCGGAAAGGTTTGGCAGAAATCGTAAAGGATGTTATGGTGGGATTTCCTGTCCCCTCTGGTCTTGACAACTCTATGTCATTGGTGTCATGCTCGCGCCTTGGCTGAATGGCGCAAGCCGGGGGGTTGTGGCCCCACTGTGCCACAAACCAGACTACCCTGGAAGGGGCGTGACTACGACAGCTACCTTGGTCTTCACTAGAGCCTCTGATGGTGAGGTCAGGCTTGTGTGGCAGATAGCTGTCGGGTGCCACTCCAGGGTGGTGTCTGGCTGTGGCTGCTGATCCCACTTGGGGACTAGTCACTTGGACAGGTATGACTGACAGGCAGGCTGAGACACAGGGCAATCAGGCACAGCTTGGAGACACAGAGCAAGCAGGCACGGCTTGAAGACACAGGGCGGGCTGGTACAGATGAGACACAGAGCAGGCTGGCACGGCTTGAGACACAGGGCAGGCGGGCACAGTTTGAGACACAGGGCAGGCGGGAACGGCTTGAGACACACAGCATGCAGGCATGGCTTGAGACACATGGCAGGCGGGCACCACTTGAGACACAGGGCAAGCAGGAATGGTATATGAGGGAACCGGTTTGGACCTGTTCACACAGGAGGTGCAGGTATGGATATAGGCTGGAAGGAGTGGAATATGAAGGAACCGGTTTGGACCTGTTCACACAGGAGGTGCAGGTATGGATACAGGCAGGAAAGAGTGGAATATGACAAAAGCTGGAGTGTGGAGTAGGTGGAGCCACAGGAGTGCGGAGTAGGCGGAGCTGTAGGAGTTTGGAGTTTGCAAAAGTGCAAGGCGGAGCTTGCAAGAGTGCAAGGTAGGCGGAGCTTGCAAGAGTGCAAGGTAGGCGGTGTCACGTTTCCGCCAGACTTAGGGCCTGCTGTTCCGGTCGCGGCCACTAGGAGGCGCCGGACCGCCTCTTTATCGACAGACTCAGGGACGGCTGTTCCTGCCTCGGCCACTGGAAGGGGCCGTGGTTCTGTCACGTCAGGCTCAGAGCCTACTGTCCCGGCTTTAGCCTCTAGGAGGCGCCGGTCTGTCACGTCGCCGTTAAATTCTGGGTCTGCTGCTCCTGTCGCGGTCACTAGGAGGCGCCATGGCTCGCCCGGGAGTTATGGTGCTGACAGAGTAAGGGCACCTGCGCAGGCATCTGGTGGACGCAGGCTCCACCCCTCTGTCAGTCATCAAGAGGTTACTGCATCTCCATCTGGCCTGGTCCTGGGGGCGGTACTGATGACATCATCAGTCCAGGAACCTATGAGGGGTGACCTGATCCCTGAAATACCTTGGGACTGGTCTTGCAAGCCGCCGGATATATTCTTGGTTCCCCTGTGTGTTGCTGTGTGAATTACTTTCTGACTGACTGACTTTGGCCTGGACTTCTGACTCTCCTTCTGCCTAACGATTCTGTGCCTCTGCGACTCTCCTGGTGTATGACTCTCGGCCTGAATCTGACTCTGCTTCTGCCTAACGATTCTGTACCTCTGCTACTCTCCTGGTTTATGACTCTCGGCCTGAATCTGACTCTGCTTCTGCCTAACGATTTTGTACCTCTGCTACTCTCCTGGTTTATGACTCTCGGCCTGAATCTGACTCTGCTTCTGCCCAACGATTCTGTACCTCTGCTACTCTCCTGGTTTATGACTCTCGGCCTGAATCTGACTCTGCTTCTGTCTACCGTTTTTGTACCATTGCTGCCCGACTGGTTTAGACTCGCATATCTCCACGTTTGTGTCCTGTATTGGAACACCTTTCTGGCGACCGTCCTGCTCTGGTCACTGCTCCTATTCAGACAGCGCCTCCTGGGCTCTGCTATAAATCCAAATCCCTGTATAGGGGTAAAGGGTATCAGTGTTTCCCGGGGTGTTGCCTGGCTGCAGCCCAGACCCGCAGGCGGACGTCACATTATATCCGGCCATATAAAAAAAAACTGCTTCTTGTGTATATATCCAGCATATACAAAAGCAGTCTCCCTGAACTTTTTTTTCTCTCCCTTCTTCTGACTGAGCTGATTTCTGGCCTAAACACCTGGTTCAGTGCACAGCCTGAAGGAGCACTTTCATCTTCCTGCACCAGTATGCTGCAGTCTGGAGCCTTCAGAGAGAGAGCTGAGCGTCAGAGATCCATACTACTAAGACATCGGCCTCTGGGCAACTCTGGCTATGGTTGCCCAGGGGCACAGGTATTGCCCGCAGATGCGGCTAAAGTTTTATTGCCTATTGCCCTTTCTTTTGGTCAGAAATCTCAGTGTGTGAACGCATATGTGGATTGTGGATCTGAAGGGAATTTTATGGATTCTTTGGTTGCTAAAAGTCTCGGTGTACCCCTAATAAGACTTAATGCCCCTATAAAAACTACGGCTATTAATGGCACATCTATTGTCCAGGAGGGGGTTACATTTGTTACTGACAAAATCACTATGTCGGTGGGAGCATTGCATACCGAGGTTATGTCATTTTTTGTGATGGATAATTTGTCTGCTGCAGTCATTTTGGGGATGCCATGGCTACGCCAGCATAATCCAGTCATCGACTGGCACCTAGGCGATGTTATACGCTGGAGTTCACACTGTCAGGAAAACTGCATGTCGCTAACAGTAAACCAAGTTAAAGTTAAATCCCTCCACATACCGTTTGCCTTCAGAGATTTTGAGGATGTCTTCTCTATTGAAAAACCTGAAAAGCTACCCCCTCACAGAAAGTATGATTGCCCTATAGATCTGATTCCAGATGCCCGTCTCCCAAAAGGGAGAATATTTAATCTCTCAGGTCCAGAGCGTCAGGCTATGAACGAGTACATAGCAGATAGCTTAAAAAAGGGGTTTATTAGACCGTCCATTTCACCAGTTGGAGCTGGCTTCTTCTTTGTAGAAAAGAAAGATGGTGGTCTCCGACCCTGCATTGATTACCGGGAATTGAATGCAATCACTATAAAGAACCAGTACCCGCTTCCACTCATCCCTGATCTTTTTAATCAGCTAATGGGAGCCCGTTGGTTTACTAAACTGGACCTCCGGGGGGCATACAATCTAGTCCGCATAAGAGACGGGGATGAGTGGAAAACAGCCTTTAATACCCCTCTTGGCCACTTTGAGTACCTGGTAATGCCCTTCGGACTCAGTAACGCACCTGCCGTGTTCCAGCACTTTGTAAATGACATTTTCAGGGACATTTGTGGGGTGTATGTCGTCGTGTATTTAGATGACATTTTGATTTATTCTGCTGACCCTGTGACACATGCTCAGCACATTCGCTCTGTACTGCAGAGACTGCGAGAACACTCCCTGTTTGCTAAACTGGAGAAATGTGTTTTTTTTGCGGAGGAGGTACAATTTTTAGGATATGTGGTTTCAAGCACAGGCTTCCGTATGGATCCTGCCAAGATCCAACCTATTAAAACTTGGGTGCAACCCAAGTCGCTAAAAGCGCTGCAGCGATTTTTAGGGTTTGCAAATTATTACCGAAAATTCATCAGGGGTTTCTCCGAAATTGCTAAACCACTCACGGATTTGACCCGAAAAGGGGCAGACGTGACCAATTGGAACCCTGAGGCAATTCAGGCTTTTGCTACGTTAAAAGAGTGCTTTGTAGCCAACCCAGTTTTGGTTCAGCCTGATCTGGACCGCCCGTTTATTGTAGAGGTGGACGCCTCTGAGGTCGGAGTTGGAGCAGTGCTGTCGCAAGGCACTGCATCACTCACTCAGCTTCGCCCATGTGCCTTTTTCTCCCGCAAATTCTCTGCCACTGAGAAGAATTACGATATAGGTAATCGGGAGTTATTGGCGATCAAATGGGCCTTCGAGGAATGGCGCCACTTCCTCGAAGGCGCCAAACATAAGATCACTGTGATTACAGATCACAAGAATCTGACTTACCTGGAGTCAGCTAAAAGATTAAATCCTAGACAAGCGAGGTGGGCCTTGTTCTTCTCTAGGTTTGATTTCTTAATAACCTTTCGTCCTGGTACCAAAAATGTGAGGGCTGATGCTCTCTCTCGAAGTTTCTGCCCCTCACAGGCTGAGGACTCGGAGCCAGTTCCAATACTGGACAATGGTATTGTTGTGTCGGCTGTGTCTCTGGACCTTCTGGAGGAGATCCGCAGGTCCCCAGAACCAGCCCCTGACTCGACGCCCCCCCAGAAATTGTTTGTTCCAGCGCCGTTTCGCCTACAAGTTCTGAAGGAGTCGCACGACTCCGTCCTGGCAGGCCATCCTGGGGTCAATAATACCGCCAGACTTGTGACTAGGAGTTTTTGGTGGCCAACGGTAGTTAAGGACTGCAAGGATTATGTACTAGCTTGTGAAATCTGTGCTCGCGCCAAGTCCCCTCACAATCGGCCTGCCGGCTGGCTCCAGTCCTTGCCCGCTCCAGGGAGTCCATGGACCCACATCTCCATGGACTTCATTACTGACCTACCACCCTCAGAGGGGAAGACATGCATCTGGGTGGTGGTGGACAGGTTCAGTAAGCAATGTCATTTCGTTCCCCTCTCTGGATTACCTAATTCAGAAACTCTGAGTAAGTTGTTTATTGTTCATGTAATAAGGCTGCATGGCGCTCCAGAGAATATCGTGTCCGACCGAGGTACCCAGTTTGTTTCCAAATTCTGGAGAGCATTCTGCAAACGTATTGGTATTGAATTATCCTTCTCCTCCGCTTACCACCCTGAGACCAATGGTCAAACGGAGCGTACCAACCAGGCTCTAGAGCAATATCTTCGCTGCTATGTCTCGGAACATCAGTCTGATTGGGCGGAACATCTCCCATTAGCTGAGTTCGCTCTAAATAACCAGTACCAGGAATCTATCAAAACCACCCCGTTCTTCTGCAATCATGGTTTGCACCCACGTTTTGGTTCATTTTCGGCCAAGATGTCGGAGCTTCCGGGAGTAGAGAATTCCATACGTCACTTAAGGACAATCTGGTCGGAGGTGAACACAAACTTGAAAGGGTCCCAGGTCAGGCAGGCTTCGGCCGCAAATAAACGGAGGTCCACGGGGCCGCACCTAGGAGTTGGGGACAAAGTTTGGCTGTCTACCAGAAACATTAAGCTTAAGGTGCCATCTGCCAAACTGGGGCCCAGGTTTATTGGTCCCTACGAGATATTAGAAGTAATTAACCTGGTAGCCTTTCGTTTAAGGCTCCCTCAGTCTTTTAAAATTCCTAATGTTTTCCACAAATCCCTTCTCAAGGTGTACCGCTCCCCAATTCATCCCGTCCAGTCCCCGCCTCCTCCAGTTTTGGTCAAGGGTGCCTTGGAGTACGAAGTCCAGGGCATCCTTGATTCCCGTTTAGTGAGAAAGTCTGTGCAATATTTAGTTCATTGGAAAGGCTATGGCCCAGATTAGAGGTCCTGGGTCCCCGCTAGTGACATTCATGCCAAGGGGTTGATTAGAAGGTTTCACCTCCTTCACCCTGATAAACCGGGTTTTGAGGGTCCAGAGGCCCCTCTTGGAGGGGGGGGTACTGTCACGTTTCCGCCAGACTTAGGGCCTGCTGTTCCGGTCGCGGCCACTAGGAGGCGCCGGACCGCCACTTTTTCGTCAGACTCAGGGACGGCTGTTCCTGCCTCGGCCACTGGAAGGGGCCGTGGTTCTGTCACGTCAGGCTCAGAGCCTACTGTCCCGGCTTTAGCCTCTAGGAGGCACCGGTCTGTCACGTCGCCGTTAAATTCTGGGTCTGCTGCTCCTGTCGTGGTCACTAGGAGGCGCCATGGCTCGCCCGGGAGTTATGGTGCTGACAGAGTAAGGGCACCTGCGCAGGCATCTGGTGGACGCAGGCTCCACCCCTCTGTCAGTCATCAAGAGGTTACTGCATCTCCATCTGGCCTGGTCCTGGGGGCGGTACTGATGACATCATCAGTCCAGGAACCTATGAGGGGTGATCTGATCCCTGAAATACCTTGGGACTGGTCTTGCAAGCCGCCGGATATATTCTTGGTTCCCCTGTGTGTTGCTGTGTGAATTACTTTCTGACTGACTGACTTTGGCCTGGACTTCTGACTCTCCTTCTGCCTAACGATTCTGTACCTCTGCTACTCTCCTGGTTTATGACTTTCGGCCTGAATCTGACTCTGCTTCTGCCTAACGATTCTGTACCTCTGCTACTCTCCTGGTTTATGACTTTCTGCCTGAATCTGACTCTGCTTCTGCCCAACAATTCTGTGCCTCTGCTACTCTCCTGGTTTATGACTCTCGGCCTGAATCTGACTCTTCTTCTGTCTACCGTTTTTGTACCATTGCTGCCCGACTGGTTTAGACCCACATATCTCCACGTTTGTGTCCTGTATTGGAACACCTTTCTGACGACCGTCCTGCTCTGGTCACTGCTCCTATTCAGACAGTGCCTCCTGGGCTCTGCTATAAATCCAGATCCCTGTATAGGGGTAAAGGGTATCAGTGTTTCTCGGGGTGTTGCCTGGCTGCAGCCCAGACCCGCAGGCGGACGTCACAGGCGGAGCTTGCAAGAGTGCAAGGTACAGGCAGGGAGGACACAGGGAAAGACACAGCAGGGAAAGGAACCACAGACAAGGAGACAGACAGACAGAGGTAAGACAGAGTTCAGACAGAGACACAGTACAAGACAAGGTGCAGGGACCGAAGGATACAGGGACTAGGATATTTTGCCTCCTGGAGGGCGAGCAAAGATGTACCAGGCAAGTACTCAGACAAGGCTAGGAAAAGACAGGGACCAGGATATAAGCCTCCTGACGGGCACTCAGAGTGAACTAGAAGCGCTAGGAGTAAAGCCTCTCAAGGAGGGCAAGACAAAGGACAGGGCCTGGCTTCCTCAGTAGCAAGGAGCTAACTGAGTAGAGACATTGCACAGGCAAAGGTTAGTGGGAGTGGCAGAACTAAATAGTCAAAGGCTCTAGGTGATTGGTCAGGGACATATTACACAGGTGCACCCTGACTGCATAAGAACCAGAGAGTTCTGGCACCGCCTCCCTATACACACATAGCTTAGAAACATACAGGAGAGCTGAAGCACGGAGCACAGGACTGGCAACAGACAGAATTAACAGCATGGCTTGAAGCAGAAAGTAAGTTGGTGTGCGGGGGATGGGACGCCATGCAGTGATGCCAGCAGGGTTGTTACAATTGGCCATTCAAATTGATCGGCATTTACGTGAAAGTAAAACTACACGAGAGGCAGTGCTGCCTTTTAAACAAACTTCTGAACCTATGCAATGTGATAGGGTTTTGTTTAGGGCGCAGCGTCAAGAGTTTAGAAGGCGTAATAAGTTGTGCTTCTTTTGTGGGGACGCCTCTCATACTATTTCTGTATGTCCTAAATGAGGAAAACATGTTGCTCACTCATTTGCTGTGGGCAGTGTACAACCTAAGTTCCCTTTGGTGGCTACCTTGATCTGCTCCTTGTCTATATTTTCTGCTAAGACTTTTGTTGATTCAGGAGTAGCTTTGAATCTGATGGATTTTGACTTTGCCAAACGTTGTGGTTTTACTATGGTGCCCCTGCGGACCCCTATTCCTTTGAGGGGTATTGATGCTACCCCTTTGGCAGAGAATAAACCCTAGTTTTGGGGTTGTCAATGTGTTGATAGTGACATTCCTGTTTTCTCCACCTCTCTCCAGTCTCATGATGTTCCTGACTATTTGGCTGATTTTTCTGATGTATTTAGTGAGAGTAAGTCCCCGTCTTTGCCCCCTCATAGGAGTTATGAATGCGCAATTGAGTTAATGCCCGGTTGTAAATTTCCAAAGGGTTGACTTTTCAACTTATCTATACCTGAACATGATGCTATGCTATCTTGTATCAAGGAGTCATTGGAGAAGGGTCATATCAGTCCATCCTCTTCACCGTTAGGTGCTGTTTTTCTGTGGCAAGAAAGATGGCTCATTAAGGCCATGTATTGACTATCGTTCCCTTAACAAAATCACTGTTAAATATCAGTACCCGCTACCCCTGATTTCTGATTTATTTTCCACAGTTAAAAGTGCTTGTTGGTTTACCAAACTTGACCTCAGGGGGCGTATAATCTTATTCGCATCAAGCATGGGGATGAATGGAAGACGGCGTTTAATACTCTGGAAGGACATTTTGAGTACCTGGTGATGCCTTTTGGGCTCACTAATGCCCCTTCCATCTTCCAATCTTTTATGAGCGATATTTTCCGGGATTTTGTGGATAAGTTTTTGATCATTTATCTGGATGATATTTTGATCTTTTCCAGTGATTGGTATTCTCATGTGGAACATGTCCGGCCTGCCCAAACGTGGATTCTGTGGTAGAGAGAATGCAGCAGATTTGAGACCAAATAGTGGATAAGTTGTCCCACTCTCAGGAAAAGTCCTGATGGTTTTCCAACCGGCATAGGACCATTGGTCACCGGTTTAAAGTGGGTGATATGGTTTGGTTGCCCTTAAAGAATATTTCTATGAAGGTTGCGTCTCCAAAATTTAAGCCAAGGTTCATTGGAACTTATAAGATTTTGGAAATCCTTAACTCCATTTCTTCCCATTTCTTCCAGTTACGTTTAAGATTCATAACGTCTTTCATAAATCTTTGTTGAAAAGGTTTGTAGGGCCAGAAGTTCCCATGGTGGCGCTTCCTGACCCTGTATTGGTTAAGGGTAATTTGGAGTACGAGGTAGAAAAGATTTTGGATTCTCATCTGGCTAGACGGAGACTCCAGTACTTCGTCAAGTGGAAGGGTTATGGCCAGGAGGATAACTCTTGGGTCTCTGCTTCTGACATTCATGCTGAGAGATTGGTTTGTGCTTTTCACTGGGCCCATCCTGATTGGCCTGGTGGCGTGGATGAGGGTTCGGTGACCCCTCCTAAAGGGGGGGTACTGTTGTGAATTCTATGGATCTGACTTCCGAGTCGGGGCTCCCTCTGGTGGTTACTGTGGGTAGTGGAGCTGGCCGGGTTGAAAGAAGTCTGCCACCTGACGACGACGATTGGAAATCAGGGGGTACTGATTGGGAGCATATAAGTGAGCAAGCTTCCCCCAGTTGTTGCCGGTGATTAGTTTCTTTCAGTGCTTTTTGAGGTCTGCTGTCTCCTGCCTGATTTTGCATCTGCCAGTTAACTTTTTCTTTTCTAATCCTTTGCTTCTGATCTGGTTTTGCCTCTTTCTGCTTTGCTGTGAGGGTTCAGCATGTTCCCTGCTGGGGCAATGCTGGACCCCACTCCAGATATTACAGCTTGTTTCAGTTTGTTCAGTCCCTTGTTATATTAGTCTCTTTTGCTTTGCTGCTAGTTCACACCAGAATGCTGATATAGTGGGGGAGAGGTCGTGTGACCTCAGTGTTTTTGTACATCAGACGTGTTGGATTTTTTTTAGGGTTTTTGCGTGATTGCAGACAGTGTCTTTCCTTTCCTGTCCTATCTAGACAGTTTGGACCCCACCATTTGCTCAGTCTACTTTCTGCCTGTGTTTGTGCCTCATCTTGTCTCACCATCAATATATGTTTGGGGGCTATCTATTTCTTTGGGGTTCTACTCCGGGGCAGTTTAGAGTTCACCCTTCTTGCTTTAGGTTTAGTTAATTCTCTGGCTGTGCCGAGGCGTCTAGGGCAACGTAGGTACGCTCCACGGCTACTGTTAGCTGTGTTGTTAGGATTAGGGGTCTGCCATCCGCTAAGTGACCAACCTTTCTGGTTTTCTGGCTGTTTGGTCTATTTTGCCATCCTCATCGGTGACCCATTCATAACAGCCCAGATTAAAGTTATTTTTCCAACCCCCTTGAGCCCATTAAATATATGGTATGATCTGAGAGGCTGCATAAAGTTTATATTGTTTCTCCACATTTAGAAATGAGTGTAAGATTCAAGATGGAGACTGATGAACATAATAGGATTATCCAGTACCCTAACTGTAGGCCTATATGGATCCAGATATTTCTGATGGTTACCTTGTCCAAAAGATTACTTATGTTTTGGTTTGAATTTCAGCAAGAGAATCATTCTTAAAATTTTGCAGGGAACCCACATAATGCCGTCAATGACATCTGTCCTACGAGATGACAAGTACTTCAAGAAACCTGACGAGTTTTACCCGAAACATTTTCTGGATTCCGATGGAAACTTTGTCAAAAATGAGGCCTTTATACCATTTTGTGCAGGTGAGTAACATCAAAGTAAAGATGGATAATTCAACCACCTCAGAGGCTTTCAGCCACCAGACTCCCTGATAGATTATTTAAGGACTGAGATCCTAAGAATACCATTAGAAAACCAAAAAAGATTTGTCTATCTAATGGAGTAAAATGAAATAGAAAAAGACATAGGAACAACATATAATAATGAAAAAAATGGTACAAAGTTTTCTAAAAAAATTACAAAAATATATATTTTTTACATATGAGTATGGAGGGGTTTGGTAACAGACAGCCATATATCAAGAAAGATGGAAGGTGATCAATAGCAGGATCAAAATAAATTTCTAGTAAGAAAAACAAAAATTATATATGTATATTATGTAATATTATATCCATAATTAGGATATACCAGTTCACGCATATAATAGTCAAAGTATTGCATTTTTTAACTGTACTCTGTCATTTTTAACAAATGATTTGTGTTTTTTGGCAGTCTGAAAAAATACCCAGGCTGGCCAACTGTAGAACCACGAATGCTGCTGTCCACTGACAGTGTTGAGGCTGAGGATGCAGTGCTTGTCGTGGTTGCATAACTCTGTGTCTGTGCAGGAAGCCACAATTTAACCTCCTTGTATTCCTCCTCCTCCACCTCCTCAGTTGAGATACTCATTTAGAACTGTCCTCCAACCTCTCCTCTTGCTCCCTTCTTGACTGCTTACAATCTGGCTTCCGGCCGCACTATTCCACAAAAACTGCCCTGACTAAAGTCAGCAATGACCTCCTAACCGCCAAATAAAAACGACGCTAGTTTGTCCTCCTCCTCCTGAATCTGCCATCTGCCTTTGACACAGTGGACCTTTCCCTTTTACTACAGATTTTCTGATCTCTTGGTATTATGGAATTGGCCCTTTTGCTTGATCTCCTCATATCTAACAGACAGGACATTCAGTGTTTCCAACTCACACACCATCTCCTCATCTCGTTCCCTATGCGTCGGTGTCCCCCAAGGTTCAGTTGTAGGCCCGGACACTATGCTTAGGGCGCATGCACTCCCTCCATCTTAAAGCTACCTCACGCTTCGCTCTAAGGTGTCTCCAACCAATAACTGGGCGACACCTTTTATTTAACGCTGCTCTTCTAATATGGAAGTACCTGAGCAGTGTTGTTAGTTTGCCTTTTCTATTTGTCAGGTTCCCTTGGTCCGCCCATCTGCATTTTTACCCTTTACCCGTCTGCTTGTTTCTGTCTGTGCACTTCTGTCCAGACTGCACCGGCAGTGCTCCTCTGTCTAACACCCGGTTCAGCTCGCACCTTCCAGTGCCAATGTGTTCAACATCAGCTCCAGCCTGCACATACTACTGCTCCTCTGTCTAATGCCTGCTCCATCCTGCACCTGCCAATGCCCATCTGTTCAACATCCAGTCCAGTCTGCACCTGCCAGAGCCCATCTGTCTAACAGCCGGTTCAGTCTGCACCTGCCAGTACCCATCTGTATAACAGCCAGTTCAACCTGCAACTGCCATTGCCCATCTGTTTAACACCCGGTCCAGTGTTCACTTGCCAGTGCTCTCTCTCTAAATCTCAGTATAATCTACACCTGCCAAAGCCCATCTGCCTAACACGCAGTCCAGTCTGCACCTGACAATGCTCTCGTGTTCCTTAGCCAGTCCAGCCCACACCTGCTCATCTGCTCACAGTGCTCATCTGTCTGACTGCCAAGTCCAGCTTACACCTGCTAGTGTTCATCTGTCTATCGGCCAGTTCAGTTCGCACCTGCCAGTGCTTTTATGTTCATCAGCCGTTCCATCTGCACCTGTGATGCCAGTGTTCCTACAGTTCCTGCCTGCATTCTTCTTCCCTCCTTCGAGTTGTACCAGACTACACACTCTAGGTGGTCCGCTGCCACCTTCTGTAGGTCAGTCTTGAAATAGCACCTGGTGCCACATCCTTGTCTCTCCTTGGGTCACAGTGTCACCTACTGCCTCTTATCCAAGGTTGGATTTGGTAGGCCACATAGTTATGCCACTTCAGGCTTTCCGAGGGCTACGGCACTGTGGTTCCACCACCTCTCCCATTACAGTGTCCATCTGTTTGGTTGGCTGTTGTGGCTGTAGTGGAAGAGGTGTCGGTCCTCATTATGCTTGCCATACTGATGCCACTTTGGTGGTGTCTCCCGCTAATTTTTGGAAATGTGTATACTCCTGTTTGGATCTCCTTCATGTGTGTCACCTGCACCAGTAGGCCTCTGAGACCGGCAAGCCTCCACTTACTTTCAGTCAACTACCTATCTTACTATCCTTACATTTTTCTGACAATAATAGTATAAGAAACTGATAATTGTGCCACCTGAGTGTGGTTAAGCATAAAAGCAGGTTGATCTATTGCATGTGGTATCAAGACTCCCTGCACAACAGGCCTACACTGATGCCTCACTGATTTCATCTTTAGAAGTTAAATTCAGAGCTGTAAATGCTGGCCCAGACCCTGATACCTCATGAATGGCTGTTTGCTGCCATGTCATTCTAAAATTTGTACTGTGGGTCTATTGAGGCCACTTTCCTGGTGTCTGCCCCTAGGTTGATGTGTTTTGGCAGCTTTTGGTCCCATTTAAAGGTGTTGTGTATGCGTTTATTTTTTGTCTCCCATTGACTAAAATGGCGTTTTGGCTATGTTCAGTGAATATTCGGTGAATAATTTGGCGAATATTGCAAAATCAGTAATTGTAATTCGAATTGAATATTGAAATATTTGCTCATCCCTATTCAAGGCGCTGTCACGCTGGGTGAGGGAGAAGTAAGGTGCTAAATAACAGGTAGCGGATAGGGGAATCCCAAACACTAGGGAAGACACCTAAACAGATCTACCAACGCCCTGTCTACCCTAAACATCACTGAATAGGTTCTGCACCTGTCACAGAGCAGTAACCTAATCCCTGCCTGAAAGTAGCAATAGGATAGGGAGGGGGCAGAGTTATCATTAGTCAGCCCCCACTACAACTAAAGACAGAGAGGGTGGGTAAATGAGGGGATGCAATTAGCTTGAGAAGACCACTGAGGTATCAGACCAGCAGTCCTCCAAGTGTACTTCAAGAAGACACTAGCCAACTGCTAGTAGTTCCAACAAGACAGAGGGAAATTGAGCTAACACCAGCCCCATGCTGAAGAAGCTAAATTTAAACCTTCAGCAATAGTGTGTTAACTAGCTGCAGATGGTGGAGGCAACTGCTGAGTGCTAGAGGGAGAAGGACATCACTTCAAAATATAGACTGTCTGTCATACCTGACACACCCATGATAGGTGCTCATTACACCACTAGATAAGTTCCTCGAGGGGAGTAATTTCCAAAATGGGGTCACTTGTGGGGATTTCCACCATTTAGGCACATCAGGGGTTTTGCGAACATGACATAGCATTTGCTGTTGATGCCAGCTAATTTTGCTTTCCAAAAGTCAAGTGGCACTCCTTTCCTTCCTAGGCCTGCCATTTCCCCAAGCAATAGTTTTCCACTACATATAAGGTATTGGCATACTCATGAGGAATTGCACAACAAATTCTATTTTCCAATTTCTCCTGCTACCCTTGTGAAAATGCAAAATTTTGGGCTAAATCAACATCTTTGCTGGAAAAAGTAAAATTTTCATGTTTTCCTTCCACATTGCTTTAATTTTTTGTGGCGTACCTGAAAGATACGTCAACTTTTTCAATGTGGTTTTGAGAACTTTGAGGGGTGCAGTTTTAAAAATGGAGTCATTTGGGGTATTTTCTGTCATATAGGCCTCTTAAAGCCACTTCAAATGTAATGTGGTCCCGAAAAAAATTAGTTTTGTAAATTTTGTTGGATAATTGAGAAAATGCTGATCAACTTTTAACCCTTCTAACTTTGTAAGAAAAAATAACTTTCAAACATGATGCTGATATAAAGTAGACACACATGGTAAATGTTATTTAAAAATAAAAGTTTGAAAATTGCAACATTTTCAAAATTTTTGCCAAAATCCCAATATTTTCACAAATGAATGCTAAAAATATTGGCTTAAATTTACCACTAACATGTACAATGTGTCATGAAAAACAGTCTCAGAATCACTGGGATACATTGAAGCGTTCCGGAGTTGTTGCCACATAAAATTACATTGGTCAGAATTATAGAATTTGGTCTGGTAAAAAAAGTGACTTGGAAGTGAAGGGGTTAACCCCTTTCCGACATCGGGCGTAATAGTACGTCGATGTCGGACTCCCTCCCTTTGATGTGGGCTCCGGCAGTGAGCCCACATCTTTCCCAGCACATATCAGCTATTTTGAACATCTGACATGTGCCCGGAATATCCGCAGGTGGAATCGCAAACCACCCGCGGCTACTAACCTGTTAAATGCTGCTGTCAAACGCTGACAGCGACATTTAAAAAGCGCCGGAAATACGCACACCAGTGACTCTCGTCACGTGATCGCGATCACGTGGTCAGGTCACGTCTCCTGGAGACCTCTATGGTTGTCAGTGCCGGCTTGCTGTGAGCGCCAACCAGTGGTCCACGCTCATAGCAAGTGAGTAAATCTGCTACATAGAGGTGAACTAATCATCACTGAAGCATGCCAAAAGTTAACAAAAATTGTTTTTACAAATATTAAAAGCAATAAAAAAATTTAAAAGATCAAATCACCCACCTTTCGCCCCATTCAAAATAAAACAATAAAAATAAAATCAAACTTACAAATATTTGGTATCGCCACATTCAGAATCGTCTGATCTATCAATAAATAAAAGGATTAACCTGATCGCTAAATGGCATAGTGAGAAAAAAACATGGATTTTTGTGAGTACTCACCGTAAAATCCTTTTCTCCGAGACGCTCATTGGGGGACACAGAGACTGTGGGTGTGTGCTTCTGCCGTCTGGAGGCTGACACTAAGTATACAAAAAAAGAGTTAGCTCCTCCTCCGCCGCATACACCCTCGCCCCCAGACCGGGCGTAACTCAGTTTAGTGCATAAGCAGTAGGAGAACGCGCCTTAAACTCAGGCAAGAAATTATACGTCTGAAAAAGGGACCACCCTGATCCTTACATAAGGATTTGTATAATTTAAAATAAATAGATGCCAACTGGCTAATAGGGTGGGTGCTGTGTCCCCCAATGAGCGTCTCGGAGAAAAGGATTTTACGGTGAGTACTCACAAAAATCCATGTTTCTCCTTCGTCTCATTGGGGGACACAGAGACTGTGGGACGTTCTAAAGCAGTCCCTGGGCGGGATCTTAGCTCACCCAATCCATGCTATTTTGCGCCCCTGATTAGAGGTGCGCAACTGCTGCCTGGAGAATCTTTCTTCCCAGGCTTGCATCCGAGGATGCCTGGGTATGTACGTTATAATGTTTGACAAACGTATGCAAACTGGACCAGGTAGCTGCTTTGCACACCTGTTCCGCTGAAGCTTGGTGTCGCAGTGCCCATGAGGCACCCACTGCTCGAGCCGAGTGTGCCTTGATCCCTGCCGGAACCGGCGTGCCACTGATTTCATAAGATTCCTGAATCGTCAGGCGAACCCATCTGGCCAAAGTCGCTTTGGACGCAGCAAGCCCCTTCCGTCTCCCTTCTGGGATCACGAATAGAGAGTCTGTCCGGCGGAAAGATGCTGTCCTTGTCACATACCTCCTAAGAGCTCTTACCAGATCCAGTGTGTGCAAAGCCTTTTCTACCTTGTGCACCGGTGCCGGGCAAAACGAAGGTAAGACAATGTCTTCGTTGATATGGAATGCAGAGACAACCTTCGGCAAGAAGGGGGGAGCTGGCCTTAAAACTACCTTATCCTTATAAAAAGTCAAGAACGGCGGTTTACAAGATAAAGCCGCCAATTCCGAAACCCGCCTAATAGACGTAATAGCTACCAGAAAAACGACTTTTCTGGACAGGTAAGGTAAGGAAACTTCTTGCAAGGGTTCGAAGGGGGGCTCCTGAAGGGCTCTGAGCACCAAGTTCAGGTCCCATGATTCCGTCGGCGCCTTATAGGGGGGTACTAAATGTGCGACCCCCTGCATAAACGTCTTAACCTGCCAGACCGAAGCGACCTTTCGTTGAAAAAGGACCGACAGGGCCGAGATTTGCGTCCTGAGCGAACTCGGAGCCAGCCCTGCGTCCAGCCCTGCCTGCAAAAAAGCCAGTACGTTGGGGGTTGAAAAAACCAGAGGAGCCACTCCGCGATCCCTACACCAACGGAAAAAAACTTCCCAAGTCCGATGATATACCTTCGCCGAGGAAGGTTTTCGGGCACTCACCATCGTGGCCACCACATCGCGCCTGAATCCTGCCTGTGTTAACAGCCAAGATTCAATGGCCACGCCGTCAAACACAGGGCCCCTAAGTTCGGATGGCAGATCAGCCCCTGGGACAGTAAGTCCGGCCGATCTGGGAGACGCCAGGGTACGTCCACCACTAGCTGAACCAGATCTGCATACCAGGCCCTCCGAGGCCAGTCTGGCGCTAGCAGAATTGCTGGAACCTTCTCTCTCCTTAACTTTCTGATGACCCTTGGAAGCAGAGGTAGCGGGGGGAACAAGTATGGGAGACGAAACTGGCTCCATGGAAGCACCAGAGCGTCTGCTGCGATCGCCTGCGGGTCGAGGGATCGAGCGACGAACCTTTGCACTTTGGCGTTCTCTCTGGATGCCATAAGGTCCACGTCTGGTGTCCCCCACCGTTGGCAGATCTGTTGAAAAACCTCGGGGTGCAGGGACCATTCCCCTGCCGCGACCCCCTGTCGGCTGAGAAAATCTGCGGCCCAGTTTTCGACTCCCGGAATGTGCACCGCTGAAATTACCACGTGGTTCTTTTCGGCCCAACGCAGTACCAGTCCAACCTCGCGCATGGCTGTTTGGCTGCGCGTGCCCCCCTGATGGTTGACATATGCTACTGCTGTAGCATTGTCCGACTGAATGCGCACCGGCCGGTGTCTCAGGAAACACTGAAAATGTTGCAGGGCCAATCGTATTGCCCGTATCTCCAGAATGTTGATCGGGAGAATTATCTCCTGAATGGACCACCGCCCCTGGGCTGTGTGACTCTGGAAAACTGCTCCCCAACCTTGCAGGCTTGCATCGGTCGTCACCACCAACCACTGTTCCGGGGGAAAGGGTTTCCCCTGGACAAGAGACGAGTCGCGAGTCCACCACCGGAGGGATTGTCGGACCAGCGGAGACAAATTGCACCGATGACTGAGGGATAGCAACCTTCTGTCCCATGCTGACAAGAGCGCATGCTGAAGCGGACGGAGATGGAACTGGGCAAACGGGATTGCCTCCATCGCCGCCACCATTCTGCCCAACACACTCATGCCGTACCGGATGGATCTGGAGCCTGGCTGAAGAAGGTTCCGTACCCCCTGTTTGATCTTTCGCGCTTTGTCCTGAGGGAGAATCACCAGCCCCCGGGAGGTGTTGAAAACCATGCCTAGGAATACAATTCTCTGGGCTGGAACCAAGGACGATTTGTTCCGATTGATCAACCAGCCTAGACGCGCCAGGGTATCCAGCGTGATACTGACATTCTCCTGGCACGCCTGAAAGGACGGCCCCTTTACCAAAAGGTCGTCCAGGTAAGGTAGTACCGTTATGCCCCGAGCATGCAGGATGGCCATAACCACCGCCATTATCTTCGTAAAGACTCTGGGAGCAGTGGCCAGACCGAAGGGCAGAGCAACAAATTGAAAATGTCGCCCTCCGATCGCAAAACGCAGGAACCTCTGGTGTGGAGGAAAAATCGGAATGTGCAGATATGCATCCTGCACATCGATCGAGGCCAGGAACTCCCCTGGATCCATGGCTGCAATGACCGAACGGAGGGATTCCATCCGGAACCGCCTGACCCTGATGAATTTGTTTAGGATTTTTAGATCCAATACTGGCCTTACTGTCCCGTCCTTTTTGGGGACCGAAAACAGGTTGGAGTAAAAACCTTGTGTCTCTTCGCTTTTCGGTACTGGGACAATGACCCCGTTGCGCTGTAGCGTCATTATGGCCTGTAACAAACTCTTCGCCTGCGACTCTGTTCCGGAGAGCCGGGAACGGAAGAATCGCCGTGGCGGGAGCCCGAGAAACTCTATCTTGTACCCGGACGATATCAATTCTGCCACCCAAGCGTCGCGTGCCACTGCGACCCAAACGTGGCTGAACTTTAGTAGGCGTCTGCCCACTCTGTCGTCCGAAGGTACTAAGCGCCTCGAGTCATTTTGCTGGAGGCTTTTGGGATCTGGCCCCCCTTGTTCTGGGCAAACGGCCTCGGCCTCTACCCAGCGGATTGGCTCTGTAAGAGATTTGCCTTTCCCTAATCTGACCATCATTTGCGGAGGTGGATGCTCTGGCCGAAGACCCTCTCCAGGGGTTACGAAAAGGCCGAAAACGCCTCTGTGTCTGCCTGAATGTTGGCCAAGTCCTCTGCTGCGGGAGGAAACTACTCCTCCCCCCTGTGGCTTCTGAGATAAGCTTATCAAGCTTCTCACCGAACAACCGATTGCCCTGAAACGGCAATGAGGTCAAGGACTTTTTGGAGATAGAATCCGCCTTCCACAATCTCAGCCATAATGCTCGCCTAATGGCGATCGCATTTGCTGCTGCCACCGCAGAACACTCGGCCGCGTCCAGAGAGGCGCTGACGAGAAAATCACTTGCCCCTAAGATCTGATTTGTCACCTCCAAGACCTCCGCAGGCAGGTCTCTGTCTTGGAGGGCATTCTGCAGAGCGTCCGCCCACGAAACCATGGCCTTAGCCACCCAAGTAGCCGCAAAGGAGGGGGCAAGGGCCGACCCCGCTGCCTCATACACCGAGCGGGCAAGCCCCTCAATAAGGCGATCAGTTGGGTCCTTGATAGAAGAACCGCTGGGTATCGACAATAGCGATCTTGACGCTAAACGAGATACCGGTGGGTCCACTACTGGCGACTCCACCCATCCCTTATAGAGTTCAGGAGGAAACGGATACTTAGCTTGTAGCGCTTTTTGCATTGCAAAACGCTTATCCGGGTGTTCCCTATGTTTCTGAACTAGCTCCTCGAACTCCGGATGCGTGGCAAACCTTCTATGCGGTCGCCTGGTCTTTTTGAAGGAGACCTTGTGACCTGAGGCCGTGGACACATCATCCTCGATCTCTAAAGTCTGGTTGACTGCCTCAATGAGGCTGTCCACCGAGTCTTGGTATCCCAGGCTTTCTGGATTCCAGGCCTCCTCCTCTTCCTCGCCCTCATCCTGCTCGCTTCCTGAGCTCGGCGACGGGGAACGAGATACCCTAATACCCGCCACCGAAGCCCCAGAGGGTCCGGCCGACGGGGAACGAGCTCTTTTGCTATGAGCTTGTCTGGTGCTGGAGCGGCCTCTAACGGTCGGAGGGTCCTGAGACGTGGACGAGCTGTCTTCCGCTGGCAGACCACCATCCTTGTCCCTACCTGGGCCTTGGAGAGACTCAATTGCCTTTGTAAGGGATATCATAGAGTTTGATAAAGACACCGCCCATTCTGGAGGGTCCTGACCTCTGGGCTCTGCAACAATGGGGGGCTCCTGGGCTCGCTCCGACTCGCAGGCTTCACAAAATTTACCCGGCTGTGCTTTAGGCAGCCTGACCCCACAGGAAACGCAAACAGCGTATAGGAAAGAGTGAGCTTTCCCTTTGCCAGACATATTGCAATGTAGGGTAGGAGGAGGAGGATAACCCCTTCCTTGACTACTAGTGCGGCACTCGCAACGGGGATGCACTTACCCACCGGTAATGGCCCAACTTTGCGTCTCTTCCGTGCAGCGTTACCCGCCGGGGCACTCGCACTCCAGGAGATAGGGGGCGGCTTCCGGCCCCACTTCGGAGGAAATGCAAGGAGGGGGGCGGGAGGTCCCCGGTAACTGTGCGCGCCCGCCGCTCTCCGCCCCCGGAAGTTAGTGGGCGGGGCTTCCGGCTATCCCCGGAAGCCGGCGGGCGGGCGCGCGGACTCCAGACCTCCCCATACAGCGGGGACCGTGGCCGCCCGCGGGACTCTGGCCGCACTCCACGTGCGGCGTTGGAGGGAGGGGGCGGGAGCTCCACCGGTCACTGTGCGCGCCCGCCGCTCTCCGCAAGTTGGCGGGCGGGCGCGCGCTCACGGATCTCCTGCTTACCCACCGGGGGCAGCGCCGGGTGAGAGACGGACTACCTGGTCCCGGCCTGATCAACCAAAGGTGAGCCGGGCCGCCGAGGGGGCTCCACGGAGGTGCTTCTCAACCCCATCCCTGGGCAGGGAGGGGGAGGCTACTGTACCGCTCTCCGCTCTCCGCTTCAATCCCCGGCTTACCTGCGCCTCCAACTCCACCCCTGGACTCACTACCTAGGGGTGGTAGGGGCATTTTCACGTTGCAGGAGAGAACAACGTGGAGGATCGCTCACACGTGCTCGCCCGTTGGGGACGATGGGGAAACCGCAATCCTCTTATCAGGATGCGTTGCCGCCTCTTTCAAAATAAAAAAGAAAAATAGTTGTCTGGGGAAAAGTCCCAGATGTGTCCCTCGGTGCGGGAGAGAAACACGTGGAGGGTTACTCACACGTGGTCGCCCGTTGATGATTTGGGGAGATCGGATCCTCTCTATAGGATCCGTCGCCCCTGTCTTATCTTCATAGAGGGAAAAAAGAAAAAAAAAAAAAACCTAGTCTGGAGCTCCAGACTGCGTGTGCCTCCATCAGACACGAAGCAAAAAACTGAGTTACGCCCGGTCTGGGGGCGAGGGTGTATGCGGCGGAGGAGGAGCTAACTCTTTTTTTGTATACTTAGTGTCAGCCTCCAGACGGCAGAAGCACACACCCACAGTCTCTGTGTCCCCCAATGAGACGAAGGAGAAAGTAAAATCGCCAGAATTACGTTTTTTTGCTCGCTGCGACATTGCATTAAAATTCAACAAAGGGCGATCAAAAGATCGTATCTGCACCAAAATGGTATCATAAAAAACGTCAGCTCGGCAAGCAAAAAATAAGCCCTTATCCAGCCCGAGATCACAAAAATTGGAGACACTATGGGTATTGGAAACTGGCGCAATTTTTTTTTTAACAAAGTTTGTAATTTTTTTCACCACTTAAATAAAAAAGAACCTAGACATGTCTCGTGTCTATGAACTCGCAATGACCTTTAGAATCATAATGGCTGCTCAGTTTTAATACTTAGTGAACCTAGTAAAAATCCAAGCCAAAAACACGTGTGGAATTGCACTTTTTTTTGCAATTTCACAGCACTTGGAATTTTTTCCCGTTGTCTAGTGCACAACATGCTAAAGCCAATGATTTCAATCAAAAGTACAACTCATCCCGCAAAAAACAAGCCCTTACATGGCCATATTGATGGAAAAATAAAAAGGTTATGGCTCTGGGAAGGTGAGTGAAAAACGGAAACGCAAAACCAAAAAAAGCTCCAGGGTTAAGGGGTTAATAAATTTCATACCATATTTTTGTTGTTGTTTACCCCTGGATAAACTATTGGATTGGATATATGATTTGATATACTATTTTGTTTTACTCCACTGGATAATACTATTACGTTTTCTATCTGCTTCTTTTTGCAGGGAAGAGAAGTTGTGCTGGAGAGAGCTTGGCTAAAGTTCAGGTTTTCCTTGTCTTTACAAAGCTGTTACAGAACTTCACATTCATGGCTCCTCCAGGAGCAAATCTGGATCTCACTGGTACCGTTGGCTTCTCCTCACACCCACAGAAACATGAGATCTGTGCAATATCTCAAAATTAATGGACTGCTTTCCTTGTAGTTGCCCCACTTGCAAGGGGTAATTCCACCATTAATGGAGATTGTGCGCTTTTTGGCAAAAGTTAAAGGGAATCTGTCACCTCATTTTTGGCCTATAAGATGGGGCCGCAGCCATCAGGGGCTTATCTACAGCATTCTGTAATGCTGTAGATAAGCCCCCAATGTAATCTGAAAGATAAGAAATACAAGTTAGATTATACTCACCGGGGGGCGGGTGCGGTGGGTGCCGCGGTCCGGTCTGGCGCCGCCCATCTTCTAGCGATGACATCCTCCTTCTTACTTCTTCCGTGGCTCCTGCGCAAGCGTACTTTATCTGCTCTGTTGAGGGCAGAGTACAGTACTGCAGTGCGCAGGCACCGGGAAAGGTCAGAGAGGTCTGGCGACTGCGCACTGCAGTACTTTACTCTGCCCTCAACAGAGCAGATAAAGTACGCTTACGCAGGAGCCGCAGAAGAATTAAGAAGGAGGACGTCATCGCTAGAAGATGGGAAGCGATGGACCGGACCGCGACACCCATCGGACCGGACCGGACCCCCAGGTGAGTATAATCTAACTCATTTTTCTTATTTCTCAGGTTACATCGCGGGCTTATCTACAGCATTACAGAATGCTGTAGATAAGCCCCTGATGGCTGTGGCCGCAGCTCAAAAGGCCAAAAATGAAGTGACAGATTCCCTTTAAAGGATGAATCTGCATAGACATACAATAAAAACTGAGCTGGACACGCCTGTAGGAATACACTTCTCTAGACCTGGACACAGTATAGCAGATCTAAAAGTCCTAATATTAAAGTCAATTTAGTAGTGACAGAAAGAAAAATCTGGGAGTTCAAATTTATAAATATGTTTCAATCTCTAACAATAGGACTCAATTCGACACCTGGATTCATGACTCATTACATGGACACAGTTCACACCTCCTCAAAAAAGTCTCCGGATGTCTAACAGAACACTTCCAGTTCACATCTCTAAAAATCTCTACAAGAAGGTCTTCAGATCTCTAATAGAACACTTCCACCTCATTTGCATGTGCAACAAAAACCTTAATTTGATTTCCTTGGCTTAACTCTAGCAAGCATCATCTCATGTCCTTGTGTAATTCCTATATAAATTTTGCCATCTCTTCTGAGTAATTTACTTGTAATAAGCCTGATGAAGGGGCCTTCTGAGCCCTGAAAGCTTGCAAATATAATTTCTCTGGTTAGCCAATAAAGGAATCACTCCTTCAATACTTTTGTCAGTTTTTTTGGGACATAAGAATTTACATGGCTAAAGTTAAGAAATGTGTGTTACACAGTATGTTATTAGGTGCAAGTTACTGATGTATCCTTTCTTGTAATTCTGTGCCATTTTCAATATTGATGGAGTCACGTCAGTCTTGATCGGTACTGTGCCATTCACATAGCAGTCCTGTCTATGAAATGTCTGCAGAAGGAGGAACCTTTGACCATACACATAATTCAGGCTCCTCCCCTGCTCATGTACTGTGCTTCTGTAAGGGGTATGCAGGGACTAGCTGTGCTCACTCTTCCTTGTCCCTGGACAACTGGTGAATTTAATGTGAAATGTAATGCTGCTTTATGTGTTGCTGTGTACTGTAATACAGTTGTGGCCAAAAGTATTGACACCCCTGCAATTCTGTCAGATAATACTCAGTTTCTTCCTGAAAATGATTGCAAACACAAATTCTTTGGTATTATTATCTTCATTTAATTTGTCTTAAATGAAAAAACACAAAAGAGAATGAAGCAAAAAGCAAAACATTGATCATTTCACACAAAACTACAAAAATGGGCCAGACAAAAGTATTGGCACCCTCAGCCTAATACTTGGTTGCACAACCTTTAGCCAAAATAACTGCGACCAGCTGCTTCCGGTAACCATCAATGAGTTTCTTACAATGCTCTGCTGGAATTTTAGACCATTCTTCTTTGGCAAACTGCTGCAGGTCCCTGATATTTGAAGGGTGCCTTCTCCAAACTGCCATTTTTAGATCTCTCCACAGGTGTTCTATGGGATTCAGGTCTGGACTCATTGCTGACCACCTTAGAAGTCTCCAGTGCTTTCT
The DNA here is from genome assembly GCF_039654945.1 of Dendrobates tinctorius. Taxonomy (NCBI): domain Eukaryota; kingdom Metazoa; phylum Chordata; class Amphibia; order Anura; family Dendrobatidae; genus Dendrobates; species Dendrobates tinctorius. The sequence goes on along the minus strand of NW_027361761.1, from coordinate 18,685,160 downwards.
CTCAAACCATTTTCTAGTGCTTTGTGAAGTGTGTTTTGGTTCATTGTCCTGCTGGAAGACCCATGACCTCTGAGGGAGACCCAGCTTTCTCACACTGGGCTGTTGTGAGTTCTTTTTTCCCTTCACTATTGAGGTCTGATGAACTCCCTCCACTGGTGAAGGAAGGTAGTGAGGCTGATTATCAGACACCTGGGCAGCTACTGCTAGTTGTTGTGGATAGGTCCAGGGGCCTGCAATCCGATAGCTGCCAACCTCTCTGGTTTTTCTGGACTTAGCTGGTATTTTTTTTCCTCCTTCGGTGACTCATCATAACATAATCACCAGCCCTACCGCAGATCCTAGGGTACTCAATAGCAGGAGAGAATTGTAAAAAAAAAAAAAAAAGTGTCAGAATTTTTTTTTTTTGTGTGCATATTTTTTCCTCTATATCTCTGAGGCCGTAGGGGGAATTTTTCTCTCAATGGAGATGAAGCAATTGTCTGATCGTGTGGAGCAGCTCGCTGCTGAAGTGCGGGGAATTTCCGCCTATCTTGCTCATTCACATGTGGCTGAACCAAAGATTCCCACTCCGGATGTATTTTTTGGGGATCGGTCTAAATTCTTGAATTTCAAGAATAATTGTAAATTATTTTTTGCCTTGAAGCCTAACTCATCGGGGAACTCCGCGCAGCAGGTTAAAATTGTCATCTCTTTGCTGCGCGGCGATCCCCAGGATTGGGCGTTTTCTTTGAAACCTGATGATCCTACTCTGAATAATGTGAACAAATTTTTTCAGGCCTTGGGGTTGTTGTATGATGAACCTAATGCTATTGATCAGGCTGAAAAGACGCTGTTGGTATTAAGCCAGGGTCGGGATTTGGCAGAGTTGTACTGTCAAAAATTCCAAAAGTGGGCGGTCCTTTCTACCTGGAAAGATGGTGCCTTGGCAGCCCTCTTTCGGAAGGGTTTGTCAGAAACTGTAAAAGATACTATGGTGGGATTTCCTGTTCCCTCTGGTCTTGACGATTCTATGTCATTAGCCATTCAGGTGGATCGGCGTTTACGTGAACGCAAAACTACACAAGAAATGTTGCCACCTGTTGAACAAATGTCTGAACCTATGCAATGTGATAGAGTTTTGTCTAGGGCGCAACGTCAGGAGTTCAGAAGGCATAATAAGCTGTGTTTTTTTTGTGGAGATGCCTCACATATTATTTCTGTCTGCCCTAAACGAGAGAAACGTTGTGCACACACGTTTTCTGTGGGTGGTGTTCAACCTAAGTTTCTTCTGGCAATTACTCTGATCTGCTCCCTGTCCACATTTTCCGCCAAGGCTTTTGTGGATTCAGGAGCAGCTCTTAACCTGATGGACTTGGATTTTGCTAAACGTTGTGGATTTCCTATGACACCTCTGCGGACGCCTATCCCTTTGAGGGGTATTGATGCTACTCCTTTGGCGAAGAATAAACCTCAGTTTTGGACCCAGGTGGTAATGCGGGTCGCCCCAGACCATCAAGAAAATTGCAGATTTTTGGTGTTGCATAATTTGCATGATACCATTGTTCTGGGGTTTCCCTGGTTACAAATCCATAATCCAGTTCTGGATTGGAAATCTTTGTCTGTGGTGAGTTGGGGTTGTCGGTGTGCCCTTAGTGATGCTCCTGTTTTCTCCACCTCTCCCCAGTCGCATGATGTTCCTGACTATTTGGCTGACTTTTATGATGTATTTTGTGAGAATGAATCTGTGTCTTTGCCTCCTCATAGGAGTTATGACTGTGCAATTGAGCTGAACCCGGGGTGTAAATTCCCCAAGGGTCGGCTTTTCAATTTATCTGTACCCGAGCACGAGGCTATGCGATCCTATGTTAAGGAGGCATTGGAGAAGGGTCATATTAGAACATCCTCTTCACCCTTAGGTGCTGGGTTTTTTTTCGTGGCTAAAAAGGATGGTTCATTAAGGCCTTGTATTGACGATCGTGCCCTCAACAAAATTACTGTTAAATATCAGTATCCGTTACCCCTGATTTCTGATCTATTCTCCAGAGTTAAAGGTGCTTGCTGGTTTACCAAGCTTGACCTCAGGGGGGCGTATAATATTATTCGCATTAAGCATGGGGATGAATGGAAGACGGCGTTTAATACTCCGGAGGGACATTTTGAGTACCTGGTGATGCCTTTTGGGCTCACTAATGCCCCTTCTGTCTTCCAGTGCCTCATGAACGATATATTCCGAGACTTTGTGGATAAATTTTTGATTATCTATCTGGATCATATTTTGCTCTTCTCCAAGAATTGGGACACTCATGTGGAACATGTTCGGACTGTGTTCCGGATTTTGAGGGAGAATTCCCTGTATGTCAAGGGATCGAAATGCCTTTTTGGGGTACAGAGGATTTCATTTTTGGGATTTATTTTGTCTCCGTCAACTATTGAAATGGACCCGGCTAAGGTACAGGCCATTTATGATTGGGTTCAGCCCACTTCTTTGAAGGCCCTCCAGAAGTTTTTGGGTTTTGCTAATTTTTATCGGAAATTTATAGCAAAATTTTCTAGTATTGCCAAGCCATTGACGGATTTGAATAGGAAGGGTGCTGATGTGCTGAATTGGTCTCCGGAGGCTGTTTCTTCCTTTCAGGAGCTGAAGCGAAGATTCACTTCTGCTCCGGTTTTGCGGCAACCTGATGTCTCACTCCCGTTTCAGGTGGAGGTGGACGCTTCTGAGATTGGTGCAGGAGCGGTGTTGTCCCAAAAAGATCCTGTGACATCTAACATGAATCCTTGTGCTTTCTTTTCCCGAAAGTTCTCCCCATCCGAAAGTAACTACGATGTGGGGAATCGGGAACTGTTGGCCATGAAATGGGCATTTGAGGAGTGGAGACATTGGTTGGAGGGAGCCAAACACCAAGTCGTGGTCCTTACTGACCACAAGAATTTGATTTACCTGGAGTCGGCCAAGCGCTTGAATCCTAGACAGGCTAGGTGGGCCTTGTTTTTCACACGTTTTGATTTTGTGGTCTCTTTTCTTCCGGGCACTAAGAATGTCAAGGCAGACGCCCTCTCTAGGAGTTTCCTTGCTGATTCTCCTGTTGTGACTAAGCCTGCTACCATCTTAGGCGAGGGGGTAGTTCTTTCTGCCATCTCGCCCAATTTGAGACGTGCTCTGGAAGAGTTTCAGGAGGACAAACCTGAGCGTTGTCCCAGTGGAAAGTTGTATGTTCCTGACCAGTGGAGGAAGAGAGTGATGTCTGAAGTTCATTGCTCTGCATTGGCTGGTCATCCAGGTATTTTTGGTACTAGAGATCTGGTGAGTCGGTCTTTTTGGTGGCCCGCCTTGTCTCGTGATGTCAGGAATTTTGTGCAGTCCTGTGGGACTTGCTCCCGGTCTAAACCTTGTTCTCGCTCTAGTGGCTTGTTGATGCCTTTGCCGGTGCCCAGGAGGCCATGGACCCATATTTCAATAGATTTTATCTCTGATATGCCTGTCTCTAAGAGAATGACTGTTATTTGGGTGATTTGTGATAGATTCTCTAAGATGGTCCATCTTGTACCACTCCCTAAGTTGCCATCTTCCTCTGAGTTGGTGCCCTTGTTTTTGCAACAGGTGGTTCGCTTGCACGGGATTCCTGAGAACATTGTATCTGACAGAGGAGTTCAGTTTGTGTCTAGATTTTGGAGGACTTTCTGTTCCAAGCTGGGAATTCAGTTGTCCTTCTCCTCTGCGTTTCACCCTCAGACCAATGGGCAGACGGAGAGAACAAACCAGACTTTGGAGTCGTATTTGAGATGTTTTATTTCTGCCGATCAGGATGATTGGGTTTCATTTTTGCCCTTGGCCGAATTTGCTTTAAATAATAGAGCTAGTTCTGCCACTTTGATGTCACCTTTTTTTTTGTAACTTTGGTTTTCACCCTCGATTTTCTTTAGGGCAGGTGGAGCCTTCTGCCTGCCCAGGTTTTGACACTGTGGTGGGGAGAATGCACCAGATCTGGGACCAAGTAGTGGATAAATTGTCTCTCTCCCAGGAAAAGGCCCAGCGGTTTTCCAACCGGCGTAGGACCGTTGGTCCCCAGTTTAAGGTGGGTGATCTGGTTTGGTTGTCATCAAAAAATATCGCTATGAAGGTGGCTTGTCCTAAGTTTAAGCCTAGATTTATTGGACCTTACAAGATTTTGGAGATTATTAATCCGGTCTCTTTTCGGTTGGCTCTTCCTGTCACATTTAAAATTCATAATGTGTTTCATAAGTCCTTGTTGAAGAGGTTTGTTGAACCAGTAGTTCCTGTGGTGGCACCTCCTGACCCTATATTGGTTGAAGGTAACATGGAATATGAGGTAGAGAAGATACTGGATTCCCGTCTGGCTAGATGGAGACTCCAGTATTTGGTTAAGTGGAAGGGTTATGGTCAGGAGGATAATTCCTGGGTCTCTGCCTCTGATATTCATGCCGAAAGATTGGTGCGTGCCTTTCATTGGGCTCACCCGGATCGCCCTGGTGGCATGGATGAGGGTTCGGTGACCCCTCCTCAAGGGGGAGGTACTGTTGTGAGTTCATTTTTCCCTTCACTATTGAGGTCTGATGAACTCCCTCCTCTAGTGAAGGAAGGTAGTGAGACTGATTACCAAACACCTGGGCAGCTAGATGATGACTGGGTGGCTGGAATTGAGGACTGGATATAAGGCTGCCGACGCCCTTCTTCCTGGCTGGTGATTTTCCTGCTGGATTCTTGGAGACCAGTCTGATTCCTGCATCTCAAAGCTAAGTTTTTCTGCTCTGCTATGTACTCTTCTGTTTTGTTTTTTGTTTTGCCTTGTTTTTTGGGAGTTCTGCCATCCCCGGCCGGGGGTGAGCTGAATTCCATTTTTGTCTCTGATCTGTTGATCTTTTGCTCTGTCTTCAGAATATACCTGAGTGCTGATATAGTCTTTTGAAGCCTAGCGACTTCAGGGCCTGTTTTTCCTATCAGTCGGTTGGCTCATTTTCATAGGGTTTTTGCGGATGGCAGACAGCAGCTTTCCTATCCTGTCCTGTGTAATTAGCTTGGGCCCCATCATTTGCTCAACCTATCTTTCTATCTGTGTTAGTGTTTTCATCTTGCTTCACCGTCATTATATGTTGGGGGCTGCCTATTGCTTTGGGGTCTGCTCTGGGGCAGTTTAGTTTTTTCCCTTTCTGTCTTTAGGCTATCTAGTTCTCCGGCTGTGATCGGGGGGTCTAGGGCACCGTAGGAACCCCCCATGGCTACTGCTAGTTGTTGTGGATAGGTCCAGGGGTCTGCAATCCGATAGCTGCCAACCTCTCTGGTTTTTCTGGACTTAGCTGGTATTTTGTTTTTTCCTCCTTCGGTGACTCATCATAACACTGGGCCTTACATTATGCTGCAAAATTTGTTGGTAATCTTCTGACTTCATAATGCCATGCACACGGTCAAGCAGTCCAGTGCCAGAGGCAGCAAAGCAACCCCAAAACATCAGGGAACCTCCGCCATGTTTGACTGTAGGCACCGTGTTGTTTTCTTTGAATGCCTCTTTTTTCTCCTGTAAACTCTATGTTGATGCCTTTGCCCAAAAAGCTCTACTTTTGTCTCATCTGACCAGAGAACATTCTTCCAAAACGTTTTAGGCTTTTTCAGGTAAGTTTTGGCAAACTCCAGCCTGGCTTTTTTATATCTCGGGGTAAGAAGTGGGGTCTTCCTGGGTCTCCTACCATGCAGTCCCTTTTCATTCAGACGCCGACGGATAGTACGGGTTGACACTGTTGTACCCTCGGACTGCAGAGCAGCTTGAACTTGTTTGGATGTTAGTCAAGGTTCTTTATCCAACATCCGCACAATCTTGCTTTGAAATCTCTTGTCAATTTTTCTTTTCCGTCCACATCTAGGGAGGTTAGCCACAGTGCCATGGGCTTTAAACATCTTGATGACACGGCGCATGGTAGACACAGGAACATTCAGGTCTTTGGAGGTGGACTTGTAGCCTTGAGATTGCTCATGCTTCCTCACAATTTGGTTTCTCAAGTCCTCAGACAGTTCTTTGGTCTTCTTTCTTTTCTCCATGCTCAATGTGGTACCCACAAAGACACAGGACAGAGGTTGAGTCAACTTTAATCCATGTCAACTGGCTGCAAGTGTGATTTAGTTATTGCCTAAACCTGTTAGGTGCCACAGGTAAGTTACAGGTGCTGTTAATTACACAAATTAGAGAAGCATCACATGATTTTTCGAACAGTGCTAATACTTTTGTCCACCTTCTTTTTTATGTTTGGTGTGGAATTATATCCAATTTGGCTTTAGGACAATTCTTTTTGTGTTTTTTCATTTAAGACAAATTAAATGAAGATAATAATACCAAAGAATTTGTGTTTGCAAACATTTTCAGGAAGAAACTGAGTATTATCTGACAGAATTGCAGGGGTGTCAATACTTTTGGCCACAACTGTATATGTATATTGTATTATAGGGTAGGGAAAGTGTAGTGACTGACTTGGCTCACTAGAGGGAGGTATTGTAGGAATTAGTTAAGTAGGAGGGGCCAACTGGGGTAAGCTGTAAAGTTTTCTTGATTCTAGTTAGTAAGGCCTGTGAACCCAGACAGGGCAGTTGAGCAAAGAAACATTATTTTAAGAAAAGAGGTCCAGCTCGTCCCAGACCTAGGAGGAACAATTGCCAGTGAAGCAAAGTAATACAGGGCAGCTCTGTCATGGTGGCGGTCACCTATATAGGAAAATACCTGCGTGTCCGGGGCGAAACAGATCGGGAACTCCTAAAGATAGTCAGACTAGTCAGAAAGAATGCTGCGGTACCGGGGACAATGGTGTGGCCCTGCAATGTTCCAGAAGAAGTGAGGGACAGCACAGAGACAGAAAATGTTGTGTCTTGTGAAGTATCTTATGCTGTACCTAAATCTGAAATGCACAAACTGAGTATGGAATTGAGTAAAATCGTTTGTTTTAAAGTGGAATATGACTCTGTCTCTCCTTATGTGGAACCTCAAGAACGGGATCCTCAGCAGAACAGAGAGGACCCTGATGGAAAAGAGAGCAGGCAAAAAGGTACGCTACAGAAGGGACATTTTGTGCATGCGGCAGGAGATCAGGGTGTGATGAATCAGCCATTGATAGCCATGACTACGGCCCGGGTCCCCGTTACTCTTCAGTGGAGGATCCTGAATGACATGTATAGACATTTACCTCGCTAAATGATTGCAGCCGTCTTACTGACCTGACTGTCATTTGGATGGCACAGAAGGCTTGCCGACCAAAAAGGCATGACTGAAAGGGCTCGTACCCAGATTGTAAAACATATGCACAAGAGTGCATGCACCTAAGAGAAAACACAGTTCAGGAGTCTTAGAATTTAATTTGAGTGTTGGTACACCGGGTGCTTACTGAGTATACATAATATATCATTGAGGTAGGGAATTATAGCTATGGAATAAAATAGAGAAACAGATATTTAGGTACTTTGCATACTGGTGTATGTGGTTAGAGAGAGAGAAACAGTCAATTCTATGGTTCTGTATTGCTTATTTTGTGCGCTGGTGGGATTTAGGGGTCCATATATATGCACTAACTGTTCTAGCATATATATGCATTGTATACATGTTTATGGCGATATGTATAGTTTGCAATTTATTTTTTTATAAGAATGTTATTAAGTTTATCTTGTTTTTCAAGAGATTCTCTCTTATAACAGGAACAAAAATGTGCCCCCCAAAAGGGATAGAAATTCCCTGTTGTTCTGATTAGTGCTGGTTCCAGTGGTTGGACCCAGTCCAGGTCAGCAAATTATTGCCTATTCTGTGCTGTGTACAGGTGACTGTTTTCTTTGGACAACACCTACAACATGGTGTATTATAACTGTGCTATCTCGGTCAAAAGGATTCAGGCCAAAAGAGCTGATGCTCTACTGGAGAAAGGTCCCTGCTCACAAGAACTAACGCTCTACAGGAGAAAGATCCCTGCTCATGCGAACTAACGCTCTACAGGAGAAAGATCCCTGCTCACAAAACCTGATGCTCTACTAAAGAAAGATCCCTACTCACAAGAGCTGACACTCTACAGGAGAAAGATCCCTGCTCACAATGGACTTATGGATATGGGACGGACCCCCACTCCATCTTAAAACCACCATAACTACAGTAAACCTAGGCACTAGAATAAATACACAACACATTATGTTGGTTGTCAAAATGGCCACAGCTTTATTTAAATCACAGGATTAAAACAATCACAGTAGGAGTCAGGTGAAGTGCTAGTACATTGGGATTCACAAGTACTGTGATATCCCCAGCTGTCTGACATACGGAACCAGGCCAGACAGCCATAAAGGGGCGGCACGCACTGGCTTGCCATTCAAGCAGAGCCAGTAAACTTTCAGGGCACCGATGACCCGATTATCCTCACTCCTGTGCTGAACCACTGTGCCCGCCCCTGATTGACGTTTCCATTACAACGTCCTTGAGGCTGGCCACCAAAGCCGAGCCTGTTCACCACCATGAGGTTTTACATCCTCTATTAGTTAAAATGAGTCCACCTTAACTTGCCTGCAACTTCCACCTGACTCCTAAACCGCCACCAGAGAGGCCATTTGACACCTTAAATGGACTCGACCCCCATCAACCATTTCTACATGCTATGGAAAGTCTGTGCACACAAGTAATAAAAAATAAAATTAATCTGTCGGAGCTCTGGAATTTCATCAATGCCATGCTACCAAGTTATGATCGATAATACGGTAACTACAACAAAATAACAGTTGCTAAACATCCTGCAGTGAGGATCCCATAATGGGGAATGTGGAAAGTAAACCATAATTAAGGTCGTAGCTACAATCTGAATACCTGTATAATGACTTCTGTCATGCCTCTAAAAACTATTATGCTGCATGCATTGTAGCCAGCTCTAATAATTCACCAATTCACAGATTTTAGTTCTTGAAACCACCATTATTTACAGTAGCTGTGCAGTAACATTTCTTAAACCCACTTACTATCACTACCTGAAAAGTGATGAACATATCAATAGAAAGATATTATAAATAGGGAGTAATTAAAAACTATACACAATATAACAACATTATAACCGACCATAATATAATGTTCAGAATATCTGGAAGTAGTAATTTAAATAAACCTAAAGCAGAAAAAGTCTACAAAGGCATTATTAATAACCCTGCCACGCTATTGTTAATTGTTTTTTATGCACTTGATAACATTTAGTGTTGACCTCTCCAACTGGGTCAAAGGCATTGGGAATAGGCATATTGCCCTTTGTGTTAATGCACTTGATTATGCCCTTAGCCGCTCCCACCAGCTCAAGGGCATCGGGAATAGGCATATTGCCCTTCATGTTAATGCACTTGATTACTTTACCCTTTGTCGCTCCCACTGACTCAAGGGCACACAGATTAGGTACATTGCTCTTCAGTTTCATGCACTAGATAACTGCATTGTCCAGATGACAACCTTGAAAGAAACATGGAAAGAAACATGGTTTGGTCAATATACACAGTCAAAAACCGTGCCTCGGCATTCTCAAGTCACATGAAAAAAGAGAGAGGGTCCTTGAAAAGCATAAATAACATTAACACGCTGGGGGGAGTCCTTGAAGCTCCCAAATCTGGTGATTACCAAACATAAAATGTACCAACAATTACTCTCAGCCGTTACCCCACTAGATCAGGAGCACCATAGCCACCAAGGTTCCAATGTTCACTTGAATTTCCTGGGGATCTGACAAACTCTTGCCGAAACTCCCAGGTCCAGAACCATATTAACTTCCAAAAAAAGGAATCCATATCCCAATTGATCCCCCAGACCAATTTCTAACCAACTTCAAGGACCCCCCCAACCACCAGGCTCCAGGTAATCCACTCAGGCTTGTGCTATGCGCCATCTTAAGTAATATAAAATAAGCACTTGGTGGGTATACACTGATCCCTTTTTTTTTTTTTATTATTATTCACGCCTTTATTAAAACAAACATACAATAAAACATCAAAGCATAAATAATATTAACACGCTGGTAGGAGTCCTTGAAGCTCCCAAAATCCAGTGATTACCAAACATAAAGTGAACATAAAATGTACCAACAATTACTCCCAGCCGTTACCCCACCAGCTCGGGAGCACCATAACCACAAGGGTTCCAATGTTCACTTGAATTTCCTGGGGATCCGACAAACCCTTGCCGAAACTCCCCTCCACCTTTCACCAGATCCAGAACCATATTAAATTCCAAAAGGAGGAAACCATTTTCCATTGGATCCCCCAGACCATATTTAACCAACTTCAAGGACCCCTCCCACTGCTCAAGATGTGGGATAAGTGAGGGTGAAAACCATGCAGGTTTACAACCAAGGAATACAACAGGTTAATAATGGAAAATATCCCATCGTAAGGTCCGGAAATAGACAGAGATGGGCAATGCTGTGTTATATGCTGTAATAATAAATGAGAAGCCGCCTGCTCCTCTACAGCAGTTACAGCCTCTAATCACCAGCTGCACATAAATGGTAAGAAACATGTAGGTCTAATATAACCCGCCTGCAGCCATAGGTGTGTGAGCAGAAAACTGCAAGTTCTGTATCCCAGTCACTCTACTACATACAATTACAATAGACGAGAGACAGGGCTGGAAACTGGACCCATGATGTGTTTTCAGAGCAATGTGCAGCATCACACTAGGAGTGCCCACTCACTGCCCGCCATGTGCTGAGTGCACACTCAAATGTGCTGAGTTACTCCCTGATTATTTATTTTACACATGATAAAACATAATCCATTCAGGCCTGTGCTATCCACCATCTTAGGTAATATAAAATAAGCTCTTGGTAGGTATACTCTGATCATGCATCATACCAGGGAGACAATATACAGAGACAGGATGGAATATCCGGCAGGATTGCATAAGAGGACTAAGGCAGCAATAGCTACAGAAATCAAGCACTAAGCTGGAAGTCATGTCCAGATTATATGTACAGCCAGGAAAATGACCTTGAGACACAGGATGTCTATACCCAGCATGATCCGTATATAGCAGAGTGAGGAGTGATATCATGTATACAGACCTGTGGTACAGGTTAAGTATACAGCACAGGAATACAGCCTTTACACATATACCACATATATAGTGAGTAACCTGGTTACACGGGATCTGCACACCCAGCCTCACAGTGTGTAACAGAGATGAGGTCACATACAGATCATCAGACTCCATAACTGGGAAGGGGGGTAATCCGCAGACAGCAGGGTCAGTATACAGTGCACTGACATGAAGTGCAGCCTCTCATCATCATACATATACCATCCCCCGACTGCTCCTCTCACCAGTGTCTCTATGTGACTGCCCAGCTCCACCATAGTAATGGCAGACACTGTATGTGTCCCTGCTCTGTCCTATCATACATAAACCCAGAACTCATGAAGACTCTGTATAATACAGCAGTAATGTGGGATATCAGAAACGTCTGCAGGGAGGTCACACAAAAGCTGCCTCTACAATAAGTGAGGGAACATGGCGGCTACATGAATTTCTGAGGTAATCTTGATCCCATATATGATGTAGGAGCTGATACTGTACACACTACACAATGTCTGAGGTGAATGCAGAGTAGTATATGAAACATGTCTGCAGGGAGGTCACACAGAAGTTGTCTCACAGTCTGTGAGGAAAATGTAGCATGCACATGAGGGACATGGCAGCTCCATGAATTGCTGAGGTAATATTGGTCCCATACATAATGTAGGAGCTGATACTACACTAGTACATGATGTCTGAGGGGAATGTGCTCCTGTCATCTGTCGTGTGAGGTGATAACCCCAGTATTATACTCCCTGAAACTGCAGACATGCTTCCTCCTGTTCATCCTGTGTAAGAAAGAGGGAAGAGACACAGATTTCCTGCTCTATATAATCCCCACCCTCCTCACAGTAACCCACCAGGCACAGACATACTGGGCTTCAAAGGCTACTTTCACATATCAGTTTTTTGCCGTCAGGCAGGCTCTGGCTATTTTTAGAAAAAACGGATCCGGCATAAATTTTGGAGAACTGTAGAAACGGATCCGTTTTTCTGCCGGATCCGTCTAGCAGGTTATATCTGTTTCCTGGGGGCTGGCCAATTGGATCTGAGCATGCGCAGACTTAAAAAAACGAATCCGGTGGCTGGATCCGTCTTTTTCTGGATCCGGCGCATTCCGGCGCCCATAGACTTTCATTGTGGCAAAAAGCCAGAAGCGTCGGATCCGGCGCTTCCGGCTTTTTCGCCGGAGACAAAAAACGTTACAGTAGCCGTTTTTTCCAGACGCCGGAATGAGACAAGTAGCCGGATCCGGCAAAAAATGGATGAAACGCAATGCCATCCGGCGCGATCCGGCGCTAATGCAAGTCAATGGGGAAAAACTGGATCCGGCATTGCATTTTGCCGGATCCGGTTTTACAAAAAAAAGCCGGATCGCGCCTGACGGCGAAAAACTGATGTGTGAAAGAGGCCTTAATCTGAAAGCAACATCACTTGTGCTTAAAATCTATACCACTATACCAAAAAAGCTGCAGGAGTAAAGGTCCACCCATCCCCAAGTCATGTCCTCCTCCGCCTATGGCTCCAGTGGTTTCTGGAGAGAGATTACCGCCCATAAGGGCTACAGCTCTGCTGTAAAATGAAATGTCTGCAGTCACTTGGTGTTGGAATAATGCATATTGATCTGTATGTATTGCAACAACTACTACTGTACTGTTTTATATGTTGTGCATATTGTGAGGTTGTTCACAAAGTTCAGTGACAAAAAAAAAGAGCAGACAGGATGCCCCCTCCTTCTCTTCCCTTCTTGCTGTTGTAATGCTCCCATGCTGCAAGCCACAGCAGATAGCAGACTGATCACATTTCATGCTGTAAGCTGTTCAACCTGGATATGAATAAATCTACATTCTGTGTTGCTGACTCTGGATGTTACGCTGATTAATCCGCTGCTAACAGGTTATGGGCCCAGAGTCCCAGATCCCCAGAGCACAGAGAAAAGAAAAGAAAGGAAGACAGCAAAGATGGCCACCAGCAGCAGCAACTCCATGAAGTTTACAGTACCAAGTCTCACTAACCAGAATTATCAATCCTGGAAATTCAAAGTGAAAATGCTGCTGATAAGCAAAGGTACGTGGAAATACACACAGGAGCCTAAACCTGACCCAGTATCACAGGAGTGGATAGAGATGGATCAGAAAGCACAAAGTACCATATCACTCAGTATAGATGATGATCAGATTGTGCATGTGTGTAAGGCTACTTTCACACATCAGGTTTTCGGCGTCAGGCGTGATCCGGCGTCGTGCCGGAATGCCGGATCCGGCAAATGTTTTGTAAAACCTGATGTGCCGGATCCGGTTTTCTGCCGGATCCGTCTTGTTCTTGACAGACAAAACCGGATCCGTCTCATCCGGTTCATCCGTTTTTCTATCCGTTTTTCGACGGATTACGCCGGATCCGGTTTTTAAAATTGACCCTTGTGGCCTTCCGAACGGGATTGGCTACTGGAAAACTATATATAGCATGTTCCTACAGCCCTTCTTTGACAGGTTGTAGAGGAGAAAGTGCAGGTTGGAGAGAAGAGCAAGTTACTGGCGAAGATGGATGTTGTCATTGGAAATATTACCACTAGAAGTTCTGTGACGGTTTCAGTAATGAGGGACAATTTTCCACTATACTTTATGTCACCTCAAGGCAGAGTACACTGGCAGGATGACAGAGTGTGAAAGATTTGTGCCCTAACCAAACTTGTGTACCTTCTGTACCAACAGTATATACCTTTGCCAACCAAAGTTGGCTATCTTGTCATGGTCTTACTATTTTTAGCTTTAGGCCACAGGTGTGTACCTGGTTGTGTTTTATGCAAAGTATTTCACCTTTTAACAAAAGTTGTGTACATTGTTAGGAAATCACCAACAATAAACACAACTTTTCAGGTGAAATACTTTGCTTCAAACACAACCAGGAACACAACTGTGGCAAAAAGCTAAAATTTACCCACAGTTATATACCTGGTTTTGAATACCTTTTTACCTTTGAAATACCCTGTATTTAACCTTTTTTTTAAACATATTTCGCCGCAGAAAGAAATGACAGACAACCAGTGTAAACACTAATTTAACTTTTATTTAAAATATTTTTTTTTGTGTAAACTGTTTTTAAAGTTAAAAAAACTTTTTTAATAAAGGTTTGAAACCAACCAAATGGGCATTTTTATTACAAAAAAAACATTATAACTCGGTGTAGTGTGGGGTGGAAATACTGCTGGAGGGGCTGCGGGACACTTCGACAATGGGAGTGTGGAGATAGGACTGGGATCGTGGTGGGGAAGGAACAGTTAGAGGTGATGGTGTGGAAAAAGCTACAGAATGGGTGGACATGTGGGAGGCAGAAGAGGTGGTGGGCGGTGGAGTGGAGGGTTGGGCAGGGACTGTAGGAGCAGATGATGTTGATGGAAAGTTGTATGGGGAAGGAGTTTGGTACGGGGAAGGAGTTTGGTACGGGGAAGGAGTTTGGTACGGGGCAGGTTGCTGGAAGTGGGGAGATGTCTGGTACTGGGGAGGTTGCTGGTACTGGTGAGGTTGCTGGTATGTAATAGGAGGGGGAGGATGGAAAGTGGCTGGAGGGGGTGCAGATGTAATAGGAGGGGGAGGATGGAAAGTGGCTGGAGGGGGTGCAGATGTAATAGGAGGGGGAGGATGGAAAGTGGCTGGAGGGGGTGCAGATGTAATAGGAGGGGGAGGATGGAAAGTGGCTGGAGGGGGTGCAGGTGGAGGAACTACAGTGGTGGGAGGTGGAGGTTGGGAGGTAACCTGCTGTAGAGCACCGTGGCACGAATGCATTACATGCATCTGCTGGGTAGGAGATAGTGTTGCCATGCGCTCCACAACAGACCTGAAAAAGGTGTGGTTTGGCGAAGATCTTGCTTCTGAATGCATGGTTTGCAGAAGTGTCTTCACCTCCAGAATGCTGGAGTTGATCTGCTGAAAGCCTGCGGAGATTTGCTCTGACAAGACTTTTAGACAGTTCTGGAAAGATGCATTCAGATGCAAGAACTCTGGCGCATAACTCTTTTCCTGACCCCTCTGCCGCTGTCGCCCAGTACCCGCAGGTGTACTAGAGGTGGCAGGGGCAGAAGGGTGGGGTAAAGGGAAAGCGATCTCCTCACCAGCAGCTTCATGTAATGTAGGCGGCCACGATGCTCCTGTGCTGGTGGATGGGACAGATGGGTCGAATGTGTGGGAAGGCTGGGAAGGTGCAGATGTACCGGGGCGGTCGAAGTGTCCCTCGGTGCCGGTCTCCTCAGGGATCGCCTCAGAAGGGTCCAATCGTGCAGGCTCCCGAGTGCTGCTCACCGTGCTGTGGAATAAAGAGAAAAAAAAACAATTAAAATACTGACATGGTATGGCCCTGGCTGAAAAAAAAAAGTTACATCTAACATTTTTTTTCACATGTGGTGTGTAATATTTACCTTCTAGTGACCATTGTTTCCCGGAGGAACGACAGGGCTTGTGCGTACTTGTACTTGCTCCTGCGTCCTCCAGATCCACTCGGGGCCCGCATCTCTTTATTGAACTCCTTCTTGAAACGATCCCTCACAGACCGCCACCGATTCACAATTCTGTTCCCTGAAACGAGAAAGGAGTGGTTAGTATACAACATCAGTGTTTCACAAACTCCAGTCCTCATGGTCCCCAGGGGTCATGTTTTCAGGATTTCCATAGTAAATAGAAATCCTGAACACATGATCCGTGGGGACCACGAGGACTGGAGTTCGGGAAACACTGGTTTACATCAAGCAACCGGTACTGTATATACTTACGCTCTTTAATCTGGGCCCGAACATCGAGGTCCTCCCAGCGGCCCACAAGGAGCGAACAGATTTCCTCCCAGAGTCGTTGGGTAACGATAAGGTCAGCGTGGCGGCGGTCAGCCATATTCCAGAGCGGCTCCCTTTCTCTGACGAGATCGATGAGGTGGTCCACATCGAGTCCTCCATCCTCACCGTCAGAGTCGGGAGCACGCTGTGAAGGCTGTTAAAGAAAAAGACAAAAATAACATAATTAGCCTCCACAAAAGAAATGAAATAAAAAGTGCAAAAAAACAAAGCAAAAATATTTATACTTACACGCTGGTGACCGCCGCGTTGCTGTCGCCGACGACCCTGGGAGGAACTGCGAGGACCTCTTGGCCGAGCACCAGATTGGGAAGACTAGAGAAGAAAACAAAAAATGTTATGTCTTTGGATGTAGGCATTTGTTTGCTGTGTGTGGTCTGCAGAACATTGTTTTCTATGTGTTGTGTGTAGTGTGATGTTGTGTTTCTGCGTTTGATGCAAAAAACTTACCAATTGTGAGCCCACTCCAAGTGTCTGTCCACCCCTTCCTTCTTCTTCTGGGAGCTCCTCTTCATCTTGTGAATCCTGTTTTGAAATAAAAGGCAATGAATAGACATATATTACAGAGATGATGGATTTTGGAAATAAAAACTTACCGTCAAACGCTGACGATGCGAGGGAGGGCTCCCAGAAGATGATGTGCTGTCTTCCTGGTGGCCACACTCCATGCCTGTGGGTGGTGTTCCAGCTGCTGCTGCTGCTGCTGCATCTATTGGGCGGCTGTTGAATAAAGAGAAACAAAGGGCCAATGAATATCTTGATATTCAATAGCCCTAGTTTGGAGGAATGGGGGATTTGATAATTACCGTCTCTCATCTGCTGCTGGCCTCCCCTCCTCAGCATGTTCCATTTGCTGCTCCATTTGGGGTGGTGGTGGTGCTGATGGTGCTGCAGTGGTCTCCTGCCTTCTCCTTCTGCGCTTGGTTGCTTTCTTGGGTGGCATGTTGGGTGTGGCTGTGGGTCCCACTGTCTTGCTTTTATATATGTCTTGTGGGCAGAGCTACTGAGCATGCTCAGACCAAAAAAACCGGATCCGGCCACCGGATCCGGCTTTCGCCGGATCAGTCGCATTGCGGCGCTTATAGGCTTTCATTGTGTGAAAAAGCCGGATGCGCCGGATCCGGCGTGTCCGGCTTATTCGCCGGAGACAAAAAACGTTACAGTAGCCGTTTTTTCCAGACGCCGGATCGCGACACATTGCCGGATCCGGCGAAAACCGGATGAAATGCATGGCCATCCGGCGCGATCCGGCGCAAATGCAAGTCAATGGGGGGGGAAACCGGATCCGGCATTGCATTTCGCCGGATCCGGTTTCTGTCAAAAGCGCCGGATCGCGCCTGACGGCGAAAACCTGATGTGTGAAAGAGGCCTAAAAGTGAAACTGCAAGAGAAATGGGAGCAGCTGCAAAAGGTGCATGAGAGGATAAATTTAAACTTTATCTCATGAGAAAATTGTACCAGTCTAAACTACAGAATGGCCAGGATATGCAGGACTACATAACAAGCATTCTAGAGATTGTAGAATGCCTGAGAGGCATTGGGGAAGATTTGAAGGACTTTCATGTAGCCGCATTACTGCTTAGTGGTGTTCCAGAAAACTATGACACGCTTGTAACTGCACTAGATGCGCGCCCAGATGATGAACTTACATTGGAGTATGTCAGAGGGAAGCTCATAGATGAATATAAGCGGAAAGAGGAAGGTGTAAACAGCAGGACATGCGATGCAGAATCTGCTTTACAAACACAAAATCTAAATAACAGAAAGCACCTAAAAGAAACACGTGAATGTTTTGTTTGCAAGAAATCAGGACATTTGAAAGCCGACTGCAGAGTCTGGAAAGCTAGAATGAATCAGCTGAAAAAGCAAAGCAGTCTTCAAAGGGTTAAAAGTGCTGTGTCTGCAGAAAATGATTCTGTGAATACTGAAACTGCATTTACTGTCAGTGTAAATACATCAAAGCATGCATGGTGTATAGACTCTGGAGCAACTAGTCACATGACTAATAACAGGGACTTCTTTTCTAAGCTTAACCAAAGTAAGTCAGAGAAAGTGATTATGGCTAATGGTCAGTACATGACTTCACAAGGTATAGGAGATGTTATATTGATTGTCAAATCTCACCAACACAAAGCAAGAAGATCCCAGTAAAAGATGTGCTCTATGTGCCTAGTCTTGAGAGTAATTTACTATCTGTGAAGAAACTCACAAAACAAGGAAATGAAGTTACATTTAAGCATGATAGCTGCATCATCTCAACAGAGGGCCACACACTAGCAGAAGGAAAAATCACAAATGAACTTTACCAGCTTAAATGCAAAGAGTGTGTGTATACTGGTCAGGAAGAAAGGCACAATAACTGCATTCATGTATGGCATAGGCGCCTAGCACACAGAGACCCAGAAGCAATAAGGAAGTTAGTTCAAAAGCAACTTGCTGAGGATATTACAATTGATCTATGTAACCAGATAATGAAATGTACTAGCTGCATCAAAGGGAAAATGTCTAGAAAAGCTTTTCCTAAGAGAAGTACTACAAGAACAGAACAGACACTAGATTTAATACAGATGTCTGTGGTCCAATGAGCACTCAGACTCCAGGGAGCAAGAGATATTTTCTCACATTTTTTGATGATCATTCAAGATATACAGTTGTCCATCTGCTTCACAGCAAGAAAGAAGTTCCAGAGAAACTTGAAGTATATCTAGCTGAGGTATATAATAAATTTGAGAGAATGCCAAAGATTCTACGTGCAGATAATGGGACTGAATACACAAGTAATGAGACACAGAGCATTTTAAAGAAAAATGGAATCCTATTTCAGACCACTGTACCGTACAATCCTGAGCAAAACGGTGTCGCGGAAAGAAGGAACCGAACACTCTGTGAAAGTGGAAGAAGTATGTTGTTGGATGCAAATCTGCCCACAGCATATTGGGGTGAAGCAATCATGACAGCTTGCTATCTTCAGAACAGACTACCAGGTAAAGCTACAGAGAAAACTCCGTTTGAGCAATGGAACAGCAGAAAGCCAAAACTACATCATATAAGAATATTCGAAAGTAAAGCGCTTGTACTTGTTTCCAAAGAAAGGTGAACTAAGTGGGAATCTCACGCTAAGGAAGGGATCCTGGTAGGCTACAGTGAAACCCAGAAAGGTTATAGGATTCTACACCCAGAAACAAACAAGGTCACAATAAGTAGAGATGTAGTAATTGATGAGAACTTTGCGTCCCCCAAGTTTTGTGACATCACGCCAGTAGTCCAGCTGAAGTCACAATTACAAGACAATAACAAGGAGGATGTAGAGGTCAGGCTGGATTTTTCAACCACTGAAAGAACAACAGAAAAATCAGGTGAATCTGAAATCAGGAGATCTTCAAGATCAAACAGAGGCGTACCAGCTAAACGTCTATCCTACATAGTCAAGACACTACCTGAATCAGAGCCGCAGTCATGGGATGAAATGCAAGAACTACCTGTCCATGAAAGAACAAAGTGGATCAATGCTGCTAATGAGGAAATCAAATCGCATGATCGTAAATCCACAAGCGGATACTTGTTTAAAGTTGGAGAAAGTTTAATCTCCTGGTCTAGTAGGAAACAAGTGTCTGTTGCCTTGTCATCTACAGAAGCGGAGTATGTGTCCGCAGCCTATGCAAGCCAGGAGGTCACTTGGCTAAGACAATTGATGGATGATCTTGGCACACCGTCAACTCAGCCGACGGTGATTTATGAGGACAACCAAGGATGCATTAAACTTGCATGCAGTGAAAAGATCAGTGCTAGAACCAAGCACACTGACGTCAGACATCATCATTTACGTGACTTGATAGATCGTGGCATAATTCAGTTCGTCTATTGTGAAACTGATAAGATGGCAGCTGACATTATGACAAAGCCATTGCCACGAGCCAGGTTCCAAGAATTGAGGACCACACTGAGACTAAGAGGATAAGTAGTTGTTGAGTGGGGGTGTTGGAATAATGCATATTGATCTGTATGTATTGCAACAACTGCTACTGTACTGTTTTATATATTGTGAGATTGTTAACAAAGTTCAGTGACTGAAAAAAAAACACAGACAGGATGCCCCCTCCTTCTCTTCCTTTCTTGTTGTTGTAATGCTCCCATGCTGCAAGCCACAGCAGATACCAGACTGATCACATTTCATGCTGTAAGCTGTTCAACCTGGATATGAATAAATCTACATTCTGTGTTGCTGACGCTGGATGTTACGCTGATTAATCCGCTGCTAACACTTGGTGTGACTGCAGACTTTTGAATCCCCCGAGTGCACGCACTGTGCACTGCAGGGATTCGCCAGTTTCTGAGTTGGGAATGGCAGTGATGTATGAAATATATATGGATATCTCTGGAACAAAACATTGCATCGCAGATATAAAGATATCATTTTATTCAGCTTTCAGCGACCTACATAGATGCCTTAGTATGATTAATCCTCATGATAAATTCCCTTTAAGCTCTAAAGGGGAGAGGACCAGGGGCAGCACCAGGACCCAGAGGTGGAGGGGGGCATCTGCAGGGCGGTTAACATTGAAGGCAATCTGGCCTGTTTATCCGGCCCCAAGGTTGCGGGAGCCCCTGACCAGATTGCCCCCATATGCGGTGGGCAGGGAGCGATCCCTGCAGCTCCGCTACCTGCAGGATAAAATGGCAGCAGAGCGGCTGTAGGGATCCATCCTGCTTCCTGTCCACTCTGCCAGTCTGACACAACAGTGCGGCTGAATGACATCAGCATTCAGCATGCATCTGTGTCAGATAGAAAGCCGGCGACAAAGATGCTGCCAGCTGAGGAGAACGTGTGGAGAGGTGAGTGGTGTGTGTGTCTGCGGGGAAATGTGCAGAGAGGTGAGACATGCTATGTGTGTAGGTGGTGGAGAGGGCAATAATGGGGGTAGTGGCGGGCAAGGCAATGATGGCGGTGGAGGAAAGGACAATGACGGTGGTGGTAGAAAGGGCAAAGATGGGGTGGTGGGAGAGGAGACAATGATGAAGGTGGTGGAATGGGCAATTATGTGGTTTGAGGGGGAGAACAATGATGGAGGTGGTGGAGGGGGAGAACAATGATGGAGGTGGTGGAGAGGGCAATGATTGGGGTGGTGGAGAGGCAATGATGGAAGTGGTGGAGAGGGTAATGATGGGGGTGGTAGAAAAGACAATGATGGAGGTGATGGAGAGGGCAATAATGGAGGTGGGTGAGGACATTGAGGGATGTGGGTTATTGGGATGGGAGGATTGGGAACTTATAATGGATTTATGAACAGGGGGAGGTGGAGGAGGACATTAGACATGGATGTAAAATGATTTGGGTGGTGGAGGAGGGTGCTAAACCCCTGATAGAGTCCTCTCCCATCTCACAATTCATTGTGATGCTATTAGGGACTTAAAATTTATTGGGGATTGGGAGAGGAGGCAATAAGGTGTATAAGACCCTTTAGAATGAACTGAAAGGTGGGAGAAGATGCTGTCAGGGACTTATAATTAATTGCGAAGTGGTGGAGGATGCTCAGTACCTGAAGGCGTCTTCTCCCACTTCCAAAATCATTTTTATGCTGTCAAGGATTTATAATGAATGATGGGGACACAGGATGGGGACTAAGGCTATGTGCACACGTTCTGGATTTGCAGGAGAAAATTCTACTGCATATCCTAATGTGTTGGCAGGAAGAAAGTTGCATAAAATAAATGTATGTTTTTCCACATTTTTGCCATGCTTTTGTTATGTATTTTCTCCCACTAGTACGGGTGAAATACGTTGCACAAATTGACATTATTAGGATTTTACTCTGCTGCAAATCTACAAGGAAAAATAAGCAACATGTGCATGAGACTTGAGGGATCTCATTCACTTCGCTTGTACTGTAAAACCTTGCACATTTCCCATGCACACATAGTCTTAGGCCACTTTCATATATCAGTTTTTTTCGCAATCCATCGGTTTTAGAAAAAAATGGATCCAGCGACTGATGCCGCTGGATCCGATTTTGTCTCATAGACTTATATTAGCGATGGATGGCCTCACATTTCGTCCGTCGTTCGCTGGATCCGTCGGAAATTTTGTCTCCATCGGGCGGACAAAGTAACGTTTTTTGTCTACATCGAAAAGTCGGACAGCAACGGATCCAGCGCTGTCCGTCATTGGCTATAATGGAAGCTTATAGGCGCAGGATCCATCGCTGTCCGTCAAATAACAGAATATGGCGATGGATTCCATTTATTTAACTGAGCATGCTCCAAATCTTACTTTGTAGCCAATTGGCTAGACAGCCCCTAATCTATATAAACCTGCCAGGTACGGCTTCGATCCTCAATGTGCCAGCAAGCAAGCCATCAGGAGTCCATCCAGAATCCAGAATCCAGCCAGCCAAAGTGAAGCCCCACAGAGGCCAGCAGGAGTCCAGCCAGTAGCCAGCGTGAGTCCAGCCTGTGTGACTGCAGCGAGTGTGTGAATGCGACGACTGTGTGTGAGTGCAGCGAGTGTATGTGAGTGCGGTGAGTGTGTGAGTCCAGACAAGGTTTTTTTCTATTTTTCATTTACTGTCCTTGTATTTAAAACAAAGAGCTGTGGCGAGTGTGTGTGAGTGCAGTGAGTGTGTGTGAGTGCGGAAAGTGTATGCGAGTGCGGCGAGTGTGTGTGAGTATGGCGTGTGTGTGTGAGTGTGGCGAGTGTATGAGTCCAGCCAAGGTTTTTTTTTTTTTTTTTTCATTTGCTGTCCTTGTATTTCAAATAAAGAGCAGAGTAGCTCCTACTTGCTTTAACAAAAATTAAAAAAGTAAAAAAAATAATTAAAAATTGGTCCAAAAACCTGTCTGTAGTATCATTTCACCAAGTTCACTTTAACCCCTTCCCGATCTTTGACGCTATGTAGGCATCATGAAAGTCGGTGCCAATCCGACATGTGATGCCTACGTGGCGTCATGGTGAAATCGCGCAGGTACAGGAAGACTTGTACTTCACCCGAGAGGGGGTGGCTTTGCCCCTCATGACTACGATCGCTCTGATTGGCTGTTGAAAGTGAAACAGCCAATCAGAGCAATTGTAATATTTCACCATCAAGCTTGATGAAATATTACAATCCAGCCATGGCCGGTGCTGCAATATCATCGGCCATGGCTGGAGACCACGATCTGACCCCCCATGACTGACGGGGGTGATCCGCCCCCGCCACCGACTGACGACGGTGATCTGCCATCAGTACTTGCTCTCCCTCTCATGCCATGTGCTCCCCCCGCCTTCCGAACCCCCTCCCCCCGGTACCTCCTGAGTCCCGATTATAATTAGGGTTAGGGTTAGAATTAGATTTAGGATTAGGGTTGGAAATAGGGCTAGGGTTGGAATTAGGGTTAGGGTTGGAATTAGGATTGGGGTTGGAATTAGGGTTAGGGTTGGAATTAGGGTTAGAGTTGGAATTAGGGTTAGGGTTGGAATTAGGATTGGGGTTGGATATTAGGGTTAGGGTTGGAATTAGGGCTAATATTAGGGTTAGGGGTGTGCTGGGGTTAGGGTTGGGACTAGGGTTAGGCTTGTGTTTAGGGTTATGGAAAGAGTTGGGATTAGGGTTAGGGGTGTGTTGGGGTTACAGTTGTGGTTAGGGTTGTGGTTAGGGTTAGGGGTGTGTTGGGGTTGGGGTTGTGGTTAGGGGTGTGTCAGGGTTAGGGTTGGAGTTAGAATTGGGGGGTTTCCACTATTTAGGAACATCAGGGGGTCTCCAAACGTAACATGGCGCCACCATTGATTCCAGCCAATTTTGCTTTCAAAATCTCAAACAGTGCGCCCTCCCTTCCAAGCCCCGAAGTGTGCCCAAACAGTGTTTAACCCCAACATATGGGGTATCAGAGTACTCAGGAAAAATTGCACAAGAACTTTGGGGGTCTAATTTCTCCTGTTACCCTTGGGAAAATAAAAATTGGGGGCTAAAAAATTATTTTTATTGAAAAAAAATAATTTTTTTCTTTTCACGGCTCTACGTTATAAAATTCTGTGAAGCATTTGGAGGTTCAAAGTGTTCACCACACATATAGATAAGTTCCTTGGGGGTCTAGCTTCCAAAATGAGGTCACTTGTGCGGAGTTTCTACTGTTTAGGCACATCAGGGGCTCTGCAAACGTAACACGACACCTGCAGACCATTCCATCAAAGTTGGCATTTCAAAACGTCACTACTACCCTTCCAAGCCCCAACGTGTGCCCAAACAGTGGTTCGCCCCCACATATGGGGTACCAGCATATTCAGGACAAACTGAATAACAACATTTGGGGTCCAATTTCTCCTGTTACCCTTGTGGAAATAAAAAATTGCAAGCTAAAAAAATCATTTTTTAAGTTAAAAAAAAGATTTTTTATTTTCACGGCTCTGCGTTATAAACTTCTGTGAAGAACTTGGGGGTTCAGAGTGCTCACCACACATCTAGATAAGTTCCTTGGAGGGTCTAGTTTCCAAAATGATGTCACTTGTGGTGGAGCTCGAATGTTTCAGCACACAGGTACTCTCCATAGGCGACATGGTGTCCGCTAATGATTGGAGCTAATTTTCCATTCGAAAAGTCAAATGGCGCTCCTTCCCTTTTGAGCACTGCCATGCACCCAAACAGTGGTTTATGACCACATATGAGGAATGGGTATACTCAGGAGAAATTGCCCAACAAATTTTAGGGTCCTTTTTATCCTGTTGCCCATGTGAAAATGAAAAATTGAGGCTAAAAATGTTTTTGTGAAAAAAGTACTTTTTCACATTTACTGATCAATTTGTGAAGCAGCTGGGTGTTCAAAGTGCTCACTATGCATCTAAATAAGTTCCTTAAGGGGTCTAGTTTCCAAAATGGGGTCATTTGTGGGGGAGCTACAAAGTTTACGCACACAGGGGCTCTCCAAACACGACATGGTGTCCGCTAACGATTGGAGCTAATTTTCCATTCAAAAAGTCAAATGGCGCTCCATCCCTTCCGAGCCCTGGTCTGCGCCCAAACAGTGGTTCCCCCTCACATATGGGGTTTCAGCATGCTTAGGACAAATTGGACAACAACTTTTTGGGTCCGCTTTCTCCTTTTACCCTTGGGAAAATAAAAAAAAGTTGCTAAAAAATCATTTTTGTGACTAAAAAGTTAAATGTTCATTTTTTCATTCCATGTTGCTTCTGCTGCTGTGAAACACCCGAAGGGTTAATAAACTTCTTGAATGTGGTTTTGATCACCTTGAGGGGTGCAGTTTTTAGAATGGTGTCACTTTTGGGTATTTTCTGCCATATAGACCCCTCAAACTGACTTCAAATGTGAGGTGGTCCCTAAAAAAATGGTTTTGTAAATTTCGTTGTAAAAATGAGAAATCGCTGGTCAACTTTTAACCCTTATAACTTCTTAACAAAAAATTTTTGTTTCCAAAATTGTGCTGATGTAAAGTAGACATGTGGGAAATCTTATTTATTAACTATTTTGTGTCACATAACTCTCTGGTTTAACAAAATAAAAATTGAAAATTTGAAAATTGCAAAATTTTCAAAATTTTCACCAAATTTCAGATTTTTTCACAAATAAACACAAAAATTATTGACCTAAATTTACCACTAACGTGAAGCCCAATATGTCACAAAAAACAATCTCAGTGATCCGTTGATGCATTCCTGGGTTATTACCTCGTAAAGGGACACTGCCCAGAATTGCAAAAAATGGCCAGGTCATTAAGGTCAAAATAGGCTGGGTCATGAAGGGGTTAAAATTGTGGGTTAGGTCACACAGGAAAAGCACATGTGTTGGTTAGTTTACATGCAATACAGAGGTGTTTGAGGTTCTATTTTTTTAAAAAAAAAGTGTACACAAATGGGGAATGCAGAAATTGGGTCTTTAAAATTTTACCAGGGTTTTTAAAACATTACATCTGTGGTCAATAGATATCAAGTGGGGGTTTAGGGATTTACAGTTGGATGGACGGTATTAGGTGCTTGCAGGGTACTACTTGGGTGGCTGTGTTATGTTTTTTGGGGGGAATACAGGAGGTGAAGGGTTATATCTGCCTGCGCATCGCGCATATCTAACCTTTAAATTACAGAGGGGGGTGGTTTAGAAACCTACTAAAGTAATTAGCATTTTTTGTTTTGGGGGCATAGGGGGATTTTTTTTTTAGGGGGGAGGGGTTGAAATCCTAATAGCTCTGGCGCTGCCATTTTTTTTCTACGTCAGCGGACAACACAGAAATAGCTAACTATAATAGCTAACCAGTGTCTTTATACTTGCAGAGACTTGCAGAAAACAGTCTGTGACCAAGCCAGGCCAACTAAATTGCACAAGTGAAAGTCATGATGTAAGTATTAAAGGCCAGAAAGCTTAATATATGATGACTTGCAGAGACTTCGAGAAACCAGGCCATTATTTCTTCTTCTGAGAGCCCTCCCTCACAGCGTCAAATTTTTATTTTTACTTTTGGTGATGTTAACATTTTTTGTAACCCTATATGCTTTAATTCTGATTTCACAGGAAGCTGCAGCATCAGAGGGGCTTCCAGAAGGAGACGGACGGGGCGGAGAAATACCAGGAGCGGGTGCGCAGAATGTAAGTTTTTTACATGCATCACAGAAACAGATCATCACAGACATCACATTACACCCAACACATAAAAACAGATTATCACAAACATCACAGTACACACAATACATTTGCCTATATCAAAGCACATATTTTTTTTTATAGTCTTCACATTCTGGGGCTCGGCGTAGAGGTCCTCAAAGCACCTCCCAGAGTTGTTGGTGTGAGCATCGTGGTGGTCAGCAAAGGGTAAGTACCCTTTTTTTGGTGCTTTACTATTTTTATACTTCATGTGGATGATTTGAGTTTAATGTTTTGTTTTTTTGTCTTTTTTAACAGGCTTCTCAACGTGCTCCCGGCTCAGATGGTGAGGAGGCAGGTATGGATGTTGACCTCCTCATCAATGTGGTACGAGAGCGGGAGCTGCTGTGGAACATGGGGGACCGCCTCCATGCTGATCTTGTCGTGACCTGTCGGCTCTGGGAGGAAGTTTGTCTTCTAGTTGTGGAAGACTGGGAGGACATCAAAGCTCCGGCCCAGAATCAAGCACATAAGTATTCACAGTTCAGTAAGTTATGTTGCAGGATTAGGGATGGGCGAATCCTAAGTTACTCGGAATCGCTAGACTCTAACGAGTCCGAGTGCAGGACTCGCTACTCGTTGCGAGTCTAGCGAGTCCAATGTTAATTAATGGGGAAGCGAGTTTGCAGCGATTCCTCTGCTGCTGGACCCGGATTGACTGTCAAAAATGATCCTACAGTGATAGCGAGTTAGCAAAACTCTGAATGCTCTCGGATTTAAACTCTGAAAGCAAAACTCGGATTTAAACTCTGAAAGCAAAACTCGGATTTAAACTCTGAAAGCAAAACTCGGATTTAAACTCTGAAAGCAGAAAGCATTGATCTCAGAATCTGAGTAGAATACAAAACGGACCAAAACTAGGATTGCCATTGATTTACTTTGGACTCGTTACTGTGTGAGTAATCGCTTGGAAACTTGCAGAGTACCGAGTCCTGCGAGTCCCCTACTACTCGCAGAGTAACGAGTCCTAACGAGTAGATTCGCCCATCCCTATGCAGGATGTAATGTGTTGTATACTAACCAATTTGTGCTTTCACTTTACAGGTGACAGGGTTATCAAGCGGTGGCTGTCACTCAATGATCACTTCAAGAGGGAGTTCAATAAGGAGATGCAGGCCCCAAGTTGATCGGGAGGACACAGGAGCAAGTACAAGTATGCTAGAGTCCTGTCGTTCCTCCAGTCGACCATGGTGAGCAGAAGGTAAATATTCCCCATCCCATTTATTAAGTCAAAATGTTTACGTCTAATCATATTTTTTGGTTTCAGCCAAGGCAACGCAATATCAATATATTCATTTTTTTTCTTTGTAGCACAGCACCATTTGCAGCACTCGGAAGCCTGCTGCTGAGTTGGACCCTTCTGGAGTGATCCCACAGGAGTCCACCACCGGGACCACTTCGATAGACCCGACCCGTCTGCACCTTCCCTCACATCTGGTCCCTCTGCCCCATCCACCAGCGCTGGAGCATCGTGGCAGACTTTGTCATATGAAGCTGCTGGTGACGAGGTAGCTTTCCCTTTACCCCACCCCTCTGACACTGCCGTCATCTCTAGAACACCTTTGGGCTCTGGCCGACAGCGACAGAGGTCAGGAAAGGAGCTATGCCCTCGAGTTCTTGCATCTAAATGCAAACTTGCAGAACTCAATCAAACTTTTGGCAGAGCAAATGACTGCTGGATTCAACCTCATGCACAACAGCATGGTTGAATTGAGCAGTCGTCTGGATAGGATGCATTTAGATTCAAGTAAGTCGCCGAAGCAATGTTTTTTTCAGGCAGTACTTGAGCGCATGGACAAGCTATCTCCTGACCATCAGATGCATGTCATGCAAGCCTGCCAGGTTGCTCCAGTGCAGGTCACCTCCAAAGCCCCTCCACCTGCCCCAGTAGTTCCTCCCACAACTACCCAGGGCTGGCTTTAAGCAAAGTGGGGCCCTAGGCAAAGTTTAAAATGGGGCCCCAATGCTAACATATTGCGCATCACACAGAAGCACTTCAGTTGTATTTACGTGCACTGAGTTCAGGACGCTAAATGAGTGTGATCAACAATATTGAAGTCGTTCAACACTTGTTTCCTGGCCTCTTTCCACCATCTGAGAATGAATGAAGGGGACAAAACAATCACTAATGTATCACTAACAGGTCACCATACAATATCATGATATCAGCAGCACATCTACAGTTTACACCCCATAGTCCTCCATATAATATAATGTGCCCCATAGTTCTCCATATAGTATAATACACTCCTCAGTCCTCCATATAGTATAATACACTCTCTTTAGTCCTCCATATAGTAAAATACATTCCTCATAGTCCTCCAAATAGTATAATACACTCCTCATAGCCCTCCATATATAAAAATACACTGCTCAGTCCTCCTTATAGTATAATACACTCCTCATAGTGCTCCATATAGTATAATGCACCACCATAGTCATCCATGTAGTACAATTCACTTCCCATAGTATAATGCACCCCATAGTTCTCCATATAATGTATTCCCCATAGTCCTCGATACAGTATAGTGCAACCCACATATAGTATAATGCAGCCACCCCATAGAGCATAATGCAGCCACCCCACAGAGTATAATGCAGCCATGCCATACAATATAATGTAACCCCCCATAAAATATAATGCAGCTCCCCACTTATAGTATAATGCAGCCACCCCTTAGAGCATAATGCAGCTACCCCAGAGTACAATGCAGCCACTAAACAGAATATAATGTAACCGCCATAGAATGTAATGCAGCCCCCCTCATATAATATAATGCAGCCCCTCCATAGAATATATGGCAGCCCCTCATAGAGTATATTGCAGCCCCCTTATAAAGTATAATGAAGCCCCCATACAATATAATCTAGCCCTCCATAGAATATAATGCAGTCCCCCATAGAATACAATATAGCCTTCTCATATAGTATAATGTAGCACCCTCATAGAGTATGATGAAATCACCCCCCCATAGAATATAATAAATATAATGTAGCCCCAAATAGAATATAATACAGCCCACCTTCCCATAAAATATAATGTAAATGTACTCCCCATGGTATATAACACAGCTGCATAGTATATAGCCCAGCACCACATGGTATATAGCCCAGCCACGCATGGTATATAGCCCAGCACTACATGGTATATAGCACAGCCACATATGGTATATAGCCCAGCACCACATGGTATACAGCACCATGGTATATAGCACAGCCCAGCATGGTATATAGCACAGACCATCATGGTATATAGCACAGCCCCACATGGTATAGAGCCCAGCACCACATGGTATACAGCACCATGGTATATAGCACAGCCCAGCATGGTATATAGCACAGCCCATCATGGTATATAGCACAGCCCCACATGGTATATAGCACAGCGCCACATGGTATATAGCACAGCCCCACATGGTATATAGCACAGCCCCACATGGTATATAGCACAGCACCACATGGTATACAGCACAAACCCACATGGTATATAGCACAGCCCCACATGGTATACAGCACAACATCACATGGTATATAGCCCAGCACAAAATGGTATACAGCACAGCCCCACATGGTATATAGCCCAGCATCACATGGTATATAGCCCAGCACCACGTGGAATACAACACAGCCCCACATGGCATATAGCACAGGTAGCGCACCATGGTATATAGTCCAGCAACACATGGTATACAGCACAGACCCACATGGTATATAGCCCAGCACCACATGGTATACAGCACAACCCCACTTGGTATATAGCACAGGTAGCCCACCATGGTATATAGCCCAGCACAACGTGGTATACAGCACAGCACCACATAGGATATAACCCCCCAGAATGGCCCCACAGTCCTGTACTCACACTGATATATATTAAAAAATAAAACACACACTATCCTCACCTGTTCTTGTGCCTGCGCTGCTCCTGGCTCCTTTCTCCTGCACTGCCTGGCACACAGTTAGTGCGCAATGATGTCATTGTGCACCTGCTGTGTCAGAGGCAAAGCAGGGAATGATGGGAGAGAGAGCATCAGCTGATGCTCCCTCCTTTATCATTGCCTTGAACTGTATCAGCATTATGACAGTGGTATAGTTCAATGCAGCGGCGGGGAGAGTCGGCGCTGGGGGCAGACGGGCCCCCCTTCCTCACAGGGACCCCATAGTGGATGCATGATGTGCTGCTAGCTGGGGTCCCCTGAGGAAGTGGAGGCCCTAGGCAGCTGCCTGGTCTGCCTGCCCCTAATGCCGGCCCTACACCTACCCCCCCTTCAGCCACTGTCCCTCCTCCCACTCCTTCGCCATACCAGCTTCCTTCCCTGTACCAGCTTCATTCGCCATACCAGCTTCCTTCCCCATACCAGCTTCCTTCCCCATACCAGCTCCCAACCACACCATCTGTACCTCCACTCCCTGCCCAACCTGCACTCCCTGCCCAACCTCTTGTTTTCTCCACCTCTTCCACTTCTGATCCATCCCAACCTTGTCTCCATTCCCCACTATCGACATGGTCCATTCTGTCAGTCTTTCCGGTACTATCTCCACCCCAAACTATATGAATTTATGAGTCTGTTATAAATAAAAAAATATATATATATTTTTTAAATGTATTGTCTTTCATTTATTTAATGATAAGTTACAAAACTTTGGATGAAAGGTACAAAACATACAATACTTTGGGGAAAAGGTACAAAACGTACAAAACTTGGGGTAAAGGTACAAAACTTGGGGTTAAGTTACAAAACATACAAAACTTTGGGTAACAAGGTACAAAACTTTGGTTAATAAACAAAAAACAGTATAATCATAACTATGACAACTGCAATAAGTTTCGTACTCCAACTTACATTATATCAAAAGCCAAAGATATCAAACCATCTCATCCTGCCATTCTACTCTTCCATGAGGTGACATAAAGTACTCAGCAAATTTTTCCCTCATTCTTGAAACTGCCACAGGACTACGAAAATAAATATTTTGATAATCACGCAAGGTGGTTTCAACCAAATTGTCATCCATGGCAACCTGTTCCTTGCATATTAGGAAATTGTAAGAACAAAGTCCACCGATACATACCAGTATATATCAATTAGCAATACAATGCCTATCTTAAAGGACAAAAACAGCATTCCATTGGACACTCCAAACAAACATAGATCCTACAAAAGAACAACGGAGTACTGAAGTCCACAATTTACTGAAAACTGATTTATTAATCCAAATAAATAGCAAGTAATAGACAGAATCAATAAGGACAAAGCGTAATCCAAAAGCTCATGTGTGCTAGGACCAAAAAACACTGTTGTAACAGCAAGGAAAACCTAGCAAGCCTCAATAAAGAATTTTATTTTTTTTACTCAAAAATAATGTACACAAAGTGCTTAGTGCATATTAAAGTGCAAAGGGAAAAGGATTAAGTAGTGGTCTCCATAATTCCTCAATCAATTAAAGTGACAAACTGAAAAACAAGACTAGAGGTATGCATGTCTTACCCATAATAAAGCTGCCAGTGTGTGTGTCCTTTCACAGCCCCCCGAGGAAGCCCACGCTTATTGAGGCTTGCTAGGTTTTCCTTGCTGTTACAACAGTGTTTTTTGGTCCTAGCACACATGAGCTTTCGTATTACGCTTTGTCCTTATTGAGTCTGCCTCTTACATGTTATTTATTTGGATTAATAAATTAGTTTTCAGTAAATTGTGGACTTCAGTACTCCGCTGTTCTTTTGTAGGATCTATATTAGGAAATTGAGCAGGACCACACAAGCTTTCACCACCTCATCGACAGTGTCAGTCTTCAGCACACTCAACAATTCTTCGCGCTCGTGTTAAGCGATAATTGAAAACTTTTAGTTGGTGTCAAGCCACTACTTGCATACGGCTTCAGCAGGTGTTGCGACAGTTGGAATGCTTCATCTCCAACACATACAAAAGGCATTGGTGGCCCAGAGGTTTAAGGAAGCGGTCTTGGTGGTGGAAATTGGAAGCTGGGTCCATATAAATGACGCCCCATTGCATTTTAAAAAGTTGGGAGTTATTGGAGCGGCCATAGGCCCCAATATCGACCGCTATAAACTTGTATTGTGCGTCTGCAATGGCCATAAGCATGATGGAAAAATACTTCTTGTAATTAAAATATTCAGAGCCAGATCCAGCGGGTTTGACGATCCTTGTATGCTTACCATCCACTGCACTCAAGCAATTGGGAAACTGACAAATGTTTAGAAATTTTTCTTCTATGTCCAGCCAACTCTCTATTGTGGGATGTGGGATATATTCTGCATGTAAAGAGTCCCACAGTGCGCGGCAGGTGTGTTTAACAATCCCTGATATGGTGGAAATTCCAAGTCGAAATTGACAATGGAGAGAGGAAAGGGATTTGCCAGTTGCAAGGAATCTGTTGAGAAAGGCAAGGCGATAATTGCTAAAAACTGTCAACAACAACATTACAGAAGTCTGCTTTAGAGGAGGAAATACAATAAAAATGGCTTACCTTAGAGTCACCATCAAATGCTCCGCCGGTGAAATGGAGAAGCGGCAATATGTGTCTTTTCTCTGGATGACGTCTCCAACCCGTTCAACCAAGATGTCAAGTTTCCACTTTCATCCGAAGTTAATCAAAAAACTTCTCGGGGTTTTGTCTCAGCTCCATATATAATGTCGAATACACCCAACTTGTTGTTCTCTGTGCAGTAATTGGGTGGACTGAAAAATGTCGCTGGCGCAAACGCATGATGCGCTGTCTTTCTCACTCCTTTTCACGAATGATCACTGCCAAATGATTTGCCTCAAAAGTGAAATCCACATAGATCTTCACAATGTTCGCAATAACTCCTTCCATTTTTTTGTAAAAAACGGATCCGTCGGAAAACATAAGAAATGGATGCGACAGATCCCTTTTTTGACAGATCCACTAGTCGGATCCGTCAAAAAAACGGATCCGTCGTATCAGTTTTTCACAATCTGTGATGGATCCGTCGATCCGTCACGCCGATGGATTGTGACTGACACCAAGAAACTGATATTTGAAACCAGCCTTACTATATGGCCATGTATTCTTACAAGTTATGGATTGTTACATGTGTACAGGATTAGAACCCATAATAGTCCAAGGATACATCCTCAGATCCACCATCAGTAGACAGATACATTACCAGAACAACAAGCAGTACAAAAATACATAACTAAGAACAACCACTAGTATAGAAATGTATAAGCAGAACCACCATCAATACAGAAAAATATCTCCAGAACCAATATCAGTACAAGATACAAGACCATAACCACAGTTGAAGTTCAGACTTTCAGCTTTCATTTGAGGGTACCACATTAAAATTGGATGAAGGGTTTAAGAGTTTCAGCTCCTTAACATGTGCCACCCTGTTTTTAAAGGGACCAAAAGTTATTGGACAATTGACTCCAAGGCTATTTCATGGACAGGTGTGGGCAATCCCTTCATTATGTCATTCTCAATTAAGTAGATAAAAGGCCTGGAGTTGATCGGAGGTGTGGTGCTTTCATTTGGAAGGTTTTGCTGTGAAGGAAACAAGCGGTCAAAGGAGCTCTCCATGCAGGTGAAACAAGCCATCCTTAAGCTGCAAAAACAGAAAAAAAACATCCGAGAAATTGCTACAACATTAGGAGTGGCAAAATCTACAGTTTGGTACATCCTGAGAAAGAAAGAAAGCACTGGTGAACTCATCAACGCAAAAAGACCTGGGCGCCCACGGAAGACAACAGTGGTGGATGATCGCAGAATAATCTCCATGGTGAAGAGAAACCCCTTCACAACAGCCAACCAAGTGACCAACACTCTCCAGGAGGTAGGCGTATCAATATCCTAATCTACCATAAAGAGGAGACTGCATGAAAGTAACTACAGAGGGTTCACTGCACGGTGCAAGCCACTCATAAGCATCAATAATAAAAAGGCTAGACTGGACTTTGCTAAAAAACATCTACAAAAGCCAGCACAGTTATGGAAGAACATTCTTTGAACAGATGAAACCAAGATCAACCTCTACCAGAATGATGGAAAGAGAAAAGTATGGCGAAGGCGCGGTACAGCTCATGATCCAAAGCATACCACATCATCTGTAAAACACGGTGGAGGCAGTGTGATGGCTTGGGCATGCATGGCTGCCAGTGGCACTGGGTCACTAGTGTTTATTGATGATGTGACACAGGACAGAAGCAGCTGAATGAATTCTGAGGTATTGAGAGCCATACTGTGTGCACAGATCCAGCCAAATGCAGCCAAACTGATTGGTCGTCATTTCATACTACAGATGGACAATGACCCAAAACATAAAGCCAAAGCAACCCAGGAGTTTATTAAAGCAAAGAAGTGGAATATTCTTGAATGGCCAAGTCAGTCACCTGATCTCAACCCAATTGAGCATGCATTTCACGTGTTAAAGACTAAACTTCAGACAGAAAGGCCCACAAACAAACAGCAACTGAAAACCACCGCAGTGAAGGCCTGGCAGAGCTTCAAAAAGGAGGAAACACAGCGTCTGGTGATGTCCATGAGTTCAAGACTTCAGGCAGTCATTGCCAAGAACGTCATTGGTTTTTAACCAAGTACTAGAAATGAACATTTTATTTACAATTATTTAATCTGTCCAATTACTTTTGGTCCCTTTAAAAACAGGGTGGCACATGTTAAGGAGCAACCCTATTGCATCCAGTCACATTCTCAAATGTTCCCTTCAATGTAAGGTCCCGAAGTTGAGCAGACCCAAAGTTCTCTTCGGGCACCACTAAGTCAGGGAAGCTGGGCTCCTCTATCACCGTCTCGTCCTCCTCTTCAGTGAGGACACATAGGGAGCACTCCTTCACGTCCGATTTTGATGTAGTCACCTTCAGAGTTGCCGGGCTTTTGACGAGACACTCTGTACATCCCCTTTTGCCACAAGTTCCAAATCAGAGCAAAATCCCAACCCAGGATGACAGGATGAATTAAGTCCTTTACTACCCTAACCTCATGGGCTCTATCACCAGTCTGTTCCCATGGTTACGCGGGCTACAGGGTAGTCCTTGGAATCTCTGTGTATGCTGCGGATGCTTACAAAAGCAATGCAGTGCTGATTCAGGTCACCAGACTTCCAGAGTCCAACAGCCCTAGAACCATTTCCCCATTGATGGACACGTTAAACGACTGGGGACCCTCGCTGGGTTCACAGTCCACACTGTAGGCTGCTTAGGCACAGTAGGAGCAGCACCGGGCTAAGCTACAGTCCATAGGCTCAGGAGGCATATGACACCGGGTGGCGACGTGTCCAGGATTGTGACACCGCCAACAGGCCACATCCTTCATAACAGGCTTAGGTGACCCCTCAGCAGGGTTAGGACGCTCCCAGCTGTGGGTCTAGCCACTCTTCATGGTGAGCCTGCCCACTTTTGGGTATCCCAGTATGGGGAAGTAGCAAAATCTGATTTCTTAAGGATTATCTTCTGTAAGGCTGGTTTTACCATTTTCCGGAGGTGCGTGTCATCGCCTGGAGAAGGAAAGGAGACCACCGGCTTTACACGAACTGCCCCTGCAATGAGCTCCATTTGCCATGTTAGCGCCTCCTACTGTTGTTACTGCTGCTGAATTTGGTGTTGAAGCTGCTGTGCTAAAAGTTTATTTGTCTCCTGCTGTGCCGCTTGCTGCTGCTGACTGGGGAGCTGATGTTGCAGCTGTACTTGGACAATATGCTTCACAAGCTCCTCCATGCTTGTTCCTGGAACACTGCCTGCACTAAAAGCACCACGTGTGAGGTGTTGACACTCCTGGCTGCGTCCTCAGGTAGACAGAGGAACCGTTCTGGCAGAGAATCACCTGCTGGTTTATTGTGGATAGCATAAACCTTGGCAGGGTTCTGCAAAATAAACAGAGCCTCACTGGCATAATGGTAAAACAAACAAAGCACAGTCCATATGAGTCCATTCCCTGCAGGGTTCACCTGAAGTTATCGCGCACAGTCCTTTAGCGCCTCCAGGACCTATGTGGGAGTTCATGCTCTCCCAATACACAAACACACACTGACTCTCATGGCCAGGTATTTAACACTTGTGATGGTCACATGACCTTGACCTCACACAGGTCCTGTCACGACTCTACATGTGGAGATATGGTGGACCTCTGCCCACCCGCTCTATGATGGTCCACTAAAACCAGCCCATAACATACCTTATTATTAACCCACTTAGTGTGCTGGAGGAAAAAACACTCTGGTTTTACGTCACTGACCGCAGTAGGCGCAGTGACACGTATCACCCGTCACATACTATGCCAGTGACTCTGTCACAATGAACATAGCACCAAGCATACTACAGCAATCAGTTGTAATGTCAAAGTCAACCCCATATTCAATTGATTATTGTGTTTCATAAACCAACAGTTTCCCTAGTGTGTCCTTAACAATGTTAAGGAGATACTAGGAATTGTTGTTACCATCCATAATCAGACTGCAGACCATGAGATGTAGTCCGAATCACAAATATACATTTACATCCAGGTACCTCATTCAGTAGATGACATCTTCACTAATTGGAGTTGTTCTTTTTTTTCTGCTCCATCTGGTTCAGATACTAACACGGTGCCCTTAAAAAAGCAACATGATTTTAATGCTCCTGAATTAAAATATCTGCACTACATTGTGCACCCTGAATAAATAATTGCACCCTGCACAAAATATGACTCCCACACTGTTTATCTTATGCAGGGGTCCTCAAACTTTTTAAACAGGGGGCCAGATCACGGTCCCTCGGACCATTGGAGGGCCGGAATATAGTTTTAAAAAAATTTTGAATAAATTCCTGTGCACACTGCACATATCTTATTTAGAAGTAATTAAACAAAAATAGGAACAAATACAATATTAAAAATGAAGTTAAATCATCAAACTTACCGATTTTTTGGATTCTTCGAATATCCTACACTTCGAGTCAATTTTTTCTCTTTCTTGATATCATTGTTTCCTAGGGATTCAAAATTGCTATTAGTAAAATACCAACATATATACAGCGCTACAAAAACAATATACCAGCAATAAAACTGCCCACACAGAGACATACAGACTGCACTGCCCATCAATGCAGCCTGATCAGTGCCCATCAATGCAGCCTGATCAGTGCCCATCAGTGCACCCTGATCAGTGCCCATCAGCGCAGCCTGATCAGTGCCCATCAATGCAGCCTGATCAGTGCCCATCAATGCAGCCTGATCAGTGCCCATCAATGCAGTCTGATCAGTGCCCATCAATGCAGCCTGATCAGTGCCCATCAGCGCAGCCTGATCAGTGCCCATCAATGCAGCCTGATCAGTGCCCATCAGCGCAGCCTGATCAGTGCCCATCAATGCAGCCTGATCAGTGCCCATCAATGCAGCCTCATCAGTGCCCATCAGTGCACCCTGATCAGTGCCCATCAGCGCAGCCTGATCAGTGCCCATCAATGCAGCCTGATCAGTGCCCATCAATGCAGCCTGATCAGTGCCCATCAATGCAGCCTGATCAGTGCCCATCAGCGCAGCCTGATCAGTGCCCATCAATGCAGCCTGATCAGTGCCCATCAGCGCAGCCTGATCAGTGCCCATCAGCGCAGCCTGATCAGTGCCCATCAATGCAGCCTGATCAGTGCCCATCAATGCAGCCTGATCAGTGCCCATCAGCGCAGCCTGATCAGTGCCCATCAATGCAGCCTGATCAGTGCCCATCAGCGCAGCCTGATCAGTGCCCATCAATGCAGCCTGATCAGTGCACACCAAAGCAGCCTCACCAGTGCCCATATTGGTGGAACTCCACTTTTACCTCAGGCTCAGACTGGTGTGGTGCAAGAATCCCCAATAGGCAGCATTGGTCCCTAAGAGGCAGGTAAATGTCCCCAATAGGCAGCATACGTCTCCAATAGGCAGGTAAATGTCCCCAATAGGCAGCACAGGTCCCCAATAGGCAGGTAAAGGTCCCCATTAGGCAGCACAGGTCCCCAATAGGCAGGTAAATGTCCCCAATAGGCAGCACAGGTCCCCAATAGGCAGCACAGGTCCCCAATAGGCAGGTAAATGTCCCCAATAGGCAGCACATGTCCCCAATAGGCAGGTAAATGTCCCCATTAGGCAGGTAAAAGTCCCCAATAGGCAGTACCGGTCCCCATTAGGCAGCATAGGTCCCCAATAGGCAGCACAGGTGCCCATTAGGCAGCCCAAGTCCCCAATAGGCAGGTAGATGTCCCCATTAGGCAGGTAGATGTCCCCAATAGGCAACACAGGTCCCCAATATGCAGGTAAATGTCTCCAATAGGCAGCAAAGGTCCCCATTAGGCAGCACATGTCCCCATTAGGCAGCATAGGTCCCCAATAGGCAGGTAAATGTCCCCAATAGGCAGCACAGGTCCCCATTAGGCAGGTAAATGTCCCCATTAAGCAGGTAAATAATAATAATAATACTTTATTTTTATATAGCGCTAACATATTCCGCAGCGCTTTACAGTTTGCACATATTTTCATCACTGTCCCTGATGGGGCTCACAATCTAAATTCCCTATCAGTATGTTTTTTGGAGTGTGGGAGGAAACCGGAGTGCCCGGAGGAAACCCACGCAAACACGGGGAGAACATACAAACTCCTTGCAGATGTTGTCCTTGGTGGGACTCGAACCCAGGACTCCAGCGCTGCAAGGTTGCAGCGCTAACCACTGAGCCACCGTGCTGCCATGTCCCCATTAGGCAGCACAGGTTCCCATTAGGCAGCACAGGTCCCCAATAGGCAGGTAAATGTCCCCATTAGGCAGGTAAATGTCCCCATTAGGCAGCACATGTCCCCATTAGGCAGGTAAATGACCCGAATAGGACCCGGCGTTAAAAAAAAAAAAAGTACTCACCTATGTCCCCCGCTGCTCTGAAGAGACGCCCGCTCATCTCAGTCTTATTCCTGCACAGGCACACAGGTGGCGTGACGTCATCAGGCCACGCAGGCAGCGTGATGACAATCATGCCATCTTTGTGCACTGTGCTCTGCTGCATACGGAGGGCTGCGTAACGCCTTTCCTCAGCGCCTCGTCCCGCCCGCGATTACAGGGCCCGCCGGCATTGAACTGCAGTGCAGTTCATGAGTTCAATGTCGGCCTCGTGGGGGGCCGGATAAAAGTCCTTGGCGGGCCTCATGTGACCCGCGGGCCGTAGTTTGAGGACCCCTGATCTTATGGAACATGGCATGCACCCTGTACTTTCCTTTCCATACCTTACCCCGTCTTCACCTGAGATGCCAACTGTCCAGAAAATACAGGACAGACCATAAAAATAGGGCACTTTTTTGCCCTGTCTGTAAAAAAATGTAAAGCGTCTATGATTTTTACTTTTTTTTAAGCTGAAGATACTTATACAAATTATTTTGTCTGTAATTATCATCCTTTTACAGTTTACAGTGATCGTAGCTAATGTCTCCTTATCAGAATTATGGGCTGTGGACATGTAAGGGAGTGAGACATGATGTTTGTCATACTTCCCTTCCTCAGACTGTCCCGTCTACGTTATTGTGTATATATTGTTAAATTATAATATTTTGTGATTAATGTCTGCAGTACTGCTCCATAGAAATATGTATTATCACTAGTCTTTAATGGTATTGCCACATGTATGTGTTACCATTGTGTAGAAAATTGTAACATTTGGTCTTGTGTATTATATTACTGCATACTATAATGTACCTGTTGTTCATGTACAGTTAGGGTAAGTTAGTGCATCCCTTTGGGGACATTGGAGGAGGGCACTTTAATATATAGTTTACATAGCCATGGGTAAGTGTAGTTCTGATGCGGGCCACTAGATGGGGGCATACTAGTGGACTCTATAGGTATAACTGATAGGATGTTCATAGAGGGTTAAGTGTAAGCGGGGACCTCATAGGAAGTTAGGTCAGACATGGCCAGGGTGCCCTAAAGTCTACATGGGCTATAGGCCCAGACAGCTTTGCAGCCACGCAATGTTCAACTGCTGCAGCCCACGTTACCCATGGCCACTGTGTGCCATAGCAGTGGGCCAGAACAAAAATGGAAGGATGTGTCGACTTGTTGACTGGGCCAATGCTTTTGGAGCAGGAGTCAGCTGGACAGATGAAGTGAAGGAAGCTGGGACTTCGACGAGTTTGGTACAGAAGGGCCAGATGCTTTACCAGAGACAACCGAACATGGTGAATGATGATTTCGAGTCTGTGGCAAAACAGGCAGAAGAAATTGTCGTCATGGGAAGGTTAGACCATCAAGGAACTGGGGAGCAATCTAGGACAGTTCGGTTTGGGTGTGTACTGCACAGAAGTAACAGCCAGGAAGGGAAAGATGAGCAAACAAGCATATTTCACAATGTACTGACTGTGGATGTAACGTGTGAAATACTCAGTAAAGAAGGTGTTAAAATTGACTCAGACGTAGTGTTGAGCATTTCGATACTGCAAATATCGGGTATCGGCCAATATTCGCTGTATCGGAATTCCGATACCGAGTACCGATATTCTTCAATATCGGATATCGGAAAAGGAAGTTCCCATAATGCAAAGAGCCACTGCTGTTGTGAGGAACTGAAATACTTTCCCAGCACAGATGACTAGTTACCTCAATTTATGTTGTATTTACATGCAATGACCTTATCTGGTGGGGGAATATGTGCCTTTCTTTCTCTCGGCAGGGGGGCCACTTGGGTTCACACCAATCCAGACTGGCCGGAGACTTCACTGGCTGTGAATTCATTGTACATTGGTTAAGGGGTTGGGCGAAGAGTTGAGAGACTTGATGGGGGAGAGCAGTTGTGTCTGGGGATCTGAAGCGAAAAGAGCAGAGTTAAGGCCGCTCCTGGAACCCATGAATGGACTATTGAACTTGGAACTAAGTTCTCGGGCTTCGGTCGTGAGATCTATATTCCCCTAGGAATTATCCCATGGATCATCAGGGCGAGGTGGATTAAGCTGCCATAACTGCGGACGCAGGGGACACTTCGCCAGGGAATGCCGGGCACATTCGAGTCCACGTAGCTGGAGGAGAATCTCTGAACATTCGGACAGCCCGACTACATTTAGACTGGGGACACAGCAAGGGAATGGTGGATGTGGGGGTAGTGCGACACCTACCTGTGGATGTGTTGCTGGGCAACAACTTAAGAGCAGGGTTGGTGTGCCACTGGACCAGTGTCGCAACTCGAAGCCAAGGACTCATTCCCGCTGCATCAGAAGACCTCGACATGCCGAATAACCTCCCACCAGTGTGGGAGAGACCACGGCAATGCTGATAGACTATCGAGACAGACTGAGGAAGCCACGAACTCTGGTAATTGTCGTCAGAAGAAGGATAGTCAATTTCATGAATTGGAGCCCAATACTTGCCGTGCTGGAAAAGTGGGGGATGAATGTGAGGAACTGAAATACTTTCCCAGCACAGATGACTAGTTACCTCAATTTATGTTGCATTTACATGCAATGACCTTATCTGGTGGGGGAATATGTGCCTTTCTTTCTCTCGGCAGGGGGGCCACTTGGGTTCACACCAATCCAGACTAGCCGGAGACTTCACTGGCTGTGAATTCATTGTACATTGGTTAAGGGGTTGGGCGTAGAGTTGAGAGACTTGATGGGGGAGAGCAGTTGTGTCTGGGGATCTGAAGCGAAAAGAGCAGAGTTAAGGCCGCTCCTGGAACCCATGAATGGACTATCGAACTTGGAACTAAGTTCTCGGGCTTCGGTCGTGAGATCTATATTCCCCTAGGAATTATCCCATGGACTATTTTTACTGACTTGTTGCTGATCCCGTGGACTGGGGGCATTACATTGGGGTCATCTACCTGGACTTACTGAAATGCTTGTATGGATACAAATAAAACTTGTTGCATCGTTAACCTGCCTAGGTGATTACTAACACCCACAATTCTAGATCTTCACAGCTGTGGCTCTGATTGGCTGCCGAAATGACGTCATCATGATGAGCGGTCTGTGCGCATCATGATGCGCCGTCAGATCGGGCCTTCCTGGGGGTCTATGCCGACTGCCCGGGGTTCTGTACCGGCCTGCCGGGGGTCTGTGCCGACTGCCCGGGGTTCTGTACCGGCCTGCCGGGGGTCTGTGCCAACTGCCCGGGGGTCTGTGCGGACTGCCGGGGGTCTGTACTGGCCTCCCGGGGGGCTGTGCCGGCCTGCCGGTGGACTGTGCCGACTGCCCGGGGGTCTGTGCGGACTGCCGGGGGTCTGTACCGGCCTGCCGGGGGGCTGTAGAGGCCTGCCGGTGGTCTGTACCGACTGTCCGGGGGTCTGAGCGGGCTGCCGGGGGTCTGTACCGGCCTGCCGGGGGGCTGTGCCGACTGTCTGGAGGTCTGTGCAGGCTGCGGGGGTCTGTACCGGCCTGCGGGGGGCTGTGCCGACCTGCCGGTGGTCTGTACCGACTGTCCGGGGGTCTGAGCAGACTGCCGGGGGTCTGTACTGGCGTGCCGGGGGGCTGTGCCGGCCTGCCGGGGGGCTGTGCCGACTGTCCGGGGGTCTGTGCAGGCTGCGGGGGTCTGTGCAGGCATCGTCCGATGGGACTACAAGTCCCATTGGGCGATGCCTGCTACCATGACGGTGATTGACACATTAGCCAATGATGGGACAGTAGTATTCCCATCATCCGGCCTATGTGTTGAACGTAAAAAAAAAATACATACTACATACATACTACATGCTACATACATACTACATACATGCTACATACATACTACATGCATGCAAAATACATACATACTACATATATACCACATGCATCCAACATGCATACTACATATATACCACATACAGTATATACTACATGCATGCAACATACATACAACATATATACTACATGCATGCAACATGCATGCTACATACATACAACATACATACTACATGCAACATGCATACTACATGCATGCAACATACATACATACATACTACATATATACCACATGCATGCAACATGCAAACTACATATATACCACATATATACTACATGCATACTACATATATACCACATGCATGCAACATACATATATACAACATATATACTACATGCAACATACATACTACATATATACATATATACTACATGCATGCAAC
The DNA here is from genome assembly GCF_039654945.1 of Dendrobates tinctorius. Taxonomy (NCBI): domain Eukaryota; kingdom Metazoa; phylum Chordata; class Amphibia; order Anura; family Dendrobatidae; genus Dendrobates; species Dendrobates tinctorius. The sequence goes on along the minus strand of NW_027361761.1, from coordinate 18,641,569 downwards.
ATACATACTACATATATACAACATATATACTACTTGCATGCAACATGCATACTACATATATACCACATATATACTACATGCATGCAACATACATATATACTACATGCAACATGCATACTACATATATACTACATGCATGCAACATACATACTACATATATACCACATGCATGCAACATGCATACTACATATATACCACATATATACTACATGCATGCAACATACATACATACTACATATATACCACATGCATGCAACATGCATACTACATATATACTACATGCAACATGCATACTACATATATGCCACATATATACTACATGCATGCAACATACATACAACATATATACTACATGCATACAACATATATACTACATGCATGCAACATACATATATACTACATATATACTACATGCATGCAACATACATACTACATATATACAACATATATACTACTTGCATGCAACATGCATACTACCTATATACCACATATATACTACATGCATGCAACATACATATATACTACATGCAACATGCATACCACATATATACTACATGCATGCAACATACATACTACATATATACCACATGCATGCAACATGCATACTACATATATACCACATATATACTACATGCATGCAACATACATACATACTACATATATACCACATGCATGCAACATGCATACTACATATATACTACATGCAACATGCATACTACATATATGCCACATATATACTACATGCATGCAACATACATACAACATATATACTACATGCATACAACATATATACTACATGCATGCAACATACATATATACTACATATATACTACATGCATGCAACATACATACTACATATATACCACATATATACTACATGCATGCAAAATACATATATACACCTGATCCGCAGAAGTTCACGAGTGCTGGTTTCCTGGAGCCCGTAGAGAATGGTAGCATCAGCTGATGCTGCTGTTCTCCACGCAAGATTGTCGTGGGACACTCGTGGACTTCTGCGGATCAGGGGTAAGTATATTGGTGCTTTGTTATTTTAATATTTATTCCACATATGACAATGGCTTCGGGGATCAAAGTGACAAGTGATGGTGAGTATGTACTCTATGTTATATGTACTGTATGTCTATATGTATGTATTGTATGAATGCATTGTATGTAGTATATATGTAAGTTGCATGCATGTAGTATATATGTGGTATATATGTAGTATGCATGTTGCATGCATGTAGTATATATGTAGTATGTATGTTGCATGCATGTAGTATATATGTAGTATGCATGTTGCATGTAGTATATATGTATGTTGCATGCATGTAGTATATATGTAGTATGTATGTTGCATGTAGAATATATGTTGTACATATGCATGTTGCATGCATCTGGTATATATGTAGTATATATGTGGTATATATGTAGTTTGCATGTGGCATGAATGTAGTATGTATGTTGCATGCATGTAGTATATATGTAGTATGTATGTATGTTGCATGCATGTAGTGTGCATGTTGCATGTAGTATATATGTACGTTGCAATCATGTAGTATATATGTATGTTGCATGCATGTAGTATATACTGTATGTGGTATATATGTAGTATGCATGTTGCATGCATGTGGTATATATGTAGTATGTATGTTGCATGTAGTATATATGTTGTATATATGTATGTTGCATGCATGTGGTATATATGTAGTATGCATGCAGTATATATGTGGTATATATGTAGTTTGCATGTTGCATGCATGTGGTATATATGTAGTATGTATGTAGTATGCATGTTGCATGTAGTATATACAGTGGGGCAAAAAAGTATTTAGTCAGTCAGCAATAGTGCAAGTTCCACCACTTAAAAAGATGAGAGGCTTCTGTAATTTACATCATAGGTAGACCTCAACTATGGGAGACAAACTGAGAAAAGAAAATCCAAAAAATCACATTGTCTGTTTTTTTTCATTTTATTTGCATATTATGGTGGAAAATAAGTATTTGGTCAGAAACAAGCAATCAAGATTTCTGGCTCTCACAGACCTGTAACTTCTTCTTTAAGAGTCTCCTCTTTCCTCCACTCATTACCTGTAGTAATGGCACCTGTTTAAACTTGTTGTCAGTATAAAAAGACACCTGTGCACACCCTCAAACAGTCTGACTCCAAACTCCACTATGGTGAAGACCAAAGAGCTGTCAAAGGACACCAGAAACAAAATTGTAGCCCTGCACCAGGCTGGGAAGACTGAATCTGCAATAGCCAACCAGCTTGGAGTGAAGAAATCAACTGTGGGAGCAATAATTAGAAAATGGAAGACATACAAGACCACTGATAATCTCCCTCGATCTGGTGCTCCACGCAAAATCCCACCCCGTGGGGTCAGAATGATCACAAGAACGGTGAGCAAAAATCCCAGAACCACGCGGGGGGACCTAGTGAATGAACTGCAGAGAGCTGGGACCAATGTAACAAGGCCTACCATAAGTAACACACTACGCCACCATGGACTCAGATCCTGCAGTGCCAGACGTGTCCCACTGCTTAAGCCTGTACATGTCCGGGCCCATCTGAAGTTTGCTAGAGAGCATTTGGATGATCCAGAGGAGTTTTGGGAGAATGTCCTATGGTCTGATGAAACCAAACTGGAACTGTTTGGTAGAAACACAACTTGTCGTGTTTGGAGGAAAAAGAATACTGAGTTGCATCCATCAAACACCATACCTACTGTAAAGCATGGTGGTGGAAACATCATGCTTTGGGGCTGTTTCTCTGCAAAGAGGCCAGGATGACTGATCCGGGTACATGAAAGAATGAATGGGGTCATGTATCGTGAGATTTTGAGTGCAAACCTCCTTCCATCAGCAAGGGCATTGAAGATGAAACGTGGCTGGGTCTTTCAACATGACAATGATCCAAAGCACACCGCCAGGGCAACGAAGGAGTGGCTTCGTAAGAAGCATTTCAAGGTCCTGGAGTGGCCTAGCCAGTCTCCAGATCTCAACCCTATAGAAAACCTTTGGAGGGAGTTGAAAGTCCGTGTTGCCAAGCGAAAAGCCAAAAACATCACTGCTCTAGAGGAGATCTGCATGGAGGAATGGGCCAACATACCAACAACAGTGTGTGGCAACCTTGTGAAGACTTACAGAAAACGTTTGACCTCTGTCATTGCCAACAAAGGATATATCACAAAGTATTGAGATGAAATTTTGTTTCTGACCAAATACTTATTTTCCACCATAATATGCAAATAAAATGAAAAAAAAACAGACAATGTGATTTTCTGGATTTTTTTTTCTCAGTTTGTCTCCCATAGTTGAGGTCTACCTATGATGTAAATTACAGACGCCTCTCATCTTTTTAAGTGGTGGAACTTGCACTATTGCTGACTGACTAAATACTTTTTTGCCCCACTGTATGTATGTTGCATGCATGTAGTATATATGTAGTATGTATGTTGCATGCAGTATATATGTAGTATATATGTATGTTGCATGCATGTAGTATATATGCAGTATGTATGTTGCATGTAGTATATATGTTGTACATATGCATGTTGCATGCATGTGGTATATATGTAGTATATATGTGGTATATATGTAGTTTGCATGTTGCATGAATGTAGTATGTATGTTGCATGCATGTGGTATATATGTAGTATGTATGTTGCATGTAGTATATATGTTGTATATATGTATGTTGCATGCATGTGGTACATATGTAGTGTGCATGCAGTATATATGTGGTATATATGTAGTTTGCATGTTGCATGAATGTAGTATGTATGTTGCATGCATGTGGTATATATGTAGTATGTATGTTGCATGTAGTATATATGTTGTATATATGTATGTTGCATGCATGTGGTACATATGTAGTGTGCATGCAGTATATATGTGGTATATATGTAGTTTGCATGTTGCATGCATGTGGTATATATGTAGTATGTATGTTGCATGTATGTAGTATATACAGTGGGGAAAAAAAGTATTTAGTCAGTCAGCAATAGTGCAAGTTCCACCACTTAAAAAGATGAGAGGCGTCTGTAATTTACATCATAGGTAGACCTCAACTATGGGAGACAAACTGAGAAAAAAAAATCCAGAAAATCACATTGTCTGCTTTTTTTTTCATTTTATTTGCATATTATGGTGGAAAATAAGTATTTGGTCAGAAACAAGCAATCAAGATTTCTGGCTCTCACAGACCTGTAACTTCTTCTTTAAGAGTCTCCTCTTTCCTCCACTCATTACCTGTAGTAATGGCACCTGTTTAAACTTGTTATCAGTCTAAAAAGACACCTGTGCACACCCTCAAACAGTCTGACTCCAAACTCCACTATGGTGAAGACCAAAGAGCTGTCGAAGGACACCAGAAACAAAATTGTAGCCCTGCACCAGGCTGGGAAGACTGAATCTGCAATAGCCAACCAGCTTGGAGTGAAGAAATCAACTGTGGGAGCAATAATTAGAAAATGGAAGACATACAAGACCACTGATAATCTCCCTCGATCTGGTGCTCTACGCAAAATCCCACCCCGTGGGGTCAGAATGATCACAACAACGGTGAACAAAAATCCCAGAACCACCCGGGGGGACCTAGTGAATGAACTGCAGAGAGCTGGGACCAATGTAACAAGGCCTACCATAAGTAACACACTACGCCACCATGGACTCAGATCCTGCAGTGCCAGACGTGTCCCACTGCTTAAGCCTGTACATGTCCGGGCCCGTCTGAAGTTTGCTAGAGAGCATTTGGATGATCCAGAGGAGTTTTGGGAGAATGTCCTATGGTCTGATGAAACCAAACTGGAACTGTTTGGTAGAAACACAACTTGTCGTGTTTGGAGGAAAAAAAATACTGAGTTGCATCAATCAAACACCATACCTACTGTAAAGCATGGTGGTGGAAACATCATGCTTTGGGGCTGTTTCACTGCAAAGGGGCCAGGACGACTGATCCGGGTACATGAAAGAATGAATGGGGCCATGTATCGTGAGATTTTGAGTGCAAACCTCCTTCCATCAGCAAGGGCATTGAAGATGAAACGTGGCTGGGTCTTTCAACATGACAATGATCCAAAGCACACCGCCAGGGCAACAAAGGAGTGGCTTCGTAAGAAGCATTTCAAGGTCCTGGAGTGGCCTAGTCAGTCTCCAGATCTCAACCCTATAGAAAACCTTTGGAGGGAGTTGAAAGTCCGTGTTGCCAAGCGAAAAGCCAAAAACATCACTGCTCTAGAGGAGATCTGCATGGAGGAATGGGCCAACATACCAACAACAGTGTGTGGCAACCTTGTGAAGACTTACAGAAAACGTTTGACCTCTGTCATTGCCAACAAAGGATATATCACAAAGTATTGAGATGAAATTTTGTTTCTGACCAAATACTTATTTTCCACCATAATATGCAAATAAAATGAAAAAAAAACAGACAATGTGATTTTCTGGATTTTTTTTTCTCAGTTTGTCTCCCATAGTTGAGGTCTACCTATGATGTAAATTACAGACGCCTCTCATCTTTTTAAGTGGTGGAACTTGCACTATTGCTGACTGACTAAATACTTTTTTGCCCCACTGTATGTAGTATGCATGTTGCATGTAGTATATATGTATGTTGCATGCATGTAGTATATATGTAGTATGCATGTTGCATGCATGTAGTATATATGTTGTATGTATGTTGCATGCATGTAGTATATATGTTGTATGTATGTTGCATGCATGTAGTATATATGTGGTATATATGTAGTATGCATGTTGCATGCATGTGGTATATATGTAGTATGTATGTATGTTGCATGCATGTAATATGTATGTAGCATGTAGCATGTATGTAGCATGTATGTACAATGTAGTATGTATGTAGTATGTATTTTTTTTTATTTTTTTTTTACATTCAACACATAGGCCGGGTGATAGGACTACTACTGTTCCATAATTGGCTAATGTGTCAATCACCGTCATGGTAGCAGGCTTCGCCCGATGGGACTTGTAGTCCCATCGGACGATGCCTGCGCAGACCCCCGCAGCCTGCACAGACCCCCGCAGCCTGCACAGACCCCCGGACAGTCGGCACAGCCCCACGGCAGGTCGGCACAGCCCCCCGGCAGGCCGGTACAGACCCCCGGACAGTCCGCTCAGACCCCAGAACAGTCAGTACAGACCACCGGCAGGCCGACACAGCCCCTCGGCAGGCCGGTACAGACCCCCGCAGCCTGCACAGACCCCCGGACTATCAGCACAACCCCCCGGCAGGCCGGTACATCCCCCTGGTAGGCCGGTACAGACCCCCGGCAGACCGCTCAGACCCCCGGACAGTCGGTACAGACCACCGGCAGGTCGACACAACCCCCCGGCAGGCTGGTACAGACCCCCGCAGCCTGCACAGACCCCCGGACAGTTGGTACAGACCACCAGCAGGCCGGCACTGCCCCCCGGCAGGCCGGTACAGACACCCGGCAGTCCGCACAGATCCCCGGGCAGTCGGCACAGACCCCCGGGCAGTCGGCACAGACCCCCGGCAGGCCGGTACAGAGTCCCGGGCAGTCGGCACAGACCCCCGGGCAGTCGGCATAGACCCCCCAGAAGGCCCGAACAGACGGCGCATCATGATGCGCACAGACCGCGCATCATGATGACGTCATTTCGGCAGGCTATCAGAGCCACAGTAGTGGCTCTTTGCATTATGGGAACTTCCGATTCCGATATTGAAAAAATATCGGTACTCGGTATCGGAATTCCGATACACCGAATATCGGCCGATACCCGATAATTGCAGTATCGGAATGCTCAACACTAGTAGTATGTATGTATGTTGCATGCATGTGGTATATATGTAGTATGTATGTACAGTGGGGCAAAAAAGTATTTAGTCAGTCAGCAATAGTGCAAGTTCCACCACTTAAAAAGATGAGAGGCGTCTGTAATTTACATCATAGGTAGACCTCAACTATGGGAGACAAACTGAGAAAAAAAAATCCAGAAAATCACATTGTCTGTTTTTTTTCATTTTATTTGCATATTATGGTGGAAAATAAGTATTTGGTCAGAAACAAAATTTCATCTCAATACTTTGTGATATATCCTTTGTTGGCAATGACAGAGGTCAAACGTTTTCTGTAAGTCTTCACAAGGTTGCCACACACTGTTGTTGGTATGTTGGCCCATTCCTCCATGCAGATCTCCTCTAGAGCAGTGATTTTTTGGGGTTTTCGCTTGGCAACACGGACTTTCAACTCCCTCCAAAGGTTTTCTATAGGGTTGAGATCTGGAGACTGGCTAGGCCACTCCAGGACCTTGAAATGCTTCTTACGAAGCCACTCCTTCGTTGCCCTGGCGGTGTGCTTTGGATCATTGTCATGTTGAAAGACCCAGCCACGTTTCATCATCAATGCCCTTGCTGATGGAAGGAGGTTTGCACTCAAAATCTCACGATACATGGCCCCATTTATTCTTTCATGTACCCGGATCAGTTGTCCTGGCCCCTTTGCAGAGAAACAGCCCCAAAGCATGATGTTTCCACCACCATGCTTTACAGTAGGTATGGTGTTTGATGGATGCAACTCAGTATTCTTTTTCCTCCAAACACGACAAGTTGTGTTTCTACCAAACAGTTCCAGTTTGGTTTCATCAGACCATAGGACATTCTCCCAAAACTCCTCTGGATCATCCAAATGCTCTCTAGCAAACTTCAGACGGGCCCGGACATGTACAGGCTTAAGCAGTGGGACACGTCTGGCACTGCAGGATCTGAGTCCATGGTGGCGTAGTGTGTTACTTATGGTAGGCCTTGTTACATTGGTCCCAGCTCTCTGCAGTTCATTCACTAGGTCCCCCCGCGTGGTTCTGGGATTTTTGCTCACCGTTCTTGTGATCATTCTGACCCCACGGGGTGGGATTTTGCGTGGAGCACCAGATCGAGGGAGATTATCAGTGGTCTTGTATGTCTTCCATTTTCTAATTATTGCTCCCACAGTTGATTTCTTCACTCCAAGCTGGTTGGCTATTGCAGATTCAGTCTTCCCAGCCTGGTGCAGGGCTACAATTTTGTTTCTGGTGTCCTTTGACAGCTCTTTGGTCTTCACCATAGTGGAGTTTGGAGTCAGACTGTTTGAGGGTGTGCACAGGTGTCTTTTCATACTGATAACAAGTTTAAACTTGTGCCATTACTACAGGTAATGAGTGGAGGAAAGAGGAGACTCGTAAAGAAGAAGTTACAGGTCTGTGAGAGCCAGAAATCTTGATTGCTTGTTTCTGACCAAATACTTATTTTCCACCATAATATGCAAATAAAATGAAAAAAAAACAGACAATGTGATTTTCTGGATTTTTTTTTCTCAGTTTGTCTCCCATAGTTGAGGTCTACCTATGATGTAAATTACAGACGCCTCTCATCTTTTTAAGTGGTGGAACTTGCACTATTGCTGACTGACTAAATACTTTTTTGCCCCACTGTATGTTGCATGCATGTAGTATATATGTAGTATGCATGTTGCATGTAGTATATATGTATGTTGCATGCATGTAGTATATATGTATGTTGCATGCATGTAGTATATATGTGGTATATATGTAGTATGCATGTTGCATGCATGTAGTATATATGTAGTATATATGTATGTTACATGCATGTAGTATATATGTAGTATGTATGTTGCATGTAGTATATATGTTGTATGTATGTTGCATGCATGTAGTATATATGTAGTATGCATGTTGCATGTAATATATATGTAGTATGCATGTTGCATGCATGTGGTATATATGTAGTATGTATGTAGCATGTATGTAGTATGTATGTAGTATGTATGTAGCATGTATTTTTTTTTTGTACATTCAACACATTAGCCGGATGATGGGACTACTACTGTCCCATCATTGGCTAATGTGTCAATCACCCTCATGGTAGCAGGCATCGCCCGATGTTACTTGTAGTCCCATCGGACGATCCTGCACAGACCCCCGCAGCCTGCACAGACCCCCGGACAGTCGGCACAGCCCCCCCGGCAGGCCGGTACAGACCCTCGCAGCCTGCACAGACCCCCGGACAGTCGGTACAGACCACCGGCAGGCCGGCACAGGCCCCCGCCAGGCCGATACAGACCCCGGCAGTCCGCACAGACCCCCGGGCAGTCGGCACAGACCCCCGGAAGGTCCGTACACCCCCCCGAGAGGCTTACAAGGACAGAAAAGGGTTTTTCTTATTCCGATACCGGAAGTCCAATAGACTTGAATGAGACTTCCTGTATCGGATTCGGCGATACCCGATACTTTTTTCGTATCTGGCCGATACCATCCGATCCGATATTTTAGGGTATCAGATGGTATCGCTCAACACTACTCAGACGATGTCTCCATTGCTGGGGGTCACCTGAAAGAGGGACCGTTATTGCCTGAGAAGCGCCCAGAGGAAGCTCATTCTGGGGCTGCAGGTATGCAGAAGAAAAGAGTACACTTTCCTGTAGGGGAAGGATTGGACACGAACATAGCAGTAATACAGGTCACGACTAGTGTTGAGCGATACCATCCGATACCCTAAAATATCGGATCGGATGGTATCGGCCCGATACGAAAAAAGTATCGGGTATCGCCGATTCCAATACCGGAAGTCCCATTCAAGTCTATGGGACTTCCGGTATCGGAATAAGAAAAACCCTTTTCTGTCCTTGTACAGCCTCTCGGGGGGGTGTACGGACCTTCCAGGGGTCTGTGCCGGCTTGCCGGGAGTCTGTGCGGACTGCCCGGGGGTCTGTGCGGACTGCCGGGGGTCTGTACCGGCCTGTCGGGGGGCTGTGCCGGCCTGCCGGTGGTCTGTACCGACTGTCTGGGGGTCTGTGCAGGCTGCGGGGGTCTGTGCAGGCATCGTCCGATGGGACTACACGTCCCATCGGGCGATACCTGCTACCATGATGGTGATTGACACATTAGCCAATGATGGGACAGTAGTAGTCCCGTCATCCGGCTAATGTGTTGAATGTAAAAAAAACAAACAAACATACTACATACATACTACATGCTACATACATACAACATATATACTACATGCATGCAACATATATACTACATGCATGCAACATACATACTACATATATTCCACATGCATGCTACATACATACAACATATATACTACATGCATGCAACATACATACTACATATATACTACATGCATGCAACATACATACTACATATATACTACATGCAACATACATACTACATATATACCACATATATACTACATGCCTGCAGCATACATACAACATACAGTATATACTACATGCATGCAACAAACATATATACTACATGCAACATGCATACTACATATATACTACATGCATGCAACATACATACTACATATATACCACATGCATGCAACATGCATACTACATATATACCACATATATACTACATGCATTCAACATACATATATACAACATATATACTACATGCATGCAACATGCATACTACATATATACCACATATATACTACATGCATGCAACATACATATATACTACATACTACATACATACAGTGGGGCAAAAAAGTATTTAGTCAGTCAGCAATAGTGCAAGTTCCACCACTTAAAAAGATGAGAGGCGTCTGTAATTTACATCATAGGTAGACCTCAACTACGGGAGACAAACTGAGAAAAAAAAATCCAGAAAATCACATTGTCTGTTTTTTTTTCATTTTATTTGCATATTATGGTGGAAAATAAGTATTTGGTCAGAAACAAGCAATCAAGATTTCTGGCTCTCACAGACCTGTAACTTCTTCTTTACGAGTCTCCTCTTTCCTCCACTCATTACCTGTAGTAATGGCACCTGTTTAAACTTGTTATCAGTATAAAAAGACACCTGTGCACACCCTCAAACAGTCTGACTCCAAACTCCACTATGGTGAAGACCAAAGAGCTGTCAAAGGACACCAGAAACAAAATTGTAGCCCTGCACCAGGCTGGGAAGACTAAATCTGCAATAGCCAACCAGCTTGGAGTGAAGAAATCAACTGTGGGAGCAATAATTAGAAAATGGAAGACATACAAGACCACTGATAATCTCCCTCGATCTGGTGCTCCACGCAAAATCCCACCCCGTGGGGTCAGAATGATCACAAGAACGGTGAGCAAAAATCCCAGAACCACGCGGGGGGACCTAGTGAATGAACTGCAGAGAGCTGGGACCAATGTAACAAGGCCTACCATAAGTAACACACTACGCCACCATGGACTCAGATCCTGCAGTGCCAGACGTGTCCCACTGCTTAAGCCTGTACATGTCCGGGCCCGTCTGAAGTTTGCTAGAGAGCATTTGGATGATCCAGAGGATTTTTGGGAGAATGTCCTATGGTCTGATGAAACCAAACTGGAACTGTTTGGTAGAAACACAACTTGTCGTGTTTGGAGGAAAAAGAATACTGAGTTGCATCCATCAAACACCATACCTACTGTAAAGCATGGTGGTGGAAACATCATGCTTTGGGGCTGTTTCTCTGCAAAGGGGCCAGGACAACTGATCCGGGTACATGAAAGAATAAATGGGGCCATGTATCGTGAGATTTTGAGTGCAAACCTCCTTCCATCAGCAAGGGCATTGATGATGAAACGTGGCTGGGTCTTTTAACAGGACAATGATCCAAAGCACACCGCCAGGGCAACGAAGGAGTGGCTTCGTAAGAAGCATTTCAAGGTCCTGGAGTGGCCTAGCCAGTCTCCAGATCTCAACCCTATAGAAAACCTTTGGAGGGAGTTGAAAGTCCGTGTTGCCAAGCGAAAACCCCAAAAAATCACTGCTCTAGAGGAGATCTGCATGGAGAAATGGGCCAACATACCAACAACAGTGTGTGGCAACCTTGTGAAGACTTACAGAAAACGTTTGACCTCTGTCATTGCCAACAAAGGATATATCACAAAGTATTGAGATGAAATTTTGTTTCTGACCAAATACTTATTTTCCACCATAATATGCAAATAAAATGAAAAAAAACAGACAATGTGATTTTCTGGATTTTTTTTTCTCAGTTTGTCTCCCATAGTTGAGGTCTACCTATGATGTAAATTACAGACGCCTCTCATCTTTTTAAGTGGTGGAACTTGCACTATTGCTGACTGACTAAATACTTTTTTGCCCCACTGTATATACTACATGCAACATGCATACTACATATATACTACATGCATGCAACATACATACATACTACATATATACCACATGCACGCAACATGCATACTACATATATACCACATGCATACTACATATATACCACATGCATGCAACATACATATATACAACATACTGTATATACTACATGCAACATACATACTACATATTTACTACATATATACTACATGCATGCAACATACATACTACATGCATGCAACATACATACTACATATATACCACATATATACTACATGCATACTACTTTTATACCACATGTATGCAACATACATATATACAACATATATACTACATGCATGCAACATACATACTACATATATACCACATGCATGCAACATGAAATTTCCCACGCAGCTTTTGCCATAAAGTGAGACTAGGGACTTTTTTTTTTACAGTGGCGGAGGAATACAGTGAGGAAGGATACCTACCTTCCATCTTTGGATTCCTGGAGCCCGTAGAGAACGGTAGCATCAGCTGATGCTGTTGTTCTCCACGCAAGATCATCGTGGGACACTCGTGGACTTCTGCGGATCAGGGGTAAGTATATTGGTGGTTTGTTATTTTAATATTTATTCCACAGATGACAATGGCTTCGGGGAACAAAGTGACAAGTGATGGTGAGTATGTACTCTATGTTATATGTACTGTATGTCTATATGTATGTATTGTATGAATGTATTGTATGTAGTATATATGTATGTTGCATGCATGTAGTATATATGTAGTAAATATGTAGTATGCATGCTGCATGCATGTGGTATATATGTAGTATATATGTATGTTGCATGCATGTAGTATATATGTGGTATATATGTAGTATACTTGTAGTATATATGTTGTATGCATGTAGTATGTATGTTGCATGCATGTAGTATATATGTAGTATGTATGTTGCATGTAGTATATATGTATGTTGCATGCATGTAATATATATGAGGTATATATGTAGTATAGAATCATAGAATCGTAGAGTTGGAAGGGACCTCCTGGGCCTCTAGTCCAACCCCCTGCTCAAAGCAGGATTCACTAAATCATCCCAGTCAGATGTCTGTCCAGCCTCTGTTTGAAGACTTCCATTGAAGGAGAACGCACCACTTCTCGTGGCAGCTTGTTCCACTCATTGATCACTCTGTCAAAAAGTTTTTTCTGATATCTAATCTGTGTCTCCTCCCATTCAGTTTCATCCCATTGCTTCTAGTCTTTCCTTGTGCAAATGAGAATAAAGTTGATCCTTCTACAATGTGACAGCCCTTTAGATATTTGTAGACAGCTATTAAGTCTCCTCTCAGTCTTCTCTTTTGGAAACTAAACAATCCCAAATCCTGCAACCTTTCCTCATAAGACAGGGTTTGCAGACCGGTCACCATTCTGGTTGCTCTTTTCTGAACTTGCTCCAGTTTGTTGATGTCTTTTTTAAAATGTGGTGCCCAAAACTGGACACAATATTCCAGATGAGGTCTGACCAAAGAGGAGTAGAGGAAAATAATGACTTCACGTGATCTAGACTGTATGCGTCTGTTAATACATCCTAGAATTGCATTTGCCTTTTTTGCTGCTGCATCACACTGTTGACTCATATTCAGTCTGTGATCTATTAGTATACCCAAGTCTTTTTCACATGTGCTGTTGCTTAACCCTATTCCTCCCATTCTGTATATGCTTTTTTCATTTTTATTGCCCAGATGTAGTACTTTGCATTTCTCCCTGTTAAAAACCATTCTGTTAGTTGCTGCCCACTTCTCCAGTTTATGTATATCTTTTTGAATCCTCTCTCTTCTCTAGTATTAGCTATCCCTCCTAGCTTTGTGTCATCAGCAAATTTAATCAGTTTACCCTCAATTCCTTCATCTAAATCATTGATAAAGATGTTGAACAATACAGGGGCCAGGACAGAGCCCTGTGGTACCCCACTTGAGACATTTTTCCAACTGGATGTGCAGCCATTTACGACCACTCTTTGGGTCCGATCACTAAGCCAGTTATGAATCCACCTAACAGTTGCCTTGTCCATTCCATACTTAATCATTTTTTCAATAAGGATTGTATGAGAGACTTTGTCAAATGCTTTTCTGAAGTCAAGATATACTATATCTACAGCATTTCCTTGATCCACCCAATCAGTGATTCCGTCATAGAAGGAAATTAAGTTAGTCATGCATGTGGTATATATGTAGTATGTATGTATGTTGCATGCATGTAGTATATATGTAGTATGCATGTAGCATGTAGCATGTATGTAGTATGTATGTTGCATGTATGTAGCATGTATGTAGTATATATGTAGCATGTAGTATGTATGTAGTATGTATTTTTTTTTTTTTACATTCAACACATTAGCCGGATGATGGGACTACTACTGTCCCATCATTGGCTAATGTGTCAATCACCGTCATGGCTGGAGTCCCATTGTACGATGCCTGCACAGACCCCCGCAGCCTGCACAGATCCCCGGACAGTCGGCACAGACACCCGGCAGTCCGCACAGACCCCCGGGCAGTCGGCACAGACCCCCGGCAGGCCGGCACAGACCCCCGGCAGTCCGGTACAGACCCCCGGGCAGTCGGCACAGACCCCCCGGAAGGCCCGAACTGACGGCGCATCATGATGCGCACAGACCGCGCATCATGGTGACGTCATTTCGGCAGCCAATCAGAGCCACAACAGTGGCTCATTGCATTATGGGAACTTCCGATTCCGATATCCGATATTGAAAAAATATCGGTACTCGGTATCGGAATTCCGATACAGCGAATATCGGCCGATACCCGATATTTGCAGTATGGGAATGCTCAACACTAGTCACGACTACAGTCTTGTCCCTTCCTTACAGACACATATAACTTATAATCATAAAGATTTATTATATTTTTCCAATGTGTCCATAAAAAACATAGTCCATGATTTTCTGATAAGCTGTGCAGAAAAAAAAATTAAACGTCAAGTTGGCAACTCTGCACTGGGTTCTCATAATATGTCCCCTATACTTCCCAGTCTCTATTCTGTGCACCCTTTTCAAACGCCCGCTCTTTGGCATACTGAGCCCTCCATGCTGTGCCCTCACATTATGCTACCCCTATGCTTTACAATCTCAATACTGTGCATCCTCCTCACACTCTCCCTCCTTCTATGCCTTCATATTGCCCTCCTGTGTTGCCCATTCTCTAACCTGGTCCCCCATGTTTCTCATTCTCTATGCTGTATCCCCTCATATTTTTCTCCCAACATGTCTCCTCACACATTTCTCTCCACACTCTCCTTACTGTTGATCACACATTTTATTCCCCCAGTGCTATACAGATTGTCTCCTCACACATTTCCCTCCTTGCTCCCCATAATGTTTCCTTACATATTTCCCTCACCCTCCGCTCCCCAAATTGTTTCCCAACACATCTCCCCCACTCTATCTCTTCACACACTCCTCCCCTACTCTCCATACTGTCTCCTCACAAATCCCCCCACTTTCTATAATATAGTGAGTATACTGTCACCTCACACATTTTCCTCCATCCCAATTCCCTACACAGTCTCCTTAACCCCTCAACCTTCCTATACTGTCCTCTCACAAAAAAAATTAATTACAAGTCTTAGGTTTTTCCTGCTCTTCGTTAGATTTTACCAGACTGACGCTCACTGTACCTATGTGAGATAGCAGAGTGAAGTTAGCAGCGCGGTTAGATGACCTGATTGCTCTAGAGCTGGTGGTCAGGGCTTCAAATAAAGTTGAAATTACTAAGCCAGGGTGTTATATCTTACCTGAGCTGGCTGTCAGCTTAAAGAATGTTATTAATGCAGTTATGCCGAATCTGTATTTTTTTATGCACAATGAAACCATGCCTTATCGAAAAAAGTGCCTTGACATCGCTGCATCTCAAGAGTCATAACATATTTTATTCTTTCTGCGGATACAGCCAGATAAGGGCTTGTTTCTTGATGGATGACTTGTAGTGTTTATTAGATTGTGGTTACACAGCGAATTTGCCTGTGATACTTGTCGTGTGGCACAAAGGTCACATTGAAACCTCTAAGATATCGTGACCGGCATAAGCATGTAGTAAAAAAATCTGATGTGGATGGACTTTTTGTAACATTCATTTTCTTTTTATTCACTTGTATTGCACTGTGATGTACCTGGAACAGATAGTGAACAGTGGCTACGCGATGTGTTGTAGCAATAGTCGCCGTGTAGGATTAGCTTAAGGCTGGGTTCATATTGCGTTAAGGGGGTGCAATTAACGCATCCGTTACATAGCGGCATTAACGCTATTTAACAGATGCGTTAATGCACCCATAGACTGCTTCTAGACGAGCGCATTGCTAAACATGTCATAATTGGCATGAGTTAGCGATGTGCTGTCATTCTGTGATGGAGCCTCGGACGTGGTCTCCAGCGTCCGAGGGTTCGTCACTGCGGGATAGCGTAAAGCAATCCTAAAAAGGCAGTTGCGCTAGCGCAGTCCGTTTAATGCATATGTTGAACGGACTGCATTAACGTAATCTGAACCTGGCCTAAGGCCTCAATCAAACAACCGTATTTTTTATTAGTATTTCATCAGTGTTTTACAAAACCAGAAGTGGAACTTAATGGGAAAGACTATAATTGAAACACTGACACCTGTTCTGTGTTTTAGAGACACTCCTGGGTTTGAGAAAGAAATACTGATGAAATAATGATCAAAAATACTAATGTGTGAATGAGGCTTGAGTAACAGAAGTTAGTTTGTATTTCTTGTTTTAGGTCACGCCCATATGTTGAGTATTTGGTCAGTATTTTACATCCGCATTTGTTCACCAAAATACAGAAGTGGTGACGTGTTTATAATACACTTTTCCTCTGATTGTTCCACTCCTGATTTTAGCCTAAAAAAATACCGAGGTAAAAAAAGACCAAATACTAAACATGTGATTGAAGCCCAACTGCTGACCTCAGAATAATTCTTCAGCTTGGCTGTGTACCCACGAGATCATCACGAGAGATACTACAGTATATATGCATTATGGTGCACAAAATATCAGCTCTACTTATATTTTGAGTTAAATACATTCCTTCAGGAAGATATTGCAAATGATGTGCACAATGTGTCCAATCAAAGCTCACCAAGAGCTGAGGGTTGGTGTATCTCTTTAGATTTTCTTGAGATCAGCAGTCACACTCACTGAATCACAATCAGTTTCAGACTGAATAGCATGGGGCCCACGAGAGGATTTGATCCTGAAGGCCCACCTTTCTCCCCCAATGTCTATAGCAGCTGCAGGGTTTGCACTATGAACTCTCTTGAAAGAGATGTCAGGGCCTACCGGAGGATTCTCCAATTCTCTGGTGGGCCAGTCCAACCCTGATCGCAATTGTACATGAGGTTTTGGGATGATCGTGGATTCACAGAAAGTAGAGAAAAGCAAGTGGATTAGATGGAAATGGAATTATTGTAAAAAGTTTAGGAATTTGTTCAACCTGGAGAATTTGAACATTTTGACATTCGCTTCATGCCATTTACTTAAAATGGTAGCTGCCAGCTTATAAATTGCACAAGATTGCATCAGCTACAGAAGGGTCAGATGCTCTCAGCCTGGTTTCCCTATAGTGTTTTGCAGCTATCACATCACATGGTATAGCACAGCCAATCGAGAGGGACTGTCATGACCTGTATAGAAGCAGAAACGGCAGCAATTTTGGGGACAAATCTGGAAAGTGAGAAGAGGTCACAGCTTAGTCAAAGAGAATGGGTGAAAGAGCAATAAAACACTGAAGAACCTAAATGGATAGTGTGTGACAGCATAGTAGTGAAGAAGATTGGTGCTTGACTAAAAGAGAATTGTGTCATATATGTTTTACAGAGTAATTGGAGGCTTTGCATATATCCTGGAAAAGTTTGATGAATCTTGCGAAATTGTCTTTGAAAATATTTGTTCATTTCTTTTAGTAACTTCCATTTTTTTTTTTTTTGCAACCAAGTGGTACCCAACCAAAAAGCTTTTCCTGATGTCTTCTAATGATTTTATGAATTAACATTGGACAGACTTCTGTCACTGCATAAAAAATTGTGAATATATACAGAACAGGGCTGAGCATGCTTGGAATGTGAGCTTTAGAAAAGAATCTACCAAAGGACGAACGAGGTTGATCACATTGCTTACATCTCTCCTAAGGTGTTCCCTAGAAGAGTTGGCAGGTTTCCAGTTCAAATGAGTAAGTCGTGCGGTTAAGACTCAGAGACCAGATTCCAGTTTTCCATTCACAGAACTGAATTACACAAGATCTTTGGAAAATTGAGATTCTTGAATCGGGATTCAGGTGAGTTTTTTTTCCTGTCTTATTCTTCTTTAACCCCAAAAGCAGTGTGTGAACAACCTGAACTCTATACTTGATGTCAGCAGATATGGATATACATTTCTTAATATTAGTCCAGTCTAAGAATAAGCTACATCCACTACAATCTGTGGGATTCTGAGATGCTGAGGTCTGAGATGCTTTATAGCAAGACTCACCAAACCACCTGCTTGCCTGCAGAAGGCAAAGATGCAGTTAATCCACATTGTTTTACTCACATCAGTTTCACAGTTGAGGGGCTCAGTCAAGTTGACAGGAAAGACTATTAAAGCATCCTCTTAAATCATAACTTACTGAATGCCCTCATGCACATTAGACTAATTGCCAGCTGAATTCCCTGATATTGAAAGGTTCGGATGATGGTCTAGTTTGTTGTAGTACCGGCCAACTAAATTGTGGGCAAGAGGTTGATTAGGTATGTCCAATTTTGGCTTGATGATTGAACGGTTCTCCTGGAGATAAACCACTGGGAGTCATGTCAGCTGATGAGCTTCTCATAGAAAACACAGTAGTGTTGGTTGGTTGTTTGTTCCGCAGCAATCTAATGTGTATGGCAGTTGTACCTATCTCACTCTATCTATCTATCACGTTATCTCTCTATTGCTGTTATATATAATTTTACCTGATTTACAACTTACTATAACAACTTAAGATGTGAGACACTCCTAGGTGGAAGTCTCACTATAGAGAAAACATGTTATTCAAGGAATGGGAAGCTTGTAAAGGGGCGGATGAAACTGTCTACGTCTCTCTTCATTAAATTCTATGTTAAGCAACTTCTCAAATGGTAGTGGTCACTAAGATATTGGTCACCTTGTCATCAAGAATTAAGTTCAGAAGACCTTTTTACTCTTAATCAGTTCTTCTCCAAAGAGTGGGAAACCAACTTATGGGGAATTTGTAACCTCTTTAAGCCATATTATTTTTACAGTTTCAGGCTATGTGCACACGTGCGGAAATGCTGTGGAAATTTCCGCAATATTTCCGCAACTCCCGTCGTGGTTAAAATGTATGTGAATTCTCATGAGTTTTTCCAGCAAAAAACAAGCGTTTTGCGCATTCCACCGATTTCAAGCATCGCTTGGAAATGTGATTGACAGGTTGATCACACTTGTCAAGCATAGTGCTTGACAAGTGTGACCAACTTTTTACTGTTGATGCTGCCTATGCGGCATCAATAGTAAAAAGATATAAATAGTTAAAAATAATAAAAAAAAGTAAAAAATGGTGATATTCTCACCTTCCGGCGTCCCCTGCAGCCCTCACAATCCTCGCAATGCTCCCAGCAATTCCCGTTCCCAGCAATACCTTGCGACAGTGATCCCAGATGACGTAGCATCACGCGAGACCGCTACATCATCACAGGTCATTGTCGCAAGGCAACGCTTGGACCAGAAGATGCTGGCAGCGTGGTGAGAGGTGGGAAGGATTCCGGGGGCCGCCAGAGGGTGAGAATATCACAATTTTTTATTTTAATTCTTTTTTTAACAGGGATATGGTACCCAGGGCCTGGAGGACAGTCTCCTCTCCTGCAGACCCTGGGTACCATCTGCACATGATACGCTTACCTTGCGCATGGTGGGCATAGCCACATGAGAAAGTAAGCAGATCAATGCATTCCTATGTGTGCGGAATCGCCGTGATTCTGCAAAAAGATTGAGCATGCTACGTATTTTTCCTTGATGCGATTCTGCCGCGGAAAAATATGCAGCATTAGCACAGCATTGCGGAATCCCATTGAATTCAATGGGTTGCGTTGTGTAAGCGTTTTCACGGCGAAAAACGCCAGAAAAACGCATACAATCCGCAATGTGTGCACATAGCATAAAGAGAACAAAAAAAGGCAATCAGCTCACCTGTCTGTCATGGCAAACAACCCTCTGTAATGATATAAGTAGTTCATCGTAAAAGCCGGAACTTGTAGTATTCCGTAAATAATGGGTTTAATGCTCAAATTAAAATTATGCATAGTAAAGAGAAGCAACAAAAATAATTAAAAATACATAACACAATGGTGGAGAATGGATGCACTTCTAATCAGGCATCTGGGTAACTAGTTTCTGAGCAGTGCGGTCCTTAGTCTGAGCCTGGGAAACATCAACCTGCCACATAGGATATGCGCTCAGGATTTAATTATAATTTCAATCAGGGGAGAATGAATAACATAACAAAATCATGGAAACACGTATAAATAAGTATACAAATATGCAACAAATATACATAAATGAAACACTGTAATTCAAAAAAGATGTTAATCATTAAGACTTAAATCTGATCTTTTATTAAGACCTGCCAGGTGGGACATATTTAACAAGAAAATCCAAAATGATTCTTGGGAGACTGCTCACACCGAGTATGATATTATACTAGTCAAAAGAATAGGATAGTGCAGAATTCAAGCCCCTAGATAGAATAGACATCTGTGCAGCATCAACAATATACAGTGTTAAGTTCACAACATTACACTCATCAAATTCCTCTAACTGAGAATCCTTAGTGGATAACTTTTTGTGATGTTTTTTTACCTCCTGTTCAATATTGTTTTTTTTACATTTTTCTGCAGTCTCTGTTCTCACGATAATTATATTTCCTTGCCTGCAATATTGCTAGTAAAATTACTCCTAGAATCATCTGAAATATAATTAGAGCTATCAATGTGCGTGGAACTGAAACCGACAAGTGTTTTCCCATCTTCCTCTTTATTTTTTCCCGAGACTCTTTTTTTACGATAGATTTAGGGGAGAGACCATCTGGATCCCATCATCACCATTCCTATACACTGTCAGTGTCATAACTATCTTAGTCCTCTTAAAACTTATTTTCTTTGAGACGTGTAATGCTAGATTCTAATGTCTTCTTGTTGAATTTCAAATTATGATCCAATTTTTGAAATTCTAAAGAATCCGTAAATGGCAACAGTTGGTCATACAGTTTTTTATTTCAGTTTTAATATTGATCAGTTCAGCTTCCTCTTGAAAAATAAGTAAATCCATAAGGTGAAACAATATTTACTTAGAATTTCAGTGTTTGACAAAATCCTCCATATATGGTGGTGGTGGTAATCTTCTTAATCTTGATCCCTCTTGGCACCATTTTCTGTTTGTATAGGTTTTTCAAGTAGTAGGATCCTACCATGTTAGTAATTTCCTTATTGATACTGTAAGGGGAAGGAACTAACTAGGCATGTCTCCTCCATGAAGGGTCTGGAACCGTCGGGGCTGTCACCTATATTGCGGGGTAGAAAGCTTGAGACTCCAGACCGTACTCAGTGTTTGAGAAAAGAGGGTGTGGCTAAGCAGACAGAGCTGCAGCGCGCGAGTGACCAGACAGATTGGGCGGGAACTTCGGGGGGCACGGGACGCCTGTGAGGTAAAATCAGCTGAGAGGCGTCTGGGCAGAGCAGAGCCTGGGATGGCAGAGCGCTTTGACAGGAGACCATCGACTGAGTACTGCTCGGACACCGCAGTCCCAGCCGACATCACTGCCCTTGCTGAGACCGCCGACACAGCCAACAACGCTGCCACGGCTGCCCAAGCTGACAGTACTGACCGTGAGAGACAACGTCTGTGAACGGGACTTAGGCGTGTGTTGATTCGGCACTGCAAACCGGGCTGCCCATTGTAAACTGTGTTTGGGCAGCGCTGCAAATCTCCGTAGTGTTGGGACACTCACCGCTGAGGATAAGGACGTATCCCTCTTCATCACCTCATCTGCTGGACCCAAGACCCGCATCAGGATCCCAAGGATTCGCCACCATCGTCAGGACCACAGGAGGACACTGCGAACGTCAAACGATACTACCTCATTTACCTCAAGATTGTGACAGACCCACACTGCATTGCAATCTAGGCAGTACCAGCCACAGACAGAAGTTCAACCGTGAATGGCGCCTGAGGGACAAGTTGTATTTTATTGTATTGTCGGCTGTACTTGTCCCTGTTCCTTACGTTATCCCCATTAGCCTTTGCTGTATTAGGGAATATCATCCCTCTGTTTTCTCCCTGCGTGGAGTTTCTACTGTGTAATAAACCCTGTTATGAATGAGTCACCGTAGGAGGCAGACACAAAAATAGCAGCTAAGTCCAGAAAACCGGAGAAGTTGGCAACTATCAGATTGCAGACCCCTGAACCTAACAACACAACTAGCAGTAGCCGTGGGGGGTTCCTACGGTGTCCTAGACCCCTCGATCACAGCCGGAGAAACTAAATAGCCTAAAGACAGAAAAGGAAAACTAAACTGCCCCAGAGCAGACCCCAAAGTAAAAGGCAGCCCCCAACATATAATGACAGTGAAGCAAGATGAAAAAACACACACACAGATAGAAAGATAGACTGAGCAAACAATGGGGCCCAAACTCACCAAAATAGGACAGGATAGGATAGGAGCTGTCTGCAATCTGCTAAAACCCTGAAAAGACATAAGCCAACAGGCTGACATGGAAAAAGGCCCTGAAGCAGCTAGGCTTCAAAAACTATATCAGCACTCAGGTATTTTCTGAAGACAGAGCTAAAGGAATTCAGATCACCCCAGCAGGGAATGACAGAAATCCAGCAAAAACAAAAACAACGTAAAAATGCAAACGGAAGAGCAGAAAACTTAGCTTTTGGAGAGCAGGAATTCAGACTGGTCTCCAAGGATCCACAGAGAAATCACCCGCAGAGCAGACGGGCGTGGACAGCCTTATATCCAGTCAGAAACTCCACTCAGCCAATCATAATCATTAGACCCAGATGCCTGATAATCAGGCTCACTATCTTTCTTTACTAGAAGAGGGAGTTCATCGGGCCTCAGTGGTAAAGGGGAAAATGAACTCACAACAGTACCTCCCCCTTGAGGAGGGGTCACCGAACCCTCAACCACGCCACCAGGGCGATCAGGGTGAGCCTGATGAAAGGCACGCACCAATCTTTTGGCATGAATATCAGAGGCAGAGACCCAGGAATTATCCTCCTGACCATAACCCTTCCATTTAACCAAATACTGGAGTCTCCGTCTAGCCAGACGGGAATCCAGTACCTTCTCTACCTCATATTCCATGTTACCTTCAACCAATACAGGGTCTGGAGGTGCCACCCCAGGAACAACAGGTTCAACAAACCTCTTCAACAAAGACTTATGGAACACATTATGGATTTTAAATGTGACAGGAAGAGCCAAACGAAAAGAGACTGGATTAATAATCTTCAAAATCTTGTAAGGTCCAATAAATCTAGGCTTAAACTTAGGAGAAGCCACCTTCATAGCAATATTTTTTGATGATAACCACACCATATCACCAACCTTAAACTGGGGACCAATGGTCCTATGTCGGTTGGAAAACCGCTGGGCCTTTTCCTGGGAGAGAGATAACTTATCCACCACTTGGTCCCAGATCTGGTGCATTCTCTCCACCACAGTGTCAACACCTGGGCAGGCAGAGGGCTCCACCTGCCCTGAAGAAAATCGAGGATGAAACCCAAAGTTACAAAAAAAAGGTGACATCAAAGTGGCAAAACTAGCTCTATTATTTAAAGCAAATTCGGCCAAGGGCAAAAATGAAACCCAATCATCCTGATCAGCGGAAATAAAACATCTCAAATATGACTCCAAGGTCTGGTTTGTTCTCTCTGTCTGCCCATTGGTTTGAGGGTGAAAAGCAGAGGAGAAGGACAACTGAATTCCCAGCTTGGAACAGAAAGTTCTCCAAAATCTAGACACAAACTGAACCCCTCTGTCAGATACAATGTTCTCAGGAATCCCGTGCAAGCGAACCACCTGTTGCAAAAACAGGGGTACCAACTCAGAGGAAGACGGCAACTTAGGGAGTGGTACAAGATGGACCATCTTAGAGAATCTATCACAAATCACCCAAATAACAGTCATTCTCTGAGAGACAGGCATATCAGAGATAAAATCCATTGAAATATGGGTCCATGGCCTCTTGGGGACAGGCAAAGGCATCAACAGCCCACTAGAGCGAGAACACGATTTTGACCGGGAGCAAGTCCCACAGGACTGCACAAAATTCCTGACATCACGAGACAAGGAGGGCCACCAAAAAAGACCGACTCACCAAATCTCTAGTACCAAAAATACCTGGATGACCAGCCAAAGCAGAGCAATGAACTTCACACATCACTCTCCTCTTCCACTGGTCAGGAACATATAACTTTCCACTGGGACAATGCTCAGGTTTGTCTTCCTGGAACTCTTCCAGAGCACATCTCAAATCGGGCGAGATGGCAGAAAGATCTACCCCTTCGCCTAAGATGGTAGCAGGTTTGGTCACCACAGGAGAATCAGCAAAGAAGCTCCTAGAGAGGGCGTCTGCCTTGACATTCTTAGTTCCAGGAAGAAAAGAAACCACAAAATCAAAACGTGTAAAAAACAAGGCCCACCTAGCCTGTCTAGGGTTCAAGCGCTTAGCCGACTCTAGGTAAATCAAATTCTTGTGGTCAGTGAGGACCACGACTTGATGCTTAGCTCCCTCCAACCAATGTCTCCACTCCTCAAATGCCAATTTCATGGCCAACAGTTCCCGATTCCCCACATCATAGTTACGTTCAGATGGAGAGAACTTTCGGGAAAAGAAAGCACAGGGATTCATTTTAGATGTTACAGGATCCCTTTGGGACAAAACAGCTCCTGCACCAATCTCAGAAGCATCCACCTCTACCTGTAACGGAAGTGAGACATCAGGTTGCCGCAAAACCGGGGCGGAGGTGAATCTTCGCTTCAGCTCCTGAAAGGAAGAAACAGCCTCTGGAGACCAATTCAACACATCAGCACCCTTCTTAGTCAAATCAGTCAATGGCTTGGCAATACTAGAAAATTTTGCTATAAATTTCCGATAAAAATTAGCAAAACCCAAAAACTTCTGGAGGGCCTTCAAAGAAGTGGGCTGAACCCAATCGTGAATGGCCTGTACCTTGGCCGGGTCCATTTCATTAGTTGACGGAGACAAAATAAATCCCAAAAAAGAAATCCTCTGTACTCCAAAAAGGCATTTAGATCCTTTGACATACAGGGAATTCTCCCACAAGATCCGGAACACAGTCTGAATATGTTCCACATGAGAATCCCAATCCTTGGAGAAGATCAAAATATCATCCAGATAGATAATCAAAAATTTATCGACAAAATCTTGGAAAATATTGTTCATGAAGCACTGGAAGACAGAAGGGGCATTAGTGAGCCCAAAAGGCATCACCAGGTACTCAAAATGTCCCTCCGGAGTATTAAACGCCGTCTTCCATTCATCCCCATGCTTAATGCGAATAAGATTATACGCCCCCCTGAGGTCAAGCTTGGTAAACCAACAAGCACCTTTAACTCTAGAGAATAGATCCGAAATCAGGGGTAACGGATACTGATATTTAACAGTAATTTTGTTTAGGGCACGATAATCAATACAAGGTCTTAATGATCCATCTTTTTTGGCTACAAAAAAAACCCGGCACCTAAGGGTGACGAGGATGGTCTAATATGACCCTTCTCCAACGCCTCCTTAATATAGGATCGCATAGCCTCGTGCTCGGGTACAGATAAATTGAAGAGCCGAACCTTGTTGAATTTACACTCCGGGCTCAGTTCAATTGCACAGTCATAACTTCTATGAGGAGGCAGAGACGCAGACTCATTCTCACTAAATACATCATAAAAGTCCGCCAAAATAATCAGGAACATCATGCGACTGAGGAGAGGTGGAAAACACCGGAGCCTCAATAAAGGCACACCGACAACCCCAACTCACCACAGACACAGATTTCCAATCCAAAACTGGATTATGAATTTGCAACCAGGGAAACCCCAGAACAATGGTATCATGCAGATTATGCAACACCAAAAATCTGCAATTTTCTTGATGGTCTGGGGCGACCTGCATTACCACCTGGGTCCAAAACTGAGGTTTATTTTTTGCCAAAGGAGTAGCATCAATCCCCCTCAAAGGAATAGGCGTCTGCAGAGGTGTCATCGGAAATCCACAATGTTTAGCAAAATCCAAGTCCATTAGGTTTAGAGCTGCTCCCGAATCCACAAAAGCCTTGGCGAAAAATGTGGACAGGGAGCAGATCAGAGTAATAGCCAGAAGAAACTTAGGTTGAACACCACCAACAGAAAACGTGTGTGCAAAGCGTTTCTCTCGTTTAGGACAGACAGAAATAATATGCGAGGCATCTCCACAGAAAAAACACAACTTATTACGCCTTCTGAACTCCTGACGCTGCTCTCTGGACAAAACTCTATCACATTGCATAGGCTCAGACACTCGTTCAACAAGTGGCAACACCACTCGTGCAGTTTTGCGTTCGCGCAAACGCCGATCAATCTGAATGGCTAATGACATAGAATCGTCAAGACCAGAGGGAACAGGAAATCCCACCATAGTATCTTTTACGGCTTCTGACAACCCCTTCCGAAAGAGAGCAGCCAAGGCATTATCATTCCAGGTAGTAAGTACCGCCCACTTTTGGAATTTTTGACAGTACGACTCTGCAGAATCTTGACCCTGGTTCAATGCCAGCAGGGTCTTTTCAGCCTGATCAATGGCATTAGGTTTGTCATACAACAACCCCAAGGCTTGAAAAAATGCGTTCACACTAGTCAGAATAGGATCATCAGGTTTCAAAGAAAACGCCCAATCCTGGGGATCGCCACGCAGCAAAGAGATGACAATTTTAACCTGCTGCGTGGAGCTCCCCGATGAGTTAGGCTTCAAGGCAAAAAATAATTTACAATTATTTTTGAAATTCAAAAATTTAGACCGATCCCCAAAAAATACATCAGGTGTGGGAATCTTTGGTTCAGCAGTATGAGAATGAGCAAGGTAGGCGGAAATTCCCCGCACTTCCGCAGCGAGCTGCTCCACACGATCAGACAATTGCTTTATCTCCATTGAGAGAAAAAAAAATCCCCCTACTGCCTCAGAGATAAAGAGGAAAAAATATACACACTTTTTACAATTCTTTCCTGCTATTGAGTACCCTAGGATCTGCGGTTCGGTGGGTGATTCTGTTATGAATGAGTCACCGTAGGAGGCAGACACAAAAATAGCAGCTAAGTCCAGAAAACCGGAGAAGTTGGCAACTATCAGATTGCAGACCCCTTAACCTAACAACACAACTAGCAGTAGCCGTGGGGGGTTCCTACGGTGCCCTAGACCCCTCGATCACAGCCGGAGAAACTAAATAGCCTAAAGACAGAAAAGGAAAACTAAACTGCCCCAGAGCAGACCCCAAAGTAAAAGGCAGCCCCCAACATATAATGACGGTGAAGCAAGATGAAAAAACACACACACAGATAGAAAGATAGGCTGAGCAAACAATGGGGCCCAAACTCACCAAAATAGGACAGGATAGGATAGGAGCTGTCTGCAATCTGCTAAAACCCTGAAAAGACATAAGCCAACAGGCTGATATGGAAAAAGGCCCTGAAGCAGCTAGGCTTCAAAAACTATATCAGCACTCAGGTATTTTCTGAAGACAGAGCTAAAGGAATTCAGATCACCCCAGCAGGGAATGACAGAAATCCAGCAAAAACAAAAACAACGTACAAATGCAAACGGAAGAGCAGAAAACTTAGCTTTTGGAGAGCAGGAATTCAGACTGGTATCCAAGGATCCACAGAGAAATCACCCGCAGAGCAGACGGGCGTGGACAGCCTTATATCCAGTCAGAAACTCCACTCAGCCAATCATAATCATTAGACCCAGATGCCTGATAATCAGGCTCACTATCTTTCTTTACTAGAAGAGTGAGTTCATCGGGCCTCAGTGGTAAAGGGGAAAATGAACTCACAACAAAACCCCTTTCACCCTCGGTCTGTGTACAGTCCGTTACTGCATCCTACGTGCCTGCAGTCTCCTCACAATACCAATTGTTGCTTTAAGTTGCTGTTATTTTTAACCTCTAAACTTTCATGAAAAATATGTGAATGCCTGTTCATACATTCTGAATATTCATCCTTTTTTTCCTGAATAAATGTGCATCATGCCTGTTATTTTCATCAAAGGGGTATTCCCTTTTTCATTATCCTATCCAAATATGTAGTAGGATTAATAATAATAATAATAATAATAATAATAATAATAATAAATATCTCCACTTTAAAATGTAATACATTTCTTCTGCAGTAGTTTAGGTATCCATGGTTATGACCACTGATATTGACAGGCTACAGGCACACTATCTTGTGATTATTTTGACTCCATGGGGTGAGATCTTGCGTGGAGCCCCTGATCGATTGAGATTATCAGTGGTCTTTTATGTCTTCCATTTTCTTATTATTGCTCCCACAGTTGATTTTATCACACCAAACTGCTTGCCTATTGCAAATTCAGTCTTCCCAGCCTGAAGTAGGGCTTGAAGTTTGTGTCTAGTGTCTTTCGACAGCTTTTGCTCTTCACCATAGTGAAGTTTGGAGTGTGACTGTTTGAGATTGTGGACAGGTGTCTTTTATACTCATAACAAGTTCAAAAAGGTGCCATTACTACAGGTAATGAGTGGAGGACAGAGGAGCCTCTTAAAGATGAAGTTACAGGTCTGTGAGAGCCAGCAATCTTGCATGATTTTAGGTGACCGAATAATTATTTTCCACAATAATTTGAAAAACAAATTTTGCCAAATCAGACAAGGTGATTTTCTGGATCTGTTTTCTCATTTTGACTCTCATAGTTGTGGTCTACCTATGATGTCAATTACAGGCCTCTCTCATCTTTTTAAGTGGGAGAACTTACACAATTGATGGCTGACTAAATAAATTTTTCCCCACTGTGGCTATTATTATTAATTATTAATAATTATTATTTATATCTAATATATAAAGCTCAAGTGTATGTATGTATATATGTATGTATGTGTGTGTGTATGTCCGGGATTGGCATCCGCACCGTCGCTGCTACAGCCACAAAATTTGGCACAGTCACACGTCTGGACCCCGAGAGTGTCCTAGGCTATGTTGTGAGGCAAAATTTTAACCCCGCGCGTTCCAATTCATCAAACAATTTTGCCCCTATCTGCATAATGGGGAAAAAGTGTGTGTCAAGCCCCGCCCCTCATTATGAGGTCATAATGGTTGCCATGGCGATGCTGATGTCACCATAGGTTGCAAGCCCCACCGCTCATTATAATGTCATAATGGTTGACTATGGGATGGAGGATGTGTGATGGGTATATGGGCACTGGACTATGGGAAGGAGGATATGTATGACGGGTATATGGGCATGGGACTATGGGATGGAGGATATGTGATGGGTATATGGGTACTGGACTATGTGATGGAGGATATGTATGATGGGTATATGGGCACGAGACTATGGGATGGCGGATATGTATGATGGGTATATGGGTACGGGACTATGGGATGGAGGCTATGTATGATGGGTATATGGGCACGGGACTATGAGATGAAGGATGTGTGATGGGTATATGGGCACTCGACTATGGGATGGCGAATATGTATGATGGGTATATGGGCATGGGACTATGGGATGGAGGATGTGTGATGGGTATATAGGCACTCGACTATGGGATGGCGAATATGTATGATGGGTATATGGGCATGGGACTATGGGATGGAGGATGTGTGATGGGTATATGGGCACTCGACTATGTGATGGAGGATATGTATGATGGGTATATGGGCACGGGCCTAAGGGATCGTGGATATGTATGATGGGTATATGGGCACGGGACTATGGGATGGAGGATAATTATAATTTGCTATAACTAACCACAGTTAGTTACTATGCCCGGGCAGCGCCAGGCTCTTCAGCTAGTTAATAATAATAATAATAATAATAATAAATAGAGATGGGCGGACTCCTGGATGTTCGGGTCTGTCAGGTTCGGCCGTATAGTTGCAAAAAGTTTGGGTTCAGATACTAGACCCCAGCTGTCTTCTTTAGCAAGGCTGGTTGTCAAAAATGGGTTACCCAATGCATTTTTTAAAATTATTTATTTAAAAAATCTTAAATTATGGTGTGGGGACTCCTCTATTCTTGATATCCAGCCATGATGAAGCTGACAGCTGAGGGTTGCAGCCCCAAGCTGTGAGTTTTGCATGGCTGGTTTTCAAAAATACAGGGGAACCCACACCACTTTTTTTTATTTATTTACGGTGCAAGAGCCAGCCGATGAATACTCCCATCAGCCGCTCCTGCTCTCGCTGTTATTAGCGACAGCAGGCGGCAGCTGATGGAAGCAGTTGTCCCATCTGTCGACACCAGTGACTGGAGGTAATTTTTTTACCTTCAATCACAGCTGCGCGCACACGCTGTCTTTTGACAGCATGAGAATTGCGGATGTCTGATTGGCGGGGATTATTCTATCGCCAATCAGAACTTGAGTTTTCAGTGGTGTCGTACACATAACGGCGCGACAAACACCCGGTGTTCTGTCAGCTGAACCAGAACAGTAATATGGACTACCTGGTGAAGTCCATTTCAGAGTCCATGCCTGAACCGTTGGTGTTCGGTATGGATGACAAACTTTACTGTTTCAGTTCGCCCATCTATAATAATAACAGCAAATACAGTACCTTTGTAAACATATTGCACCAGAGTTGTTTTTTTAAATACTGCAATACAGTTTTACATAAAAGTATGATGTAATTAGCATAAAATACATTTTTAAGCGGTGGTAAGAGATAAAACAACGTAGTAAAATATTAACTACAACACAAATAACAACCAAGGTCCATCTGACTGCATTTGTCTTGTGCTGGAGATCAATAATGTCACTGAGAATGACCATACTTATTAGAGTTTGTTAACCCACAAACCCAACTAGTACATGTGTATGGCTGTGTAATTCCTGCCTTAAGCTCCGCCTACTTCCACATGCATCCTGCATCATCCTGCGTACCTTTCTTTAACACTGGGTACGCAGGGACATGCGCTGCATGTGGATGCATCCGCATGCGGTGTTTTGACGTGCCCACCAACCGTACGGGAACGCAACATTTTGCATTTCTGTGCGTTAGGAGGGCACGTTAAAATGCCGCATCCAGCACATGTCCTGATGCTGATGACACAAAGCTAGGAGGGATAGCTAATACTAGAGAAGAGAGAGAGAGGATTCAAAAAGATATAAATAAACTGGAGCAGTGGGCAGCAACTAACGGAATAGTTTTTAACAGGGAAAAATTCAAAGTACTACATCTGGGCAATAAAAATGAAAAAGCATATACAGAATGGGAGGTATAGGGCTAAGCAACAGCACATGTGAAAAAGACTTGGGTATACTAATAGATCACAGACTGAATATGAGTCAACAGTGTGATGCAGCAGCAAAATGCAATTCTAGGATGTATTAACAGAAGCATACAGTCTAGATCACGTGAAGTCATTATTGCCCTCTACTCCTCTTTGGTCAGTCTATCTCAAGGGCTGTCAGATTGCAGAAGGATCATCTTTATTCTCATTTGTACAAAGAAAGACTAGAAGCAATGGGATGAAACTGAATGGGAGGAGACACAGATTAGATATCAGAAAAAACTTTTTGACAGTTAGAGTGATCAGTGAGTGGAACAGGCTGCCACGAGAGGTGGTGAGTTCTCCTTCAATAGAAGTCTTCAAACAGAGGCTGGACAGATATCTGTCTGGGATGATTTAGCGAATCCTGCTTTGAGCAGGGGGTTGGACCAGATGGCCCAGGAGGTCCCTCCAATTTTACGATTCTATGATTAATCAGTCAGACTCTAACCTCTACAACATGAGCAAGATCAAAGAGCTTTATAAGGATGTCAGGGACAAGATCATAGACATGCACAAAGCTGGAATGGGCTACAAAATCATACATAAGGCACTGGGTGAGAAGGAGACAACTGTTGGTACAATAGTAAGTTAATGGAAGATATACAAAATGACTGTCAATTGAGATCGATCTGGGGCACCACACAAAATCTCACCTCGTGGGCTATCCTTGATCATGAGGAAGTTGAGAGATCAGCCTAAAACTACACTTGGCAAACTTGTTAACTAATCTCAAGGCAGCTGGAACTACAGTCACCAAGAAAACCAATGGTAACACATTATGCCGTAAAGGTTTAAAATCCTGCAGTGCCTGAAAGGTCTCCCTGCTCAAAAAGGCATCTGTGCAGGCCCGTCTGAAGTTTGCCAATGAACATCTGGATGATTCTGTGAGTGATTGGGAGCTCTGGTCAGATGAGACAAAAATTGAGCTCTTTGGCATTAACTCAACTCGACATGTTTGGAGAAAGAGAAATGCTGCCTATGACCCAAAGAACACTGTCCCCACTGTCAAGCAAGCAGGGGGAAACATTATGTTATGGGGTGTTTGTCTGCTAAGGGCATAGGACTAATTCACCGCATCAAAGAGAGAATGGATGGAGACATGTCCTGTAAAATCCTGAGTGACAACCTCCTTCCGTCTGCCAGGACATTAAAAATGGGTCGTGGCCGGGTCTCTTCAGCAAGACAATGACCCAAAACATACAGCCAAGGCAACAAAGGAGTGGCTCAAAAAGAAGCTCATTAAGGTCATGGAGTGGCCAAGCCAGTCTCCAGACATTAATCCCATAGAAAACTTATGCAGGGAGGTGACGCTCCAAGTTTCCAAGCAACAGCCTCAAAATCTTAAAGATTTAGAGATGATCTGGAAAGAGGAGTTGACCAAAATTCCTCCTGACATGTGCGCAAATCTCATAAACAACTACAAAAAACATCTGACTGCTGCGTGTTAGCACCACACCGGAGTCCTGCTCTGACAGCCGCAGGCGGGGTCTCCATCGTGTCTCTTGACTCACCCGTACTGCAGTCATTTCTTCTCTTCCCCATGCTGTGCATGCTTCCAGCCAGTCTTCTAACCATATCTTTAGGACATGCGCGCATACACTCCCGCCCTCTTAAAGGGTCAGCGTGTGCACTTGCTATTTCCTCCCCAGCCAATAGCTGTGGGACATTAGGTATATATTGCTTCCTCCCCACTGGGGAGGTGCCTGAGCAGCCTTCCTGTTTCAGTCTAAGTTGTTTAAGGTCATATACCAGTACAAATCCTGTCTGTTGCACTCTGATGCAAATTCTGCTTGCAACACTCTGATGCAAATCCTGCTTGCTGCACTCTGATGCAAATGTTTCCTGCTGCACTCTGATGCAAATCCTGCCTCCTGCACTCTAAGTGTAATTCCTGCTTGCTGCACTCTGATGCAAATCCTGCCTGCTGCACTCTGATGCAAATCCTGTCTGCTGCTCTCTAGTGCAAGTCCTGTCTGCTGCACTCTGACTCTAACTCTGTCTGCTGTACTCTGACACAAAAACACTGCTGCACTCAGATATGAACTTGGTCAGCTGCACACTGATGCAAGCTCTGTCTGTTGCTCCATCCAGCCTATCCTTCTGGGTCCAGCTGCTGCACGACCGTAGGTCAGTCCTGGAGTGAATTCTGGCATTCATCGAGAGCCAAGTCTAACCTCACCATGAGAGGCTCTAGTGATTATATCAGGTGATTGCTTAGTCACGCACCTCCAGGCTCTCCGTGGCTGTGGCACAGTGGTTCCACAATCTACGATTGAGACATTGTGCTTGCCAACAAGGGTTTTGCCACCAAGTATTAAGTCTTGTTTTCTAGAGGAATCAAATTCTTATTTCTCACTGCAAAATGAAAATAAATTTATATCATTTATACCATGTAATTTTTGGGATTTTATTTTTTATATGCTCTCTCTCTCAATGTTAAAATTATCCTACCCTTAAAATTATAGACTGTTCATGTCTTTGTCAGTGGGCAAACTTACAAAATCAGCAAGAGATGAAATAATGATTTCCTTCACTGTATACAAAAAGAGGATGCATTAGAATAACTGATATTTAGAATATTGTCTTATTTTTTTTTTTGTAATTTCACCCCCAAACTATTTATATGCTCATGCAGCTCTTTCAAAGACAAATCCAGCAATACTTTATGTGGCCAGTCCATTCTTCCTTTACTGAGAAATCAGCATTTAAATTTATATGCAAATGAGGCTGAAATACTATGATATATCTAAAGCCTCTGTCATTCCAGCTCTATTCTCCTCCCGGCGTCACCTCCTTCTACTTAACTGATGACTCTTTGGTGTGATGTCACACAGCATAGAGGCTGTCAGTCAAGCAGGAGTAGGTGGAGATGTCAAAGAATAGAGCTGGAGTGACAGAGGCTAGAGATCTGCAATAGTCCTTTAGCCTCATTTACATATCCATTCAAAATCTAATTTCTCAGTAATGGACGAAAGCACTGGCAATGTAAAGGTTTATTTGAATTGTCTTTGAAAGAGCTACATGCAGATATAAATAAATAGTTTTTTTGGGTGGGGTGAAATCAAGCCATTATTATTATTATTACTATTAATTAATATTTATTTCTATAGTGCCATTGGTTCCATTGTGCTGTACATGAGAAGGGGTTACATACAAAGTTATAGATATCATTAACAGTAAACAAATTTACAATGACAGACTGGTACAGAGGGGAGAGGACCCTGTCCTTGCGGACTTACATTCTACGGGATAGTGGGGAAGAGACAGAAGGTCGGGGGTGCAGCAGCTCGGGCGGTGGTGAGGCAGCAGCTCGGGCGGTGGTGAGGCGGCAGAATGGTTATTGCAGTCTGTAAGCTTTAATGAAAAGATGCGTTTTCAGGTTCCGTTTGAAGGATCCGAGGGTGATGGATAATCGGACGTGTTGAGGCATGTAATTCCAGAGGATACGGGATATTCGGGAGAAATCTTGGAGGCGGTTGTGTGAGGAACGGATAAGTGTGGAGTAGAGTAGGAGGTCTTGGGAGGATCGAAGATTACGTGAGAGAAGATATTGGGAGATTAGTTCAGAGATATAGGGAGGGGAAAGGTTGTGGATGGCTTTGTAGGTCAGTGTTAGTAGTTTGAACTGGATTCGTGGGGAATTGGGAGCCAGTGGAGGGATTTGCAGAGGGGAGAGACAAGGGAGTAGTGAGGAGAGAGGTGGATTAGTCAGGCAGCAGAACTGAGGACAGACTGAAGTGGTGCAAGAGAGTTAGCAGGGAGGCCACAGAGGAGAGTGTTGCAGTAGTCAAGGCGGGAGATGATGAGGTCATGTACGAGAGTTTTAGTAGATTGAGGGCTGAGGAAGGGACGGATTCTGGAAATATTTTTGAGTTGGAGGTGACAGGAGGTGACAAGAGTTTGGATGTGTGGTTTGAAGGACAGGGCCGAGTCAAGAGTTACTCTGAGGCAGCGGATTTCAAGCTGACAGATTCCCTTTATGAACTCAAGAGTCATTTCTTTTATGAGAGAGGCAACCCCTTTATTGTAACTGCAGGGAATGGGAAACTTTTACTTTGTTCAAGTGCCAAACACGAAAAAATTTGTCTTCAAAATAATTCTGTTCACGTAAGGTCACCCTGTATGCAGCATGTGAATGAGACATAGGTCTAAATCTGCCAATCTTCCTACAAGATCCTGTCATCATCAATGGTTAAGAAGATACTGCACATGACATGACACTGTAATGTGAGACTCTCATTTCTCCACCACAGGTTCTTCTGAGAACATGTTGCCCCTCGATCCAGTCACAGTTCTTTTGTCCATCATAACATTTATTTTTTTGGCAACTGTTATATATAAACAGAAGGAACATGTTCACCCGAATTATCCTCCTGGTCCAAAACCATGGCCAATCATTGGAAATATTCCAGAACTGGATGTACATAAGCCTTACTTATCATTTCAGGAGGTAAGATCTGATGATCATTGACTTTTATAGATTCAAGTTAATGATTATCTATTTATTCATTCATTTGACTCGATTGCTTGTTTGACCATCTAGAAACCATTTCAAAATTGTTTTGGAAAACTATTCCTAGTTATATCTAAGGGAAATCCACTTTACTGTTTATTTGAGAAGTTTTTAAGTGTTTGATTTTTAGTGAAGAATAAAGTTTTAAAAAAAAGCCTGGTGGAAAATCAAAGTCCAATCACATTTCTTGGATCTTGATGTGATCTGCTCCCAACAATGCATCATCAAATCAGAAGGCTGCAAAAAACTAATTAGGACAAAATCTCAATCAAATCCTTCCAGGAGAAGCTTCATGAAAAGAAACACTCCTCCAAGGTCTACCCACCTACAAAAGTTTTCCTGAATTTATTTCAGAATGTCTTAGAAACCAGAATAGCTTAATCATTCACTTATACTAATGTCCCTTCAAAACACTTTGACTCTGATTTAATAAGATTGGTGTTTCATACACCAGTCTTAATGAGCGGCAATCAGTAACATGATGCCCTAAATTCAAGACGAGACACATGCCTATTTGAAATTTATAGGCTGGTGTTTTCCCATCCCGCCCCGACTCTTCTCCAGCTCTTACCATTTTGATGGAGCTGCCCAAAACTGTAGTGAAAACTCCAAGAGTCTAAAAAAATTTTGTGCAGCTCCTCGTTGAGGATATTTTTTTGTGACTTTTCAAAGTGTTTTTCACCAGTTTTCTGGGACAAACACTGACGAATCAAGGTCATTATTTTCAGTTGATCATCATGAGGCAGTCTTTTAAACCAATGTTCTTAAAAGCCATTCCTCAACGTCCACCAACAGGTCATGTTTTCAGGATTTCCTTAGCATTGTACAGGTGATGGAATTATTATCAAAGCATCAGAAATTGCCACAAGGTTCCTCAACTGTGTAATACTAAGGAAGTCCTGAAAACACGATCTGTTGGGGAAACATGAGGGCTGAATTTGAGGTGAAAGAGAGGAATAGGACCCTGCTGTCCATAAAACCTTAAACCAAAAGGGAGACTTACCCAGTAACTCTGGAGATGAAAAACAACTCTGCTGTACAAACTGTGTGCCACTGGGAACCACTGGTTTGTGATGTTCCAGGTACTGACCACCACTGTACAGGTGTGATAATCTGCTAGATGTTATAGCTGTAGGGCTTTATGGGGAGGCCGCATGGCAAAGCAAAATGATGCATCTCTGATACATCAACTGTGTGGGAAAAGGTGCTGAAAAAGTTTTTTTGTGAACTGCGAATGTAATCTTTGAATATTCAAATTAATGTGAAAACACAAATATCAGGAAATTCAACTCAAAATTGCCCCTTTTCATTCTCTACTCAACCAAAGAGTACAGGCCCCAACCACGGAGCTTCGAGCTGACGATCTGGCCAATTACTTCAAAGAAAAAATTGACCAGATCCGACAGGAAATTATTTCCCAATCACCTCATACCATGCACTGTCCTCCCTCCCCCACTGCATCTAGCTCACTCTCTGATTTTTAACCAGTCACAGAAGAAGAAGTAAGCAGGCTACTTGCATCTTCTCGCCCAACCAATTGCACCAGTGACCCATTTCCGTCACCTCTCCTCCAGTCCCTTTCCCCTGCTGTCACCCCTCACCTAACTAAAATATTTAACCTCTCTCTCTTCTGGTATCTTTCCCTCCTCATTTAAGCATGCCATCATACATCCACTACTTAAAAAACCATCCCTTGACCAAAAGTGTGCCGCTAACTAAAGACCTGTCTATAATCTTCCCTTCATCTCTAAACTCCTGGAACACCTGGTCCACTCCCATTATAAGGAGATAATCTCAACCTCTTCATCCACAAGTCTTTTGTATCACTCACTCCAATGCACCTGGTGATGTTTATTTGAAAAAAGAAAAAAAACGATAAAGATATACTTATGGTTGCACCATTATCCTTTGAGTGCGGCTGATTTTCTACTATATACTGGATTCTGTGTTCAGCCAGCACCATTTTTCTTTAAGACAGAGTGCACGTCATTCTCTTAATATTATCTACCTTGTGCCAGTCATTACACTGGCTACCCATCCACTCCAGAATCCAGTACAAACTTATTACCCTCACCCACAAAGCCCTCCATGGCTCAGCACCACCCTACATCTCCTCCCTTGTTTCAGAACACCACCCTACCCGCGCCCTCAGTTCTGCTGATGACCTGAGGTTAGCATCCTCAATAATCAGAACCTCCCACTCCCGTCTCCAAGACTATACATGTGCTGCGCCAATTCTTTGGAATGCACTTCCCAGGTCAACATGATTCGTCCCCAATCCCTGCAATTTTAAGCGTGCCCTAAAAACGCATTTATTCAGACTGGCCTATCGCCTCAACACATTAACCTAATCTATCCCTGTGTGGCACAGCCAAAAGTTTTTACCATAACCAGGTTCCCCGCATCATGTTCCCACATGCTTTATGCATCTATTAGCCCTCTGTGTCTGTACTGATACACACTTAACATTATGGCTGGTCCATACAATCAGGGCAACTGTTACCACCCACCTTTCGTGTCTACCTCTTTCCTCATAGATAGTAAGCTTGCGAGCAGGGCCCTCTTTCCTCTTGTTATTTGTTATAATCTACTGTATGTGATTATTGTTATGCTGTAATGTCTATTGTCTGTACAAGTCCCCTCTGAAATGTAAAGTGCTGCGGAATATGTCGGCGCTATAGAAATAAAACTTATTATTATTATTCGGTAAATCTGGCTAATTATAGAACTATCTCTGTGATTTGAGCACTGGTCGTTCTTTTGGCACTCCAACAAGTCTAATTATTATGAGTCATTGCTTAATAATGGGAAGCTCTTTAATAAAAAGTTCACGTTGACTCTGGGGCAACCTGAACACACCACTGACATGTTATTTACATAAAGGACTAGGGATGTAGACAAAATTTTGTGAAAGAAAATCTGGCTATGCATCAGCCCTATCTATGCTGGGGTTATATGGAGGTAAATTACATCATGCTTCAGTGCTAATGTATATCCTGCAAAGAAAGCCAAAAAGTACAAGAAATACTGTACTGTGCAAAAGTGTTAGGCCATGTGCACACGATGCAGATATCCAGCGGATCCGCAGCGGATTTTACCGCGCAGAAACGTTGCATATCTGCATTGTGATGTCCAGTAGCATGTTAGTCAATTGGAAAAAAAAACGCTGTGCAGACGCTGCGGATTTTTCAGCGCGGTTTTCTTGTGGTTCAAAATATGCAGCATGTCACTTCTTTTGTGCGGTTTTCCACCTGCTCCATTCTCCAAATCCGCAGGGGGAAACCGCACAAAAACAGCAAGAAAACCGCAAGAAAAAAGGAAGAAATCCGCAGAAAAAATGCCGGTCATTTGACCTGCGGATTTCTTCAATTCTGCGCGGAAAAATCCGCAGGGCTAAAAAGTACGTCTGCACTTAGCCTTAGGCAAGTGCGGGAAAAAAAGCTGAAAAGTAAATCAAGAAAATGCAACGTGAAGGAACAATAAATGAATCTAAATCAAGTCAATATTTGGGTCGACTGCCCTTCTCCTTCAAAAGAACATCAATTCATTTAAGTACACTTACACACAGTTTTTGATGGTTCTCTGCAGGAAGGTTGTTTTAAGCATCTTGGAGAACAAACCTCAGATCTCTTGTGGACAAAGGCTTCCACAAATCCTTCTCAACACCATCGAATCTTGGATTGCATGAAGAGACAGATATAGGCTCTGTGGGGGCCATATCAACAATTCCAGGACCCCTTGTTCTTCTTTACACTGAAGATTGCTCTTAATGACATTGGTTGGATGTTTGGGGTCATTGTCCTGCTGCAGAATAAATTTGGAGCCAATTGGATACCTCCCTTATGGTATTACATGGTGGATAGTGTACCTAGAAGAACTGATGCTGTTTTAGGAAGCAAAGAGTGGTCACACCAAATATTGAAGTGATTAAGATCTCTTTTGCAACTTGTTAATGGATAACAATAATAATAATAATTTTATTTCTATAGCACCGACATATTCCGCAGCACTTTACATTCCAGAGGGGTCTTCTACAGACAATAGACATTACAGCATAACAATAATCACATAGATCATAACAGATACCAAGAAGAATGAGGGCCCTGCTCGCAAGCTTACAGTCTATGAGGGAATAAGGGATACACGAAAGGTGGGTGGGAACAATTGCCCTGATTGTATGGACCAGCCATAGTGTTAAGTGTGTAACAGTACGGACACAGAGGGCTAATAGATGCATAAAGCATGTGGGAACATGGTTATGGTATAACTTTTGACTGTACCACACAGGGATAGATTAGGTTAATGTGTTAATGTGTTGAGACGGTAGGCCAGTCTGAATAAATGCGTTTTCAGGGCACGCTTAAAATTGTAGGGATTGGGGACTAATCGTTTTGACCTGGGAAGTGCATTCCAAAGAATTGGTGCAGCACGTGTAAAGTCTTGGAGACGGGAGTGGGAGGTTCTGATTATTGAGGATGATAACCTCAGGTCATCAGCAGAACGGAGGGCGCGGGTAGGGTGGTGTACTGAAACAAGGGAGGAGATGTAGGGTGGTGCTGAGCCATGAAGAGCTTTGTGGGTGAGGGTAATAAGTTTGTACTGGATTCTGGAGTGGATGGGTAGCCAGTGTAATGACTGGCACAAGGTAGATAATATTAAGAGAATGACGTGCACTCTGTCTTAAAGAAAAATGGTGCTGGCTGAACACAGAATCCAGTATATAGTAGAAAATCAGCCGCACTCAAAGGATAATGGTGCAACCATAAGTATATCTTTATTGTTTTTTTTCTTTTTTCAAATAAACATCACCAGGTGCATTGGAGTGAGTGATACAAAAGACTTGTGGATGAAGAGGTTGAGATTTGACGTTTCGACCACGACTGGTCTTTTTCAAAAACCTAACTGTAACAGTAAATACATGTGTGCTTGTACATACATATGTGAACACATAGACACAAAGAAGAAAAAGAAAAAAAGAACCACAAGTTAAAAACTACCACATCCCTGTTGGTATGTACATATATACAATATTTACAAAAAAAAAAGAGGTAGACTGAGATGAGGGAGGAGATGTAGGGTGGTGCTGAGCCAAGAAGTGCTTTGTGGGTGAGGGTAATAAGTTTGTACAGGATTCTGGAGTGGATGGGTAGCCAGTGTAATGACTAGCACAAGGTAGAGGCATCGGTGTAACGATTGGCGAGGAATATGATCCTGGATAAAAATGAACTATTAACTCTTTTGCATTTGAAAGCATTCTCAGCTTATTGCTACAATATCTAGTTGCACATCCGACAAAGAAATGTGTGCAGTACTGTATGTGATTGTCATTGTATAAATTCACAGGACAAGGTTCAAAAAATTAATTGATGGTAAACTCAGTGTGAGAAGTCAGCACATGTGTGTAAGAGGACAGAATAATGTTAGGGTTGTAACAAGATGATGAATAAGGATTGCCAAATACTGCTGTAGAGTAACCAGAAAAACTAGTAGAAAAAAATAGTGCTCAGCAGTATACATCTGTCACTGGCAGGAATAAAACACAAAGACTGGTGCAAGGATGAAAAGAGATGGTCAACAATGGGACACAGTCCAAACGCACAAAGTAACCAACGATTGCATAGAATGAAGAATAAATAATGCAATGGAGAAGACCAAGGGTCACAATTTAGTTCAGTAAGTGGGCATGCATACCCATTGTTGCCTCCTCGCACTGTTTTTGCACCGTCACGGGTGCATGTTTCGGTGCATGCCTTTGTCACTCCTAGACATGACCAAATACGGTTCTCTCCTCGTCACTCATTGTGACCTAAGCTTCCTGCCACTTTTTGTGACCTGATCTCCAGATTGTTACTGGTATTAGAGTTGCAACTTGAATTTTGGGTGAACTTGGCTTTCATTTATACTCCACTATTGTCTGTCCGATCTCAACGTTCAAAGCGCTGCAGGAAACACTGACCAGAACCCACCATCATTCTCTATCGTTTGCTTTGATACAGCATCATTGCTTCTATAGAGCTACAGTATTTAACCTACACCAAAGAAGCCCAAAACAGCGATAAACCCCAAACAGTTACTTCATAGAAACGCTCTCTCCTAATTATCAGTTTATGTGATCACCCGACGTACCAGCAAACTGCTCGATTATTTGTACTGGAATTAAAATCACCATTATCGGCAGCACATGTAAACAGGTCGTATATAAGGATAGAACTATTGTAAAATATTAACAAATTATCTTACATATTAATGAGTATTATACTCACACCAGTTATCCTTGGTCAGTAAACATCTGCTGACCTACATGTGTATTGTCTATTGACACTTGTTAACGGGTTGAAATTAGCCAGTCTTAAAGGACCTAAAGAATAATATCCTCAACATTGCAAATTGCACTCTTTTTCCACCAATGCTTTCCTTGCGCTGCACCTCTTTTCTAGATTGCACTACTTAGACAGTGAGGAAAATTCCCAGCTACCTCAGTTTCCAGGCAGGACTTTCGTAATCTAACCTTTCACAGTTCTCCTTTTCTGTGTTTTTCCTCAGAATCTGGTCCATTCCTTTATCTCTTCCTAAACACTCCCTCCTCAGGAGCCCCTTATACCAAATACACAGATAGCAGACTATGTGAAGAATTCCTAAAAAAAGCCACTTTTATTCTTACTACTCAATAAAAAGTGAATACCTAGACAGACAAAAAGTGGGGTAGTGCTTTCTTGTCTATACACTCACCCCAAATATCAGTTTACGACAGTATGTAGTGTCATCCTTCTGCTTCCTACAATAAGAGAATGAACTTGGAGCTAATAAACCCTATTACACACTGCTTTGTAATAATAAGACCCAAAAGCAACAGTGCACTAATGTTTTCAGTGATAGTTTAGGCAAAATAAAGTATAGATGTTTATATATATAATATGCATTTGTAGTCATTCACATACATCCTAGGCCCAAAAGTCTCATCAATGGTGGTCAATCAGACAGCCTATATAGACAGATCCATAAATCCTTTAAATATCAACAGTGGTGAGTGTATGGACCAGAAATCACAACCCCACTTTTTGTCTGTCGAGGTATTCACTTTTTATTAAGTATTAAGAATCAAAGTTGTTTTTAAGAACTCTTCACATAGTTTGTTATATAGATTGATATTTGAGTTAATTACATTTCTACTATCAGGTACAGACTGGGGCTGCAATTCAGCCCTGGCATTTGGAATCACACAGGCCCATGTTAGTCCTCATCCCCAAGAACCAGATGGGATATATTACTAATATTACCCTGGTGTCAGAGACACCGCACTGCACTTGCTCATAGAGCCAGTGCGCGTGTCCTGAGTACAGAAGCAGTGCTAAAAGATACCTGTAGAGACGGGCAGCAGAGGTGACCATGCGTGCTTCAGGCTAATAGTGTCAGGGTCCAGTCAGCGCTGGAAGGTAAAGAGGCACGGGACCTGCGGACACTGAAACTGAATAATCTGGCACGGGACCTATGGTCATGTGACTGCAAGGGGGCGGGGCTTAGCGTCCTGTATTCAGATAGGACAGGACACCATACAACAACTCAGTCAGGCAAAACAGAGGTCACAGCAGTTCGGGCAAACGAGGTACAGGAAGGACAAACAGACGGGTAGTCAGACAAAGCCAAAGGTCATACACAAGTGGGCGACGTGGTACCAAGGGGACAAGCAGAGAGAAGTCGGGTCACAAGCAGAGAGTTATACACGAGAGGTAGCGCAGTACAAGAGGGGCAGCAGAACTCGTAACAGGGACAGAACCAGATCACAACCGAACAAGCAAGCAAGATATCAGGCACAGGGCACACGTATACCAGACGTCACTTAACTCAGCAGAGGGCAGGAGTATAACTGACACCGGACCCAGGTCCAGTGAGCACTAAATAGCCTCCTGCTGCCAGAGAGAGGCAGCACAATTAACCCATAGTCTAACCAGGATGGGTCAAAGCGAAATCCCGTCCTGGATCATGACAGTACCCTCCTCTCAATGGGGGGCCACCGGACCCCCAGGTCTCTCAGGGTACTTGGCGTGAAAGGCTCGGATCAACGGATCCGCATGAACTGATCGAGCAGGAACCCACGAGCGTTCCTCAGGACCGTAGCTCTTCCAATGTATCAGATACTGAAGGGCGCGACGGACCAACCTGGAGTCGACAATTCGTTCCACCTCGTACTCAGCCTGCCCATCTACCAGAACCGGTGTCGGGGAAGATGATGATCCCTCCCCACCGGACCTCACAGGTTTCGAAAGGGCATTATGGAAAACATTAGGGATCCTTAGAGATGGCGGAAGACTCAACTGAAAAGCCACCGGGTTAACTGCTTCGGTAATTACATAGGGACCTATAAACTTGGGTCCAAGCTTCGCAGAGGGGACCTTGAGCCTTATATTTTTGGTGGACAACCATACCTTATCTCCGACCTGAAACACTGGACCCACGGATCGTTTTTTGTCCTCAAAAAATTTAAATTTGTCCTGGGCC
The DNA here is from genome assembly GCF_039654945.1 of Dendrobates tinctorius. Taxonomy (NCBI): domain Eukaryota; kingdom Metazoa; phylum Chordata; class Amphibia; order Anura; family Dendrobatidae; genus Dendrobates; species Dendrobates tinctorius. The sequence continues at coordinate 18,596,820 of NW_027361761.1, read as the reverse complement.
TTTGTAATGTTATTCTGGACCTCCCGCCATACCTCCCCCAACCGCTGGATCGTCTCGTCCCCCCCAGGACACCCAGAATTCAAGCTGGAAAATTCTCCAAAATGAGGATGAAACCCATAATTGCAAAAAAAAGGAGATGTACCCGTAGACTGGTTAGTGCGGTTGTTAAATGCAAACTCAGCCAATGGTAACACAGAACACCAATCATCCTGTCGGGCTGAGGTCAAACAACGCAGAATTTGCTTCAGAGACTGATTGGTCCGCTCAGTCTGCCCATTAGTCTCTGGATGGTAGGCGGATGAAAAGGACAGACCAATACCCAACCTCCTACAAAAAGCTCTCCAAAATCTGGACACAAATTGCACTCCCCTATCAGACACCACATTCAGGGGTACCCCATGCAACCGCACCACATGCTCCACAAACAATCTGGACAATGTTTCCGCATTAGGTAGAGCTGCCAAAGGTACAAAATGTGCCTGCTTACTAAACCTGTCCACTACGACCCAGACCACGGTATTACCCTTGGAAGGGGGAAGGTTGGTGATGAAATCCATGGACAGATGAGATGGTCTCTCAGGAATTGGCAGTGGTACCAATTCCCCGGCCGGCCGGTTATGGGGTGTTTTCGCATGGGCACAAACCTCACACGCAGACACATACTCCCCAACATCAGAGGCTAAAGAAGACCACCAGAATATTCTAGCAATGGCCTTCCGGGTCGCTGAGATCAGTGGATGTCCACCCAGAACTGAGTCATGGAACTCCTGGAGGACCTTGAGACGAAACTGAGCTGGCACAAAAAGTTTATTCACCGGCTTAGCTGGAGGTGCAAGAGCCTGGGCTTCTCGAATCTCCCGTTCCAACACATTAGAAACCTCTGCCACCACCACCCCAGGCTGAAGAATGGAGGATGGAGGTTCCGGGGGGGACACCGGTTCAAGACTGCGTGACAACGCATCCTCTCTGATATTCTTGGATCCTGGTCGAAAAGTGATCGAGAAGTTGAATCGGGAAAAAAAAAGTGACCATCTAGCCTGTCTGGGATTCAACTTTTTAGCTGACTTAATGTAAGCTAGGTTTTTGTGGTCCGTGATTACCGTTATAGGATGAACAGCCCCCTCCAAAAAATGCCTCCATTCTGCAAAAGCCAATTTTACGGCCAGAAGTTCCCGATTCCCCACATCATAGTTTGTCTCCGCAGGGGAGAACTTCTTTGAGAAAAAGGCACAAGGTCTTAAATTGGTCAAAGTGGCGGGTCCCTGGGACAATACCGCCCCCACCCCCACCTCTGAGGTGTCTACCTCAACAATAAATGGTTCAGAGGGGTCCGGTTGGATAAGAACCGGGGCCGACATGAAACATTTTTTCAAAAACTGAAATGCCGCTACCGCTGCGGTTGGCCAATTCTTGATATCGGCCCCCTTTTGAGTCATGTCTGTGAGGGGTTTAACCACCTGTGAGAACCCCCTTATAAATTTCCGATAATAATTAGCGAACCCTAGGAAACGTTGCAGACCCTTCAAATCACATGGTTGAACCCACTCGAGAATGGCCTGCACCTTATTAGGATCCATGCGATACCCTTCAGCAGACACGATGAACCCCAGAAAGGACAGTTCCTGAACAAAAAATAAACATTTTTCAAGTTTAGCAAACAGACAGTTCTCCCTGAGCCTTTGTAGAACTGCCCGAACATGACCAATGTGAGTCTGTTTATCAGGCGAGTAGATTAAAATGTCATCCAAATACACCACCATAAAACGTCCAATCAAATCGGAGAAAACATGATTTATGAAATTTTGGAAGACCGCTGGAGCGTTGGTCAGGCCGAAGGGCATGACCAAATTTTCAAACAACACTTCAGTCATGAGAAAAGCAGTCTTCCATTCATCTCCGTCCCAGACTCGGATAAGGTTATACGCTCCCCGTAGATCTAATTTCGAAAACCACTTAGCTCCGGACAACTGATTGTATAAATCAGGAATAAGTGGAAGGGGATAAGTATTCCTCACAGTTATTTTATTTAACTCACGAAAATCGAGGCATGGGCGCAAACCACCGTCTTTTTTTTTTTACAAAAAAGAACCCTGCCGCCACAGGAGAAACAGAAGGACGAATATGTCCCTTATGGAGGCTCTCGGAAATATATTCCTTCATCGCAGCCCGTTCCGGACCCGAGAGGTTATACAGGCGGGCTTTGGACAATTTAGCACCTGGAACCAGGTCAATGGCACAATCAAATGGGCGGTGTGGTGGTAAAACCTCAGCCTCTTTTTCGGAGAAAACGTCAGTATAATCTATCAGGGACTCCGGAATGCCTTCTAGACCCACGGACGACACAGACACAGAAACAAGACATTTCTCAGAGCAATAGGGACCCCATTTAACAATATCCCGAGATTCCCAATTAATCACAGGATTATGCAGCTGTAACCAGGGGAACCCCAACACCAGTCCCGCAGGCAGGTTGTTCATTACAAAACATGAAATACGTTCCTGGTGTAAGGAACTCACTTTAAGGAGAAACTCTTCAGTACGAAACACAATGTCATTCTTAACCAGTGGTGTTTTGTCAATAGCCACAAGGTGAATCGGAGTCTCCAACCTAACTGTCCCTAACTTACACCTGGCCACCAAGTCAGAGTCAAAAAAGTTCAATGATGAACCGCAATCCACGAAGGCAGAAGTGGATGTGGAGACACCCCCACAACAAAGTTCCACTTGAAATGACATTTTAGAAAATGCAGAAAAGGGTACCTGAGAGCCTGGGTGACCTCCACGATAATCACCCGGGCTCAGTCGCTTGTTGGTTAGTGGCCGGGAGGGGCAATCCTTTTTCCCATGTCCAGACTCGCCACTGTGAACACAGCATTTTCTCACGTGCCGTTGTCTCCTTTCTTCCTCCTTAAGGTTGATGGTTCCCATCTCCGTGATTTTCAATGAAGAACTGGCTCCCCTTCCTTGGGAGAATATAATAATAATAATAAATTTTATTTTTATAGCGCCGACATATTCTGCAGCACTTTACATTTCAGAGGGGATTTGTACAGACAATAGACATTACAGCATAACAATAATCACATACAGTAGATTATAACAAATACCAAGAGGAATGAGGGCCCTGCTCGCAAGCTTACAGTCTATGAGGAAAGAGGTAGACACGAAAGGTGGGTGGTAACAGTTGCCCTGATTGTATGGACCAGCCATAATGTTAAGTGTGTAACAGTACAGACACAGAGGGCTAATGGAAGCATAAAGCATGTGGGAACATGATGCGGGAAATTTGGTTATGGTAAAACTTTTGGCTGTGCCACACAGGGATAGATTAGGTTAATGTGTTGAGGCAATAGGCCAGTCTGAATAAATGCGTTTTCAGGGCACGCTTAAAATTTTGGGGATTGGGGACTAATCGTATTGACCTGGGAAGCACATTCCAAAGAATTGGCGAGGCACGTGTAAAGTCTTGGAGACGGGAGTGGGAGGTTCAGACTATTGAGGATGCTAACCTCAGGTCATCAGCAGAACAGAGGGCGCGGGTAGGGTGGTATACTGAAACAAGGGAGGAGATGTAGGGTGGTGCTGAGCCATGGAGGGCTTTGTGGGTGAGGGTAATAAGTTTATACTGAATTCTGGAGTGGATGGGTAGCCAGTGTAATGACTAGCACAAGGTAGAGGCATCGGTGTAACCATTGGTGAGGAATATGATCCTGGCTGCAGCATTCAAGACAGATTGGAGAGGGGAGAGTTTGGTAAGAGGGAGACCGATTAGAAGAGAGTTACCATAGTCCAGACGAGAATGAATAAGAGAAACAGTAAGAGTTTTTGCAGAGTCAAAAGTAAGAAAAGGTCGAATTCTAGAAATGTTTTTGAGGTGCAAATGACAAGAGCGAGCCACTGATCGAATGTGAGGGGCAAAGGAAAGCTCAGAATCAAGTATGACCCCAAGACAGCGGGCATGTTGCTGGGGAGTAATAGTGGAACCACACACAGAAATAGCAATGTCGGGTATCGGTACATTAGTAGAGGGAGGAAACACCAGGAGAATAATGATGTCTCGGTTTGTATCACTCCCCTTGCCCGTAACCTGCGATCCATTCGGACAGCCTGTGTCATAGCTTCCTCCAGGGCATCAGGTGGGGGGTGGAGAGCCCCTGGTGTTTCCCCTGGCAAACATTCATCAGCCTGTCCTCAGCCATACGCACCCGATCAGGCTCATCATAAATATGCCCCAGGGCCTCAAAAAATGCATCCACAGTCATACGCTCAGGGGCCGTGGTAGGAAGGGAGAAAGCCCAAGCTTGGGGGGCTCCCCTTAACAGAGACATAATGACCCCCACTCTCTGACCTTCATCCCCAGAAGAGTGTGGTCTTAAGGAGAAAAAAAAGCTTACAGCCCTCCTTGAAAACTCTGAAGTCATTTTTATCTCCAGAAAAGGTATCTGGTAACTTCACTGGAGACTCAGGGGAAATTAATGTAACATCCCGAGCCCCCAATGAAAGAACCCCCTGCACAGTGTCGGCGATCAGCTGCTGAGACTGAGCCAGGACTCTTTGTTCTCCAAGGAGTTTCTGAGACATCTGCGTCAGATGCTTAACCTGTTCAGAAAGAGTGTGCATAGGATCCATCACACACACAGGTGAAGGGGAGCAGAGAAAAAAAAAAAAAAATGGTATGGGTCAGTTATAATGTCAGAGACACCGCACTACACTTGCTCATAGAGCCAGTGCGCGTGTCCTGAGTACAGAACCAGATCACAACCGAACAAGCAAGCAAGATATCAGGCACAAGGCACACGTATACCAGAGGTCACTTAACTCAGCCGAGGGCAGGAGTATAACTGACACCGGACCCAGGTCCAGTGAGCACTAAATAGCCTCCTGCTGCCAGAGAGAGGCAGCACAATTAACCCATAGTCTAACCAGGACGGGTCAAAGCGAAATCCCGTCCTGGATCATGACACCTGGATGGCAGAAAGCAAGATTTTCTACAAGATCAATATTTCTAATGATACCCGTGGCCTGCTGGGGTAAGTGATGAAGTCAGCGACTTTGTGCTCTGTCACAACTCTTAACAAGTATGGGTGTCTTGAGAACACTGATTCTGTTAACAACGGAGAAGACAAGGCAGCCCACAACCAGATAGGCCCTTCTGATATTTCCCAGAATTGCCAGATGGCCAGTCTGGCCCTGCCTACTATAACTGCTTTCTACAAATACACAGATCCTGGCTGGTGACCGGTTAATGCAGCTTTACATGAACACCCATATTTAATGTACAGACGGCCGTACCATACAATGCAGGGATTTTCTACCCTTTGTGTTTCCCCTATTTCCTCACAGATTGTAAGCTCTTGTGATCGGAGCCCTCACGCCTCCTATGTGAATTCTTTGACTGTGTGTGAAATTGTCTGTACACGTCCCTCTGAATTGTGACGTTCTGCAGACAAGTTGGCATCGTATAAGTGCGAATTACTATTGTGATTACTATTATTAAAAAAATAATTGTAATTAGTATTATTAAAAAAAAAGTCACGTTGACAGATTTATACTTGTGGCTACGTTTACAGCCTTTTCTTACTACACAGACTTAATTTCGAAATGTATTCTGTGGGTGTAGGAAAATTAAGGAAATTGTTATATTGGGCACAAAACAAGAAAGACCGGGGGGTAAAAGTGCAGAAAAAGAAAAAATATGCACTAAAAAAACCCCCAGTTTTGCAAAAATTTCCAAAAATCTGCACCACTCCCACAACCAACGTGTGAACACAACCTTACAGCCTTATTATGCCTTGTGTTTGGCAGCTCGCAAAGACGTATGGCCCGGTGTACAGTATAAAGATAGGAGTCCAGAAGATGATTGTGCTGTGCGGATATGACGTAGTGAAAGAAGCTCTCATCACCCAGGCGGAGGCGTTCTCGGGCCGACCGTACATGCCTGTTTTCTATGATATAACAAGAGGAAACGGTAAGATATATGTTGTATGATATAAATATTAAGGAAAATGATGACTTGATGCGCAAACATCAGATTTCTAAGGCAAATTTTGCTTATTTTTGCTTATTTATTGCTTTTTTTTACATTTAAAGGGAATCGGTGGTGGAAGAAAAATAAAAATGACAAAACAAAGTTAAGACCTCTAAACACTATCACAATGTAAATGGTGTCATAAAAAAACTCACCTCTAGTTTTTGTATCAATATTTTAATCAGACGGTTCTTCTAATCAGGCAGCATCCATTAGGATAGATGCTGTGTCGCTGCTTTACTTTTCACGTTTGTTCTCAACGCCCAAGATGTTCCTCTCCAAATAAAAGTTGTCATTCTCTAAAAATCAGAAAAGCCAAAACATAATGTAAAATAATTGACAAGTTTAAAACTCAATTAGCATTCTTCGAAAAGATATGATCCAATTTTGGAAATCACAAATCATGGTTTACCGTTCAGCCAGATTCATGTCCATCGAAGGAGATGAAAGGATTAAACTGTTGATTAGGCAGGACGCTCGGTGTATGTATTTTGCCTATGGCAAAGACATAAAGGTCCCAATTAATTAAGTCGTAATGAGAGGCATGCAGGAATAAGATGCTCCATGTGTCTCTCCAGGAATGCTAATGCACTCACTGAAGGCCCTGGATCCACCTCAACCTTGCCTATTGTGACAGAGCTGCCCAAACTGGCAATTTTCTGCTTAACTTTGCATTTTGTAAACATTTTTGTAACTTTTCAAAGTGTCTTACACCAGTTTTCTTGCACTTTGATGTATCTGCTCCTATATGTGCAATATTTTTTATTCTAGTTTTGTTACAGTTTTTTGCATCTTTTTATACTGTGCCCCAATTATTTCATAATCTAAAATATAAGCAATAACTGTTTTGTAGTAATCGATCTCTTGGGGCTAAGAAATCAAGTTGTTCACTTTTGCAAAGGCATTTATTGTTCTTTTGTTATTCTAGCACACATTTGGGGATAAAAATCATTTTTGCATTTAGGTTTCATTAAAATTGTTGCACCATTTGGCTCTTGGAGGCTCTTTGCTTCACCGCATATTCAACTTTGATGTGGTCTGTGGCTATATATCAGCTATGAAAAACTCTGATAAAAAAGCATATAAAAGAGTTGATAACGCTGTCGTCATTCAATTTTAACAATGTTTCAGTTTACCCATTCTGCAGCCATTAATAGAGAGTGCAACACAGAGATTAAGGAAAGTAAGTGGTGCAACATTTTTTAATGAAACCCATTTGACAAATGCTTTCATTTAAGTAACAAAAAAGCCCCCAAACATGGACAACTCCTTTAAAGACATGTGAAGACCAGCCCGTAAGACTATATAGGACTGGGTGTCTGAGTATTCTTACAAAGTGACTATGGGGTTAGTAATGGAGGTGTCTTATTGACACCGCTCCATTACTACCCTCAGGGCTTGATGTCACCTGACAATACAAAGGTGACATTAACCCCTCCAAATTATCACCCCACTTGCTACCACTACAGGCCAAGTGAGAAGAGCTGGGCAAAATGCCAGAATTGGTGCATGTAATAGATGTGCCTTTTCTGGGCAACTGCGGGCTGCTATTTTTAGGCTGGGGGGTCAATATCCATGGCCTCTTACTAGCCTGAGGATACCAGCCCATAGCTGTCTGCTTTAGCAAGGCTCGTTGTCAAAAATGGGGGGACCCCACGCTGTTTCTTTTAACTATTTATTTAAATAACAGCATGAGGACCACTCTATTCTTGATAAATAACCTTGCTGAAGCTGACAGCTGAGGGTTGCAGCCCCCAGCTGTGAGTTTTGCCTGGCTAGTTAGCAAAAATACAGGGGAACCCACGCCATTTAAAAAAAAAAAAATTATTTACAGTGCAGGAGCGGCTGATGAATACTCCCATTAGCCACTCCTGCTCCCACTGTTATTAGCGGTAACAGGTGTCGAATGATGAGATCAGTAGTCCCATCAGCTGACACCAGTAACCGAGGTAAAATTTATACCTCCAATCACAGCTGAGTGCTCACACTGTTGTTTGACAATGTGGGAAACGTGGCTCTCTGACCGGTGGGGTTGATTTCACTGCCGATCAGAAGTAATGTTTGCCACGCTGTCATGCATATGACAGCACAACAAACAGCCAGTGTTCGGGGGGCCGAACCTGAAAATTAACATGGACTTCCTGGTGAAGTCCGTGTTCAGTGTCCATATCCGAACAGTAGATGTTCGGTATAGACGTCGAACTTTACTTTAGGTTCACCCATTTCTAGTTTTTTCTAATAATAAAATTAAATCACTTATCTACCAATTGCCAATCCATTCAACCACTTGAACTTGGCTAGAAGTAGTTAAAGGGAATCTGTCACCGGAAGTTGCAGGCGTATGTAAATGGCCTGGGTCTGGTCCGATGGGCGGTGTTTCTTCTTTTTTCTCCACCCCATCCGTGGCCCTCATCTGTGCTCTTCTCCAGTATTCTTCTCCATGGTTCGTGCATGCGCAAAGCAATCTTGCTTCATGCACGCGCAGTATGCTTTGCCCAACTGCGGGCAAAGCCGAAAATCATTACTGCGCATGCGCCGGTACACTATGTCCCGGGACACAGCGAAATACTTCCGGGACGTAGTGTACCGGCGCATGTGTAGTAATGATTTTCAGCTTTGCCCGCAGTTGGGCAAAGCATACTGTGCGTGCATGAAGCAAGATTGCTTTGCACACGCGCAAACGATGGATAAGAATACTGGAGAAGAGTGCGGACGGAGCCACAGATGGAGTGGAGAAAAAAAGAAGAAACACCGCCCATCAGACCGGACCCTGGCCATTTACATAGGCCTGCAACTTCCGGTGACAGATTCCCTTTAAAGGGAATCTGTCACCCCATTTTTGGACTATAAGCTGCAGCCACCACCATCAGGGGCTTATCTACAGTATACTGTAATGCTTTAGATAAGATCCCGATGTAACCTGAAAGATAAGAAAAACGAGTTATATTATACTCACCCGGGGGCGGTCCGGTCTTGGTCCGATGGGTGTCGCGGGCCGGCGCCTCCCATCTTGTAGTGGTGACGTTCTCTTCTTTGCTTCCCGTCATGGCTCTGGTGCAGGCGTACTTTACCTGCCCTGTTGAGGACAGAGTAAAGTAATGCAGTGTGCAGGCGCCGGACCTCTCTGACCTGGTCCGGTGCCTGCGAACTGCAGTACTCTGCTCTGCCCTCAACAGGACAAAGCAGAGTGCACCTGCACAAGAGCCACAATTGGAAGCAAAGACGAGGATGTCACCATTAGAAGATGGGAGGCACCAGACCGGACCACGACACCCATCGGACCAAAACCGGACCCGGACCGCCCCTGGATCAGTATAATATAACTAATTTTTCTTCTCTTTCAGTTTACTTCGGGGGCTTATCTACAGCATTACAGAATGCTGCAGATAAGCCCCTGATGGTGGTGCCGGCAGCTGATAATCGAAAAATGGGGTGACAGATTACCTTTAAATGGAGAAGCTGGTGGCACTGATAATAATAGTTGAGCACAGATGAGACCCCAAAAATCTCCAACTTGTTCTTCAAAAAGTAAGGACCCATTTAAAGAGGACCTGTCAGGAGCTCCAAAAAAATTTGCTAATATATGGTAAAGATCTCAAAGTTCCCTTGATTTGGCGTCTCTTTTACGTTTTGCACTGTGTCACTCCATTGTAAAGATTACCCCTTTTGTTTTTAACTTTAGCACAGTAAGTGATATCTCTGCTTTGCGTTCCAATTGGGTGTTTCTTCTCCAGGTGAATTCTTACTGTATTAGTTTTTCCATTTCTATTGAGACTCCTGGCCTAACATATGCATATGTTTTAAACAATGTAATATATACATCGTATATAGTGATCAGCAATTGTGCTCGTTACTCGAGTTTTCCGAGCCTGCTCGGGTGTCCTCCGAGTATTTTGGCATGCTTGGAGAATATGATTCAGTCCCCGCAGCTGCATGATTTGTGGCTGATAGACAGCCTGAATACATGCAGGGATTGCCTGTTTGTTAGGGAATCCCCACATGTATCCAGGCTGTCTAGCAGCCGCAAATCATGCAGCTGCGGGGACTGAAACATATTCTCCGAGCACGGCAAAATACTCGGAGGAAACCCGAGCATGCTCGGAAAACTCGAGCAACGAGCACACTCGCTCATCCCTAATCATATATTATAAAAAGGCAAAATATTCGGTTAAGTATGTCAATTCTTCAGGTGTTACTTACTCTAATGGACAGAACTGGAAAACCATGAGACAGTTTACTATTTCTACATTACGTGATTTCGGTATGGGGACAAGAACCATAGAAGACAAGATTAATGAGGAAACCAATTATTTAGTGCAAGCATTTGCCTCTTACAAAGGTCAGTCATGAGGATTATTATTATAAAGAATAGATATGATTCTGCTCCAATACAATCCCCATTGACTCATCAAGTTAGGACCACAGACTGATTGTGGGAAATAGTATGAACAAGAGGCTAACCACTATAACACTGCCCATTGCCTCCTATGGAAAGGAATGTAACTACTAGAATGCTGTCCCCTATGTACAAGAATATAACTACTATAATACTGCTCCTAAGTACAAGAATATAACTACTATAATACTACTCCTATGTACAAGAATATAACTACTATAATACTGCCCCTATGTACAAGAATATAACTACTATAATACTGCCCCTATGTACAAGGATATAACTACTATAATACTGCTCCAATGTACAAGAATATAACTACTATAATACCGCTCCTATGTACAAGAATATAACTACTATAATCCTGCTCCTATGAACAAGAATATAACTATTATAATACTGCACTTATGTACAAGAATATAACTACTATAATACTGCTCCTATATACAAGAATATAACTACTATAATACTGCTCCTATGTACAAGAATATAACTACTATAATACCGCTCCTATGTACAAGAATATAACTACTATAATACTGCTCGTATGTACAAGAATATAATATAACTACTATAATACTGCTACTATGCACAAGAATATAACTAACATAATACTGCCTCCTATGTACAAGAAGATAACCACTATAATACTGCTCCTATATACAAAAATATAACTACTCTAATACTGCTCCTATATACAAGAATATAACTACTATAATACTGTCCCCATGTACAAGAATATAACTACTATAATACTGCCCTTTTGCACAAGAATATAACTACTATAATACTGCCCCTATGTACAAGAATATAGCTACTATAATACTGCTCCTATGTACAAGAATATAACTACTATAATACTGCTCCCTATATACAAGAATATAGCTACTATAATACTGCTGCTCCTATGTACAAGAATATAACTACTATAATACTGCTCCTATGTACAAGAATATAACTACTATAATACTGCCCCTATGTACAAGAATATAACTACTATAATACTGCCCCTATGTACAAGAATATAGCTACTATAATACTGCTCCCTATATACAAGAATATAGCTACTATAATACTGCTGCTCCTATGTACAACAATATAACTACTATAATACTGCTCCTATGTACAAGAATATATCTACTATAATACTGCTCCTATGTACAAGAATATAACTACTATAATACTGCCCATGTACAAGAATATAGCTACTATAATACTGCTCCTATGTACAAGAATATAAGTACTATAATACTGCTCCCTATATACAAGAATATAGCTACTATAATACTGCTGCTCCTATGTACAACAATATAACTACTATATTACTGCTCCTATGTACAAGAATATATCTACTATAATACTGCTCCTATGTACAAGAATATAACTACTATAATACTGCCCCATGTACAAGAATATAACTACTATAATACTGCTCCTATGTACAAGAATATAACTACTATAATACTGCCCCATGTACAAGAATATAACTACTATAATACTGCTCCTATATACAAGAATATAACTACTATAATACTGCTCCTATGTACAAGAATATAACTACTATAATACTGCTCCTATGTAGAAGAATATAACTACTATAATACTGCCACTATGTACAAGAATATATCGACTTTAATGCTATCACTCCCCACATCCCATCTCTCACCTGCTCGTGTCATCTATACCTCAAAAATATTTCTCGATTTCGACCTTTTCTTACCTTTCACTGTGCAAAAACTCTTACTGTTGCACTTGTTCATTCTCGTCTGGACTGTGGCAACTCTCTACTAGTCAGTCTCCCTCTTACTCAATAATCCAAACCTCCCGCTCCCATCTACAAAACTTCTCACAAGCTGCACCAATCTTTTGGAGTGCATTACCCAGGACGACATTTAGATTAATCCCCAATACCCACAGTTTTATGCATGCTGTAGAACCACATCCAATAACTTAATGTTGGTGACATTCTGTACAGTCGAGAAGCTCACAGTTTCTAGCAGTCATATCCTCCGCCTTCTCATCACACTTCTTAAAACTCAATGTGGTCAAAACCAGAGTCATCACCTTTCCTCCATTTCATGCAACTCCCTCTGGCAGATCTGTCTATCATAATAAGTGGCATCTCACTTTCACTGCATCACAAGTCCGCTGCCTCAGAGTTTCCCCAGACTGTTCTCTGTCCTTCAAACTACAAGTCCAAGCTCTCACTATTTCTACCGCCTCTAACTCAAAAAATATTTTAAAAATTCATCCGTTCCTCAATCAGTTAAAATTAGTCCATGCCCTAATCATATTGCAATATTCCCCTCTGTGGCCTCCAGACTAACAATTTTCACCTCTTTAATTCATCCTTAAAGGCAAAGTCATTTAGCTTCTAACTGCCTATCTACTTGATGTTGCAATCTTAGCTATTTTTTAATGTACTTGTGCTAAAATTTCCCTAGCATTCCTTATCTACACTGTCTAACTGCACAGTCTAACAGCTATTGTATTTTTTCCCTACTTGCTGTGTGATGAGGATTCGTTTGAGCATCCTAGTGCATGCTGGAGTACTCAAATTGTTATCAGACCAGGTGGCGGAAGCTGCGCTCACTGTTACAGTCTCTGCCCCTTCTCTGAAATGAAGTGTCATCAGTGACACTAGATTCTGGTGAGGTGCTTGCCACTGCTGTTTCCCCTGTTAGCTGACTCCTCTGTGCGATGTGCGCAGCATGTTGTCTCTAATGTGTGCACTCTGTTGTCTGCTTAGAAAAATAGTAATAAGCCAGAAACAGAGCGTTGTCACTATACCGGGAAGAGACCAGTGACCTCACATGCGAGGGGCGGCTCTAGTCTCCTGGATTACCGGGTATAGTGATAACGCTCTCTTCCCAGCTTATTATTATGTGTCTAAGCAGACAAGAGGGCACATACAGGAGGTGAGACAGCACACTTCATTCATCACACCGGAGAGACAGCAGGGACAGCCGTACCCCTGAAATAAGTGTCACTGATGACACTTTGTTTCAGGGAGGGGCCGACGCTGCCGCAGTTACCATAGCCTCTGCCCTGTCCTCTGATGATGATTCATTTGAGTATACCAGCATGATCTGGGGTACTCAAATGAATTCGTCATCAGAAGGGTAGTAGGGAAAAAAATACAATTATTCTGCCACCGATGTACATGGGTGAGATGTGTCTGAGGGATGTGAACACGGTTCTCTGTATAAGCAATAGCAAATAGCGTTAACTCGCTAACTTATGCCTCTAATCCTGATGAGCTGCACGTGATTAGACTGGAAGGATGATGCAGTGATGAATTCAATAGGTTTTATTCACAGTACCTTGATAAGATGAGGGGAGATATCAGGGAAGATGAAGGGATGAAGATGAGGTAGGAGTTAGTACTGCAAGTTAGAAGCACAAAGTTAGAGGTAACAAGAGAATCCTTTCTCCAGTCCTGGAGAGTGTGTTGTCCAAGATGGCACTGACCAAGAAGAAGGAAGTGAGATACAGATAGGAGGAGTTGCAGAAAGAAAGGTATTATGGGTAAAGCACAGTAATAATACAAGAACAATACAATATAACAATGACCAGTAGATGTCAGCAAAGTACACAAATACAATAGATGGAATTAAACCATATAAATTAGATAATGTCCTATAATGGCTAAAAGTCTTGCAAAAGATTAGCTAACAGTACAACAAATACTCTTAGACAATGCAGTTAGGAAGTGGTATGGAATTTTTAAAACAAGTATATTAGAAAATAGCTTAGATTATTGCATCAAATAGATACGGCGTTAGGATCAAAATGAGTTTGCCTTCGGAGCATCCCTTTAACTCCACTGCTCGATTAAACCACCTTTCCTCTAGCTACTTCTCCAACTTTTCTCTTTGCTCACCCTTCGTCTTCTTCCTCTCTGAAAAGGCAATCTGCATATTTGATTTCCCATAGAAGCATTGCAAGGCTTATACTGTAAGCCTCCTCACATTGGCATGCCAAGCTAGGCATGTCACTGTCGACAAGGAGAAACATTACCCCTTAACAATGACCTGCAAAGCCATATATCTCTTCCACATGTACATCTTTAAACTATCCTCCCACACTTAATCTCTGTTCCTCAAAATTCGCCCTTCTTTCTTCTACTCTCGTATGTTCCTCATTCAAACAGCTCTAAGATTTATTCCTGAGCATCTTCCATCCTCTGGAATTCAGGGCCTCACCATGTCCAATTGTCTTCCACATATGGAGCCTTTAGCACGAACCAGAAAACACATCTGTTTAGAAATGCCTACAGCCTGCAATAACCCCACTGCCACCTTACTACCACCAGGGCTGCTGCAAATTCTTGACCTAGTATTCCCCCCCATTACCCTGTACACCACAAACTCATGAGGGCATGATCCACTTGTCTTCTGCATCAGATCCATTTCACATGTGCTGCACCCTGGAATTAATGGCGCTTTAAAAATAAATAATAATCTTAAAAGTGCACATTATTTTACCATTCTTTTATTATTATTTTAGGTGAACCCTTTAACAATGCCATGATCATGAATGCCGCTGTCACTAATATTATTGTATCTATACTGCTTGGCCATCGCTTTGACTATGATGATCCAAAACTTCAAAGACTTTTGACAATAGTAATGGAAAATATAAGGATTGCTGGTAGCCCAATGGCCTTGGTAAGTGTGTTGCTATCACATTGTTTTTATTATAATTTTGTCAGTGGCAAATAGGGCGAAGAAGAGGCACCATTGTAAAGATAAAAATTTGGCTGTCATTAGGAGTTGATTTACGTTATTACACTTTTAATTGACTATTTTCATAATTTTTAAAAATTGCATTCTTCATGTTTCACATGTGGAGAAGCTATGATTATTTCGGTTCTACTAGCGGTGGATCTACAGTAGTAGAAGAAGTCTTAGCAGCTCAGTTGGGTCTGAGATAAAAAAGGCATGGCACTGGAATCCTTCCCACACTCAGTAAACTTCTCCAGATCTATAAATCAGCAGGCTCCATCAAGTACCATGGCCTTTTTCTACATTAGGCTGCTACTTGTACACAGTCAAAGTTCTCTATCGATGTGACAGCAAAATTGTTTTGAAGTAAAAAGTCTATCAATTTGGTGATATAATAGTATAGATCCTGGCAACGAAGGTAAAATTGACTCACCCAACCAACCAACCTGGTGCGCGTTTCACAAATCCTTCGTCAGGCTTCCTGACAATGGGGTCCAGTGGTAATCCGAGACAAAGCATTCCTGAAGTGCACATGGGGTGTGATTGGTGGGTCAGCCTATTTCAATTTGGCTGCGAGGTTGTATCCTATTAAATCCTTACATTGATTGACTTTAGTGTAAGCACTCTCATGAATCGAGACTAAAGTCTTTCATTGAGCAGCATTTTTCAGCTAATAGTTGGATATGACCTAGGTAAAAAATGTATTGACGTATGTCATGCTGGTGATTGTGGAACCTCTGTGCCACGGACCAGGAAGAGCCTGGAGGGACATAACTAAGCAACCACCTGGTTCTTCACTAGATCCCCTTAAGGTGTGGTTAGATTTGAGTCACAGGTAGATGCAGGTGCCACTCCAGGATAGACTCAGAAGCTGTAGCAGCTGACCCCAAAGGAGCAAGGAAACAGAGATAGACTTGGATAGTAAGGCCGGCTAGTATCTGGTTAAGAGGAGGAATGGATGCTGTAATGCTAGTTAGATAGAGCAGGTTCTAAATAGGACTACATTACTGGTAGACAGAATGGATACTTCAACATGCATAGACAAGACAGATTCAGGAATACAGGACAGACTCAGGTGCAGGATCACAGGTGCAGATTCAGACTGGACAAGTGAGGGTAGAGGTACAGGTGATGACTAGGAGGGTCTGGAACAGGACTAGGTACAGGTTGGCCAGGTTTAGGATGAGGTTTATACAGCATGGACAAGATCAGGTTCAGGCAGAATGGATACAGGGACCTTACAACTAAAGTGGAAGTGTAAACAATAATCTCTAAAGTTGCTAAGGCACTTCCCTATAGGGAAGAGTGCCTTAAATATATTATGTCTCCCAGCTATTTGCTGGGACATTTCAGAAATGCATGCACTGCCCCTTTAAGAAGTGGGGAGTGCACACGCACGTACCCTAAACACAGTCCCAGGAACCCTTTGCAAAGTGCGTAGGTCCTGGGAGGAAGCAGTCATGGCTCAAGAGCAGAGCAGATGTGTAGGTGAGCACGTTGGCATTCCTGCCAGGAGGAGGAAGAGGAATCGTGCAGAGATGCCGGAACTGACAATAAATCGTACACGACTTATTTTGTGTCTAATAGGTTAGAAGATAGAAGGCTAAGTGGTTTCACATGCAATGACTAAATGAAATTATAACATTTACCTAAAATGACAATGTAATTTTCTGTTTACTTTTGAAAAAATCCCAATTCTAACCTCAACCCCAACCCTAGCACCCCCTAACCCTAACACCACCATAACTCTAACCCTAGCCCCAACCCTAAGCCCTACTGCAAAAATAGAAAAAAATAAAAAAAATATTTTTATCATTTTTATCAAACTAATGTGTAACAAAGGGGGGTTTGATTTACTATTTTTTTTATTTTGATCTTTGTGACATTTGTCAAAAGGAACCAATAGGAAAAAATTTCCTATTGTTGCTAAGTACCGGCCAGCAGATCTTGGTGGGCGCATTGTGCATGCGCCCTTGACGGGAAGATGATGCTGGATCGGGGGACAGAGCAGAAGGGACCGGGGTGGCGGTGGTACTGGGGGGTTTTGGGGTGCATCATTTCTTTCTCTCTCCTCTGATATGTATATAACAGAAGAGAGAAAAATCATTGAAACAGCCGGAACTCTTTTTTTTATGATCTCTTTTATTCACTTAATAA
Source organism: Dendrobates tinctorius (assembly GCF_039654945.1). Classification (NCBI taxonomy): domain Eukaryota; kingdom Metazoa; phylum Chordata; class Amphibia; order Anura; family Dendrobatidae; genus Dendrobates; species Dendrobates tinctorius. Next base: position 18,579,512 of record NW_027361761.1, on the reverse strand, counting down.
CGACGATCATGTAATCAGACTCCGGAATATCCGGCCCTCATCATGTTCTCTGGGGTCTCAGCTACCCGTGATAGCTCATACCATGTAGATTTTCTGACTTTAGGGGTCACTACAGCCTTATTCCTAACAGCGATGAGGGAACAAGTACTCAGCGGCCACCGTTTTAATGCTTATTGATGGTCACTAAGGGGTTAATACTTGAAGTAATTTGATGTTCAAAAATTAGTATTTATACAATATCTATGCATTAAAGGGGCTCAACTAAATTATAATAGAGGTGGTCCCATGTCATGCATTTATGGCATATCCACAGATGTGCAAAAACGAGCAGCCGTTCACAATGGATGTGAAAATTTGTAAACAAGTGTCAGGTAATAATTGCATGTAGGTGAAGTGTCGAATCCCAGAAATAATTTTACTAGTGGGTCCTTAGCACCCCAGTCCGGCACTGCACACATATGTAATGTCTTCATTCATACTTTCCTCCATAGTTGTACAACGCATTTCCATTCCTGATGAGTTGGATTCCAGGAACTCACAAAACCGTCCGACAAAATAGTGATGAATTTGATGCATTTATTAGAGAGATCTTCATCAAAAAGAGGAATCAACTGGATGCAAATGACCAGAGAAGTCTTATAGATCACTTTCTGATCAAACAGAAACAGGTAAAGTAAAACCTTCTACGGATCATATTGATATCCGCTGAGAGTGACCTTTTTTTGCCATTGACAGGCTTGTAAATGTCACAGTTTTGCCAAATAAGACAAAAATTAAATAGACCTCTAAAAAATAAATTTTGTAAATTTTGGCGAAAAATTTAAATTGCTGTTAAATGTTTAACTCTTTTTACTTCCTAACAAAATAAAAAGGATATTTTAAAAAATTATACTGACATAAAATAGATATATGAGAAATGTTATTTATTAACTATTTTGTGTGGTATGACGATGACCGGTTAAAAAGGCATAACAATTAAAAGTTTGAAAATTGCAAATGTTTCACATTTTTCACCAAAATTTATTTTATTTTCATAAAGATAGATTTTATCGACCTAAATTTAGGGCTGACACAAAGCGTTACAAAAAAACAGGCATATAAGGAGGCTTACTTAAAATAACTCTTATAAAAATAACTTTTATTAAGAACATATTAAAAATTGACCCAAACAAAAAGGAATAAGGTGCAAAGTGCAAAAAGTGCACTGAGTGCTAAAGGTTAACTCGGGTTAGTCTAGTGAGAAGGATATGTAAGGAGGTGAAAACGAAGAAGAGTCAAAAGGGGGTTACCTCCCCTGCTCCATGTCTAGAACCACATAGCCGGGCGGTAGGGTTGCCGGGGGGAAGACTTGCTGACTTGGACCGACTGCACAATGTGACCTTCGGGAGCAGTGGGGGAAGAGAAGGGGTGTGGACCGGAAGCTGTGCATCCTGAGGGTGTAAAAGCAGAACACGCCAGAGTCAGAGTAGCACGTGTCACAGAGAAAGCAGGCTGCAGCACGGCGCTCCAGGAGAGAGTGGACTACCGGTCAGAGTACAGAGGCAGAAAAATGTGATATAGAGATACTGTTAGCTTGACATACAGAGACTCAGAGCAGGGGAGACCCAGTTCCACAGCTTCCCCCTGCCTACCGCTTTAACCTCGGAGTTCCCGTGTCCCAAGAGAGAGAGAGACTATAGAGACTTCAAGTGCCGCTGTTGATGGTGCCAGCGTTGGAGAAAGCGACCCTTCAATCAAGACTTCATTAGACTGATAAGTTGCAAGAATACCCGTTTAGCCATTTTTATTTTGCTTAACTGTTTGACAACTTTGCCTAGCTTTAGTGTTCCGCTAAATCATTTTACTCTGTCAGTTTAACCCCCACTGCTTCTCCCCGCGTGGAGATACTATCCCCTGTAAATAAACCCTTAAACTTTTGATCTGTCTCTGATCCGTGGTGACATCATCCGCACCTGCACATTATTTCACTTACAGTCCTAAAACTACATTACTCTGCAGAGGTGACAATGCCA